>NC_140079.1:23358622-23958622 GCF_964194135.1 Talpa europaea | reverse complement strand
TATTAGACATCCCCAGAGTGATGCCCACATTTCATAGTGAAGGAGTCAGCATCTTGAAGAGATGAATCAGCTGCAGAGGTTCTACAGCTGGTTAGCAAAGGAGCCAAGAGTTGTTCTTGGGACCATTTCCTATGTCATTTCCTGATGCTCTTACACAGTGAAGCTATTGTGAACCCGCTGTGCCCAATGCTCATCCCTTTCTCTCCCACCCACCCTTCAGACACCAGCACCTGGTTTAATGACAGACCTGAGAGTCCACTATCATTGGCATAAGCACACCATGTTCTTCCTTCAGTCTTACCTCAAAGTCAGAATGGACTGTTTAGGATGGCGTGTGGTCCCCCGACCTCTCTCCACTGTTGTAGCTGTGAAATGAAAACATCAGAACAGAGCAGATTCAATCACCCAATTCCTTTTGCCTGGAGATCTCACTTGCCAGCCTTGAGAGTTCTTTTCCCTTTGTTGTTCTGAAGGGGCAATAATTTGAGCAAAGTTGGAGGCAACTCATTCTTTGAGAATGTGTGTGTCTTCTGGGTCAGGCTAAAAGTCTTCTGTGTCCTAAATAATCAGCTGGCTAATTTTGTGAGTTTTTCTTATTCTCTGTGGATCGCAGCCACTTGTTTGAATGTTGAAAATGAAGCTCATTTAGGATGAAGTTTGATCAGGTTCCAAGGAAGAAATTATTGAGTCTGTGTTTACATTCTTTGTCAATAAATTAGCCTTGATTCTTTTGGGAATTAATCTTCTCTCTAAGTTTAGTTCACACTAAGAATTTCCAATCCTCTGTGCTATGAGAGAGTAGCATCCTACATTTCAGTTAACCTCTAGAGCTCATGCTCAATCAGCAAGGACAGAGTCATTATCATTTCCAATACTTTTTTACATTTTATGTGAGTGATGTAGTATATGTCCAAGTGGCCATACATCATTTGTTGTCTTCTGCATTTATAGAGAAATAGAACAGGGAAATATTGAGAATAGACTCAGTAATCAGATTGAGGAACTTGAGCTCAAATTCCTCCACTTAACTGTATGTGTATCTGATAAAGCTTCTTAATTGCTGTTGCTTTTTGCCTCATTGTAATTTGTGTTTAATATTAGCTCCTAATCCCAAAGAGTGCTCTGATGATTAAATACTAAGAACCTCTAGTATCCATGGAGATCTGTGGAGCACATAGTAGTGCCTAGTAAGCAGCAGGTTTCCTTCCTCTTTATCCTTGTCTATGTCTATAGAAAGTATGTTTTCCTATGTTCTTAGCTCTGTGCCCAACTGCTTACTAGACATTCCCGCCAAATGGGGTTGAGAATCTCCCGTGGTCCCAAATTGTCTCTTTTCATCTTATTTAAAATTGATGGCAGCACCCTCTTCCTAGTTTTCTGATCTAGAAACACATTTTCATCTGGGTTTCTTTGCCATGTTATCTATTCTCTGACCATCCATGTTCATATGTTTTTAATTTATATTTTACGTAATTGTCCATATTTATACAGTATTTGCTTTCTCCTCTCAGCTGCAGCCCCCTATAATACCCACTCACCCATGCACCATCACCATAGTCCCTTGTGCTCTTCCCTCCTCTGTGTTGATCACTCTCCCACCACCTCCCCTGCAGAATGTTTCTGATTTATAGTTGCTTGGTGAAATTTGTTTTTTTAATTTATTATTATTATTTTTTCCTGATTCCTCATTTGGTCCGTATATTCCTCCTATAAGTAAAACCATCCAATACTTTCCTTTTCCTTATGACTTATTTCACTGAGCATAATCCCTTCCAATGCCATCCATGTTGCTGTGAATGGCATGAGTTTGTTTTCTTTGATTGCTGAGTGGTATTCCTTGGTGTATATATATCACATCTTCTTGATCCATCATCAATTTTTAGGCATTTGGGTTGTTGGCATAACTTACCTATTATAAATAGTGCTGCAGTGAACACAGGGGTGTAGGTATCCTTTGGAATTAATGTTTTTGTGTTCCAAGTTTGTTTTTAGCTCCTTAAAATGCCTGCTCTCTGACCCTTCCTTGTCATTATACTGCCTTGGATAAAGCTCTTTGACATAAAGTGTATACCACTGTCATGGTTTCCTAACTGGTTTGCCAACACCCATTATGTTAGTTTTCTCTTATTGATGTTTAAGAAATTATCATCAATTTAGAGACTTAAAAGAACACCATTTATTAGTCTTTGTTCTGTGACCCAGAAGTCTGGTGTAGAAAGTATGGCTGGATTCTTTGACCAGACTGAAGTCAGGGAGGGCAGAACTCTTCAGGAAAGCTGTCTGCAAGCTCTGTCATATTGTGGCTGAATTCAGTGTCTTGCAGTTACAGCTCCGAGATGTCCTTGCTGTCAGCTGAGAGTACTGTCAGCTTCTAGAGGAGGCTGTACTTTTTCTCATGTGTCCTGTCTTAAGTCCACCAATAAACAGCACATTCAGTATTTTTTTGTTTTGAATTTTTCTTTTTTCAACTGCTTTCAGGAAAAAGGAAACTCTGTTTTAAAATATGCGTGTGATTAATTAGGCCTGCCTTCATAATCCTGCTAATTTAAGATCCACTGCACCTATAATAAAACAAAATAACTATAGTTTTACCTCATTACATTTACTAATTCCACTCACATAGTTATGCAAGAGAAAAAGTCATTGGAGTCTAAATTTTTAGAATACTTATATCTATTTCTGGAAATCTATTCTCTACACATTTTGATATAGAATCATCTCAAAAAATGCAGTATTTATTTCTTTGTCTAAAACCCCTCAATTTCTCTCACCACAAATTCCTCAGCCTGTCACAAAAAGCTGACTCTGTGTCCTCAGCCTTACCTCATGTCTCCACTCTGTGAATTTCACTCTGGTGATATGAAGAGTGTGAAGTTCTACTCACACATTCTATGATCATTGTTGCCTGTGTTTCATCTGCCTGAAATGCCTGCCCCCTTATTCTCCACTTGGGTGCTACCAATTCATTCTCCAAGATTCAATTTGTCATCATTTGTCATAGAAGTTTGATCTGACCTCCTCCCTGTCCCAGTGCCTGCACCTACACCCTGTAGCCTCTCCATCTGCTGCAGAGCTATCTAGTGCATGTTCCATTCGCTGAGGACTTCATTCCCTTTCACTGTACATTTTAAGGGGCAAGATTCAATGTTACTATTTTTTAGTCTGTTACTCTTTTTTTTTTTTTTTTTTTTTTAGATTTATTTATTAAGCATACAAGAACTCCCATACAGGTCAGAGTTGTTGGGGGCAAGCGGATTCACCAGAGACAGAGTAGGGATCAGAACAGGCAGACTGACTGAAATACACTAATGAGGGGAGTAGTGGGCGAGACAGGAGAGGTCTGCTGAGCCATGTGGGTAGCTCCCTGTCAGGGGATCAAACTTGCACTGCAGAGGCTATGTTTAGCTTCACAGTGTTTTGCTTAACCCCTTGCGCCACCAGGAGCACCCTAAAATGTTACTCTGAATGGACTTTTTTTTTTATCTTTGACTCCATACATTGCAGTTACATCCTAAATTTTTAGGATTGGTCCTTATCAGTTGCCTTTAAGTGTGGGAATTGAGAATTTTGACAATTTATCTCCCTCTTTTGTAAATACACTTCCTTATTTCTTTACCCTCTCTATATAGTTTAGTTATTGTGCATTAATAATCAGTGTTGACATGATGTGAACATAGACATGCTCTGCCCAGCTAAGTAGTAAACTAAGTGGATACTTTTCTTTTAGAAGCTTTGTTCTAGCTATCAAACAATGGTTTTGATTGTTCCATTTCCTTTCTAAATTTAATTCATAAATCATCTTTTAAAACTTTTAAAAGTATTAGGTCCTCAAAAACTGTATATTGTTAAAATGTAATGAAAGCTTTCATACTATTTATGGAGAATCCAAAATATATATTTCTTTTAAAATTTTTTTCTTTTTTTTTAATTATTTTATTTATATTCCCCATACAATTGCAACCTCCCTATTTTGACTCCAATCCACCCTTTCCCTGCCCCTCCCCATAGTGTATCTCTGGTTCATAGTTGTTTGTTGATTTTGATTTTTTCTTTCTTATATTCTTTTTCCTGGTTCCTTATTTAGGTTTTCTAAATTCTTGCTATGAGTGAGACCATTTGGTATTTTTATTTTTCTTTCTGACTTATTTCGCTGAGCATGATCCCTTCTAGCCCCATCCATGTGGCTGCAAACTGCATGTGTTTCTCTTTTTTGATTGCTGAGTAATATTCCACATCTTCTTGATTCAGTCATTTATTTTTGGGCATTTGGGTTGTTTCCAAAGCTTAGCTATACAAATGACCAACAGGAATAAGAAAAAATGTTCAGCATCACTTGCAATCAGGGAAATGCAAATTAAAACTACAATGAGATACCATCTCACACCAGTGAGAATAGCGCGTATTAAAAAACTAGCAACAACAAATGTTGGTGAGGATGTGGAGAAAAAGGAACTCTCCTGCACTGCAGTTGGGAGTGCAAACTGGTTCAACCACTATGTAAAGCTGTGTGGACATTCCTCAACCTACTAAAGCTAGAGCTTCCATATGTTGCAGCAATTCCACTCCTAGGTATTTACCCAAAGGACACAGAAACATTAATTCCAAAGAGCACCTGCACCCCTATGTTTATAGCAGCACTATTTACAAAATATATATTTCAAAATGGTAAGATGCATCCTAAAAATGAACATGGATTCAGGACCCTTCCTGTTGTAGCTCTGCCATCTGAACTGTTGCACTTTTGTATCAAGTTTGACAAAAAGATAATTGGTAGTAGTGACAATACTAAATTCTCTGTAATAATCACACCTATCTGAGACAATTGATCTGTTTTAAATATAAAGAAACCACTTTTAAAGATGCGTCTCTTTCAACAAAAAGTCACAAGTACTGCAAAGTCAGATTCAGACATCACTTTTTATTGATGTAAATGAATTCTTCTTACACTTGCATGCAGGACAAGAGAGTGACTGCTGTACAAGTGATAAAATGATATGAATTCATTAATCACATTTTCTTTATAATAACTTTTATTATCGGTGAAAGTAACTTCACACACATGCAAAAACTTTAATTTCCCTGGGAATTACAGACAAGCATTTTGCTTCAGAAGTGTTTGGATTCCAGAGTCATAGAGATTTTCTCTCTTGACTTCTTATATGCTCGTATTTCTATAATACTTTCTTCTCAGACTTTTCCTGTGTAGACATGGAGACACTATTCTTCTCACAAATATGGGTCTTACCTTTATTACTCTGTCTAGCAATGAAGAGGTCACTATTCCCCATGACTTTTTATATTTGATATTTCAAAATGTTCTTTAAGAGTGGGTCATACCTCAAGGGTAAAATGTTACCATGAGTTCTCATGAACAGGTCTGTATGCTGCACTCTGAGATTCCATGGCCCTTCTCATATATGTTAATTCCATGGGAGGGAGGTAGGGGGAGACAAGGAGGGTGAGAGAGTGAGAGCAGGGGAGAGAGAGAAAGAGAAAGAGAGAGAGAGAGAGAGGATGTGAATGAATGGCTTTCGCCCTTGGGTACCTATTTTGTAACTTCCAATTGACAATGCGTTTCAGGCACCGACTTAATCACCTTTCACATAGGACCACCCTAGAGGTATTTTGGGCTTCTGATGTATAAAAAAGGAGAAAAGATGAAGAAGTGAGAAAAAACTCACTGTGGTTCAATGCCAATACTTTTAATTTTATCTTTTTGTTGAAAGAGATGCATCTTTAAAAGTGTGATAGACACCAAAAAAAATGAACTCACACTAGACTACATATCTCTGGGTGAGATTTCACCAGATTATACTTCTTAGTGGGTATTGGAGAGCGCCAAATCTGAGGAAGAATTGTAGTCTTGTCTTGTTTGGGCCTATTTTTTTTTATTTTCTCTTGTAATTAAGTCTTATTTTTTTGCACCATAAAATATAAAGTTTATTTTTGACCTCTCTGACAATGTCTATTTTTTCTTTACTCCATGCACAGCATTTAAAAATGTATCTTCTCTTGAGCTACCAACTATAGCCCCTTCAAATTGTTATACTTTCATTGCAATTGGCCAGCAGGTATATGAAAGAAGTGCTCAACATCACTTATAATCAGGGAAATGAAAATCAAAACCACAATGAGATACCATTTCACACCAGTGAGAATGGACTGTTTGAAAAAGAAAAAAACAAACTGGAAGCAACAAATGCTGGTGATGTGGGAAGAAAGGAACCCTGTTGCACTGCTGGTGGGTATGCCAACTGGTGCAACCACTGTGGAAAGCTGTGTGGAGGACCCTCAAATTACTAAAAATGGAGCTATCATAGGGCCCAGCATTTCCATTCCTAGGACTCTACCCAAAGGATACAAAAACAAAAATTTGAAAGGAAACCTGCCCTCCTATGTTTATTGCAGCACTATTTACAACAGCTATATATGGAAATAACCTAAATGTCCCCAAACAGATAACTGGATCAAGAAGATGTAGTATATATACACAATAGAATATTACTCAGCAACCAAAAAGATAAACTCATGTCATTTGCAGGTAAATGATGGAGCTGGAAGGGCTTGTGTTCAGTGAAATAAGATTAAGGAAAAAAAAAAAACAGATAGTTTCATATATAGGAGCAATACAGGGAAACTGAACAAGGGATCACAAAAAAAATGCTAGCAGGCAAGTCATAAATCTGAGACATACAGGAGGAATGGGAAGAGAATAGGGTCAAAATAGAGGAGGGAAGAGCACAAAGACTATGGTGATGATTTATGGGCTATGTGGTAGTGGGAACTTTATGGGGAATATAGGTGAGGGGAGAAATCAAACCTGCAAGAATGAACAACGATATAAATAAATAAATTACAAAAAACAAAATTATTTTTCAGAAAAAGTTAATCTCCAAAAGATTATTATGATATGCTGGGCTAGCTCACTTAAGCCAACTACTTTGGAAATAATGTCGTACTATAAATGAAGATCTTTATGTTATGTTAACTGAGGAGTTGAGAGGTCTAAATAGGTTACATGAAATGTCCCATATCCATTAAACAAATTGAATAAGTAATTCTTCAGGCACACACAAACACACACCCCAACCCCTCAGTCTCCAGTGAATTGACTGGTTAATTCTATAAAAAGTGTAATGAGTAAATATTAAATTATACAAATCCTTTGAGAAACTAGATGAAGAGATAACATTTTTATGAGGCTATCATAATTCACATCTTCAAATGAGGCAAAGAATTGCAATAAAAATCAATATTCCTCATAAACATAAGTGCAAAAATTACTTAGAAAACATTAACTAGTCTGATACAGTGTCCTATGAAAAGGATAACACTTTATGATTCCAAGTTGGTTTCACATCTGAAAATTATTCTGTAGAATTTATATCAACAGAATAAAGGAGGCCAATAATAGTTTCGGCTGAGGAGTTGCTGAAAAAGCATTTCGTTTCATTAAAGCATACTTTTTTTTTTTTAAATAGAGGCATGTTTTTATTTATTTATTTGTTTGTTTTTTTTGTTTACACATGCACTGGGTACAGTCAGAAGCGCGGGAGGGTGAGAGAATTCACCAGAGCTAGAGCGGGGAGCAGAGCAGGCAGAAGGACCGAAGTACACTGCTGAGGGGAGCAGCAGGCGGCAGGAGAGGTCTGCGCGCCATGTGGGACCCTCCTCCTGTGGCCGGGGAGCAGCCAGGGATCGAACCAGCGCCGCAGAGGCTGCGGGCAGCTTCGCAACCCAGCGCTCAACCGCTGCGCCACTGGGGAGGCCCCTCATTAAAGCATACTTATCACAAATATCTCAGCAAGAGAGGGAGAGAACTTTCTTCATTTAAAGAACAATGCATTTATAGTATATAATATATTCTCATATACTATAGTGTTTAAAATTGTTTTAATAAAAGAACCACTAGTACTTACCTAACTTAATTCATTGTTATAACCATATTGTGAGGAAGAGAAGATGTGTTTGTGTACAGCGTGGGGATGGTGGTGAAAAAATCAAAGTCTTATATTCCAAGAGAACTCACATTGAGAAACCATTAAAGATGTCTAAACATGAGATCAAGAGAATCTTACCAAATCAGCAAAATTGAGAGGAAGATCAGACCCAGACTTTCCAAGAGATAGGGTTTGTGGGATTTGCTGACAGATGAGGTGGAAGGGAGAAGAAGTTGCTTGCATTTAGTTGTGAATGTCTTGGCTGGCTGCTGGTGCAGATACACAGAGACCTGACCGCAGTACAGTGCTGGGAATCATAATACAATGTTAAATGTGGTTTGGGACACTTACACTTGAGGCACATAAGTGGTCATAAAATAGGGTTGCCAGGAAAGTATTTAGGGTTGAATACGCATATATGATTCCATCTCCACTTAGTCTACAAGCCATGATACGATAGTGGCAGTAAACGTATTCACACAAACACAATGAGATCTTGGTTTCTGAGTAAAATTCTCTAATACTAGATTTTCTTTCTCAGAGACGGGAACACTCAGTGGGTAAGTGTTCCTTTTGCTTTTTCCTTTTCCTTTATACCTTTTCTCCACATGCTCCCAAGGAGTTTAATTCTTGTCTGTGATATAGGACATTGTCACAGGAATGAGGGGCTATCACATTGTGGTTTTGATTTGCATTTCTTTTACAATTTCTCTTGTAACAAGTGATGATGATGATGCTTAGCCTTCTTTGGAGAAGTGTGAATTTATGTCATTTGCCATTTTTTTGGATTTTTTTTTTTTTCGCTGTGAATGAGTGCTTTATATAATTGGAAATTAGTCCCTGGTGAGATGTGTAAATCTCTTTGATGAAATGTTTGTGGAAACATAAGCATTTATCCAGGTTGGAGTTAAAGGTTTTATGACCCATCTCTCTACTGCAGAGATCTGTGGGTAAGGGTATCATTCCTACCCTTTAGGCTGTATTTAAAATAATCCTCCATGTTTCATCTTCCTTCTTATATTTCCCATTGTTCTTCCTCACCTTACTTCTGAGAAACAAAGTAATAAAGTAGAAAGACAGAAAGCTGGAATTAAATCAATTTGATACAAACCTGGGCTCAGCTCTGGCTTAACTGAGTGACCTTGAACCAAATCTTGATTTTGTTCCCTCCTTAAAACAGGACTTTTAAAGTTTGTATGACAACATTTGTCATAGTGACAGTGACAGTGCCTGTTATGAATGTAGCGAATCTTCCATCTGTCTTCACCAAAGAGAAAATAGAAATTGAAATTATATACTTTCATCAGGTTCTACCCATTCTAATTTTATTTCTTGAACAGAAGAAGAAAGTCTTCCAAACATGCAAAGGAAGGATGTTTTTGTTCACGTGGTAAGAGAAGCCTCAGGTGGAACTTGACTTTCTTTGAAACCAAGGTGTGAATTTTATCTCATTCACTATGGAGTACTCTTACGCATTTTTAAAATATTAGGAGAAAAGTGCTGATTAGCAGTCACAATAATAGCAATCTTCTCTTTTATTAGATCTGACCATTTGACTAAAGCTTTAAATATAGCCATTCACAAGAAAAGTTTGTAATTTTCAGCAATGGATATGGAGAATGTGGAAACGTTGGAAAGCCTCATTCAATGATAGCCAATTGGGAATAAAAAAATCATCTGAGATAGGGAACCCAATACAGAAAATAAAGTCTCTGAATTCTAGAAAAAATTGAACTTGATCATTTAAACTGTTATTCTAATCCAATAGAAAATCTTAGAATGTTTTAAAACAGGGCCTCCCCTGGTGGCGCAGTGGTTGAGCGCTGGGCTGCGAGGCTGCCCGCAGCCTCTGCAGCACCGGTTCAATCCTCGGCCGCCGGCGAGGATCCCACACAAAAAAAGTTTTAAAACATAAAGGGTCATATTTAATTATTTTTAGGGAAAACAAAGATAATAGCATGAGACTTTTCCATTATAATGTTGTATGATGTTTGAAAGTACTTGAAAGAAGAAAAGTAGGAGACAGTAAAAGGGAGTGTCTGGAGCATGCTGTGGGAAAGAAGAGGTAAGGCTCAGTTAATGAGTAAATATGGGACTGAAAAAAATCATGAGATTTAGTAATGTGGTTGCATTTCGCATGACTTATTAGAGAGAAAAAATATTTAAAGTAAAATATTTGTTTTGAGGATACACTTGAGAAACAGTACTAACACACACAAGCACACAACTCCTCTCCCCAACACCCAGCAATGGTGATTCTGTTTAACTTGCAATTCTCTTCAGAGTTTTCTTTAGAGCAAGTTTGACATCCTTGTTCCTTAGACTATAGATGAAGGGGTTTAACATGGGCACTATGTTGGTGTAAATTACTGAGAAGAACCTCCTCTGGCCCAGGGAACCATCAGAAGAGGTCTTGAGATGTGTGAACATCCCAGCACCATAGAAAAGGACAACAGTCATGATATGGGAGCTACAGGTGCTGAAGGCTTTGGACCAGCCCTGAGAGGATGACATGTGGAGGATATTGGAGAGGATAAGAGTATAAGAAATGCAAATAATAATGGTGGAAACTATTGCCACTGTGCTTACAATGGTGGAATCCACCAGCTCATTGACATAGGTGCTGCTGCAGGAGAGCTGCTGGAGGGGGAACATGTCACACATGTAATGGTTGATTATGTTGGCATCACAAAAGGACAGCCTGAGCATGTCCCCCGTGTGGACCATGCCACCAGCAAACCCCAGCACATATGAACCAGATATCAGCAGAGCACAGACCTGAGGGGACATGGTGACTGTGTACATCAGGGGCTTGCAGATGGCCACATAGCGGTCATAGGCCATGGCTGTCAGGACATAACACTCAGAGTGGATAAAGAAACAGAAAAAGAACAGCTGAGTCATGCATTCTTCAAAGGAGATGATGTTCTTCTCTACCACAAAGCTCATCAGCATTTTAGGGGTGATGATGAAAGCGTGGCACAGGTCTATGAAGGACAGGTTGAGGATGAAAAAGTACATAGGTGTGTGAAGGTGGGAGTTGAGTCATATTAGATTAATGAGGCTAAAATTCCCTAGCACGGTGACCATATAGTTCAATAAGCAGAGAAGGAAGAAAGGCAGTTGGAGTTGAGGTTGGTCTGTAATTCCTACCAGGATGAACTCAGTTACTGAAGAGCCATTTTCCACAGCCATCATCTGTGGTGGTGCGATCTGTGAGGAGATGGGAGAAGAATTAGGACAGGACTCAGATCCTTTGTTTTATGAGAATGGACCTGAGTGGTGGGGCGGTGGGGCGGCACTCTGGAAGAAGAGCCAGAGCAAGGAATCTCTCTTTTAACCTTCTTATCTTATCTGGCCTTTCCCTTCATCTTTTCAGATCTCAGCTCTATGTTCTCAACCCCCAAGCTGACACAATCAGGATGGAGTTTTTAGTGTCTATTAGTAGGTCCCAAGAGTCATGTCCATATTTCATAGTGAAGGAGTCAGCATCTTAAAGACATCAGTCAGCTGCAGAGGTGCTACAGCTGGTTAACAGTGGAGCCAAGAGTTGTTTTGGGGACCATTTCCTATGTCATTTCCTGATGCTCTTACACAGTGAAGCTATTGTGACTGTGCTGTGTCCAGTGCTCAGCCCTTTCTCTCCCACCCACCCTTCAGACACCAGCACCTGGTTTAATGACAGCACTGAGTGTCCACTATCATTTGCATAAGTACACCATGCTCTTCCTTCAGTCTTACCTCAAAGTCACAGGGGACTGTTTAGGATGGTGGGTGGTCCCCCGACCTCTCTCCACTGTTGTAGCTGTGAAATGAAAACATCAGAACAGAGAAGATTCAATCACCAAATTCCTTCAGCTCGGAGATCTCACTTGCCAACCTTGAGAGTTCTTTTCCCTTCGTCTTTCTGTAGGAGGCAATGATTTGAGCCAAGTTGGAGGCAACGCATTGTCTCTTTTAGGATGTGTATTTCTTCGGGGTCAGGCTAATGAATCAACTCCTGCTCTGAACTCTCAGCTGGCTAATATTGTGAGTTGTTCTTATTCTCTGTGGATCTCAGAAACTTGTTTGAAGATTGAGAAATGAAGCTCCTTTATGATGAAGTTGACTAGGTTCCAAGGAAGAAATTGAGTCTGTGTTTACAATCATTGTCAATGAATTAGCCTTGGTTCCTTTGGGATTTAATCTTCTCTGTAAGTTCAGTTCACACTAAGAATTTCCAATCCTCTGTGCAGGGAGGGAGTAGCCTCCTATGTTCCCAGTTATCCTCTGGAGATCATGCTCAGTCAGGAAGGACAGAGTCACTATCATTTCCACTATTTTACATTTTATGTGCGTGATCTAGTATATGTCCCAGCATTCATACATATTTGATGTTTTCTGCATTTGTAGAGAAATAGAACAGAGAAATGTTGAGAATAGAATCTATAATCAGAATGAGGGAACTCAAATTCAAATTCTTCCACTTACTATATGTGTGTATCTTGAAAAAATTTTGTATTTACTGTTCCTTTTTGCCTCATCTAATTTATGCGTGTAATATTATCTCCTAATCCCAAACATTGCTCTGAGGATTAAATAGTAGAACCATGGAGATCTGTGGGGCACATGGTAAGTGCTTAGTAAGCAATAGGTTATCCTTGTCTGTGCCTATAGAATGGATGTTTCCCTAGCTACACAGCTCTATGCCCAGCTGCTTACTAGACATTCCCTCCAAATGGAATTCAGCATCTCCTATAGTCCCAAAATAGTTTGTCTCATCTTTTTTTTTTTAAATTAATGGCACCACCTCTTCACTTTTCTGATCTGGAAACTCATTGTCATCTGGTTTATTTTGTTCATGCTATCTATTAGTCTCTGAACATCCATGTTTATAGGGTTTTTTTTATCATTTAAATTTCTTTATATTATACATCATTGTCCATTTTTATACAATATTTGCTTTCTTCTCTGAGGTGTCGTCCCCATATAATTCCCACCACCAATTCACCCATGCACTATAACCATAGACCCTTGTGCACTTCCCTCCCCTATTTTGATCACTGTCCCACCACCTTCCCTGCAGAATGTTTCTGATTTATAGTTGCCTGTTAAGTTTGTTTTTAAATTTTTTTATTATTATTTTCCCCTCCCATACTTTACCTCTATATTCCTCCTATAAGTAAAACCATCCAATATTTTTTTTTCCTTCTGACTTATTTCAATGAGCATAATCCTTTCCAGCTACATCCATGTTGCTGTGGAATGGCATGAGTTATTCTTTTTTGATTGCTGAGTGGAACTCCATTGTATGTATATACACCACATCTTCTTGATCCGTCTTCTATTTTTAGGCATTTGGGTTGCACCATATCTTACCTATTGTAAATAGTGCTGCATTATACACAGGGGTGCAGGTATCCTTTGGAATTAATGTTTTTGTGTTCCAAGTTTGTTTGTTTTTAGCTCCTTAAAATGCCTGCTCTCTCACTCTTCCTTGTCATTATACTGCCCTGGATAAAGCTCTTTGACATGAAGTATATAATACTGTCATGGTTTCCAAACTTGTCTGCCAACACTCATTATGTTAGTTTTCTCTTCATTGATGTGTAATATGAAATCATAAACTTAAAAAAACCCCACCTTTTATCAGTCTTGTTCTATGACCCAGAAGTCTGGTGTAGAAAGTATGGCTGGATTCGATGTCCAGGCTGAAGTCAGGGTGAGCAGGACTCTTTCCTTCTGGAGTTTGAGGAATCTGTCTGCAGGTTCCATCATGTAGTTGGCTGAATTCAGGGCCTTGCAGTTACAGCTTTGAGATGTGCTTGCTGTCAGCTTAGGGTCACTGTCAGCTTCTAGAAGAGGCTGTACTTCTCATGTGTCCTCCTGTCTTCAGTCCACCACATTCAATTTTTTTTGTCTTTGAATTTCTCCTTTTTTCTACTACCTTGAGGAAAAAGGAAACTCTGTTTTAAAATGTGTATGTGATTGATTAGACCTGCCTTCATAATCTTCCTAATTTAAGATCCACTGCATCAATGATACAACAAAATCACTATAGTGATACCTCATTATATTTACTAATTGTACTCACACAGTTACACAAAAGAGTATTGGGGAGTCTAAATTTTTAGAATTTTTCTTATCATATCTATTTCTGGAGACCTATTTTTAAACACAATTTGATGTAGAATTATCTCATAATGCAATATTCCTATGTCAAAAACCCCTCAATTTCTCTCACCGCAAACTGCTCAGCCTGTCATATAAAGCCGACGCTGTGTCCTCAGCCTTACCTCCATGTCTCCACTCTGTGAATTTCACTCTAGTGATATGAAGAATGTGAATTTCTACTTACACATTCTATGATCATAGTTGCGTGTATTTTATCTGCCTGAAATGCCTGCTCCCTTATTCTTCACTTGGGTACCACCAACTCATTCTCCAAGATTCAGTTTGTCATCATCATTTGTCATAGATCCTTACTCTGACCTCCTCCCTGCCCCAGTGCCTGCACCCACACCCTGCAGCCTTCTCCATTTGCTGCAGAGCAGTCTAGTGTGTGTTCCATTGGCAGAGGACTTCATTCCCTTACACTGTACCCTCTAAGGGGCAAGGATTCAGTGTTATTTTTTTTAATTGTTATGGTTAATGGACTTTTCTTTTTAATTTTATCTTTAAGTCCATGTTGTACAGTTACAACCTAATATTTCAGGAGTAGTCCTCATCAGTTACCTTTGAGTCTGGGAAGTGAGGATTTGGACAATTTACCTTCCTCTATCATAAATATACTTCTTTATCTCTTCATCCTCTCAATATAGCTTAGTTTTTGTGCATTAATATTCAGAGTTGAGATGATGTGAGCATAGCAATGCTCTGCCCATCTAAGTAGTAAGCTATGTGGTTTACTTTTCCTTTGGAAGCTTTGTTCTAATGATTTAAAAAAGTGGTCTTGAGTTTTTGGTTCCATTTCCAGTCTCATTATTTTAGTTCATCTCAGTCTACCCTGAACCAGTTATTTAAATCATCTTTCAATACTTATAATACTATTATGTCCTCAAAAAATATATATATAGTTAAAATGTAATGAAAGTTTTCATACTATACATGGAAAATCTAAAATATATTTTTCTAAATAAGATACATCCAAAAAGTAATGAACTTGGAATCAAAACCCTCCATGTTGTAACTCTGCCATCTCAACTGTTGCACTTTTGTGTCAAGTTTGATAAAAAGGTAATTGATAGTAGTGACAATACTAAGTTCTTTTAATAATCACAACTATCTGAGACAATTGATCTGTTTTAAATATGAAGAAACCAAGATGAAGTAAAAGGAGTTTTCTAGAGTCACAAGCAATGGCAAAGTCAGATTCAAACACAGATATTTATTGATATAAAATGAATTCCTCCTACAGTTCTATGTAGGACAAAGGGTGTGTGTACTATACAAGATACAGAAGTGATGTGTATGTACTAACCACATTTTCATTTTAATAACTTTTTACTTTAAGCGAAACTAACTTGACTCAAAATTAGTTCATTTCCTGGGAAGTACACGGATGCATTTGGCTTCAGGATTGTGTGCATTTTAGGGACTTAGCTATAATGTCTCTTTCAACTTCTTGTATGCTCTTATTTCTATAATACATGGTTTTCTTTTCAGATTTCTTCTTCTGTAGACAAGGAAACCCTATTCTTATCACAAGTATGTTTCTTGTCTTTATTACCCTGACTAGCAATGAAAAGATCACTCTTCTGCTTGACTCTTTTATATTTCAAAATGTTCTTTAAGAGTTGGATCATACCTCAAGAGGTAAATGGGTTACCATGAATTCACATGAAGAGGACTATGCTGTTCTTGGGGTTTCCATGGCCCTTCTCATATATGTTAATTCCATGAGAGGGAGAAATAGAGAATGAGAATGAATGAATGGCTTTCATCAGTTGGCTACCTATTTTGTAGCTTCCAGTTGATAATGTGTGTCAGGTACCACTTTATCACCCTTCACATAAGAGCACCCCAGAAGTATTTTGGGCTTTTGAAGTCTAAAATAAGGAGGGGAAATGAAGTGAAAAAAGGAAAATACGCAGTGTCTGCTGCTTAATGCCAAATCTTTTAATTTTAGCCTTTTGTTGAAAGAGAGATGCATCTTTAAAAATGTGATTGACACCAAGAACATGAACTCACACTAGACTGTATAACTCTGGGTGAGATTAGGTTATTGTTTTTAGTGGGTGCTGGGGAGATCAAATCTGGGGAAGAATCTCACTTTTTGCTTGTTAGCCTATATTTTTACTTTCTCTTATAATATTTGTTTTTATTATTATACCATAAAACACAAATTTTATTTTTGACCTCTCTGATTGATAGTGTCTATTTTTTCTTTACTCCATGCACAGCACCCTTAAAAACCCATTTTTCTTAATCTTTTGAGCTGTAAAATGCCACTCAAATTGTATATCCTTCTCATTTCTCTTCTGTTTGTCTTGCTGTGATCTAGCAACACTTTATCTTTAGTAGGAACATACCCTTTGAGAGCAAATTCGATCAATCCTGTCTCTTCCCCACAGCTCTTTTCCACCTGCCCTTGCTTATTGCAAAATGTCAAGCATAGTAGGAATGAACAGAGATTGTTTTCTGAATTTGAGTTTTTTCTTTCTCGATTGACATCTCTTTTGAAGTTTGTGCATATTTTTGTCTTTGGGTTGTGCTGTACTGTCTTCATGGAATTTTATTTGATTATCCCATTTTTTGGCTGCTTCCAGTTATATTGGGAGATGAAGTCAGCTGCTATTGTTGGCTTTCTGGATGTCCTATTGATTTGGTGATAGTTCACTTCTCAGTGAACTAAAAACTTTTATTTTGTTTGTTTTGTTAAAAGTACACTATCACTTTTATTTGTGTTGTTTCAGAAAAAGTAAATATCCAAAATATTGTGATATGCTGAGCTAGTCCATTCAAGCCAACTACTGTGGAAATAAGTCATAATAGAAATAAAGATCTTTGTTATGTTAACTGAAGAGTTGAAAGAATATAAAGATTGAGAGGTCTAAAAGAGTATATGACATGTCCTATATCTATTAAGCAAATTGAATAAAAAAGTAATTCTTCAGATACACACACTTATCTGCAGTCTCCAATGAATTGATTGGTTAATTCTATAAAACATGTAATAAGGAAATATTAAATTATGCAAATCCTTTGAGAAACTAGATAGAGAAAACTCCACATTTTTTATGAGGATATCATAACTCACATAATCAGATGATGCAAAAAATTACAATAAATATCAATATTCCTCATAAGCATACATGCACAGATTACTTACAGAATGTTAACTAGTCTTGTATAGTGTCCTATAAAAAGGACAAGGCTTTATGATTCCACAGGGAAGTAAAGTTGGTTTCAGATCTGAAAATTATTCTATAGAATTTATATTAACAGAATAAAGGAGGCAATAATAGGATATGCTAAGTAGTTGCTGAAAAAGCAATTTCATCACAAAAATCTGCTTATCACAAATATCTCAGCAAAATAGGGACAGAAGAGAACTCTCTTAATTTCGCAAAAGAAATAATGAATGCCATCATTGTTTATGATGTATTCTCATATACTGTAAATAGTTTTTAAATTGTTTTAATAAAACAACCATTAGTACTTATCTAACTTAATTCATAACTATAACCATTTGTAGGGAAGAGAAGATGTGCATGTGTACAGTTAGGGGGTCGTGGTGAAAAGCTCAAAGTCTTATATTCTAAAGGAATGCACATTGAGATACCATTAAAGACATCTAAACATGAAATCAAGAGACTCTTAACAAATCAGCAAAATTGAGAAGAAGGTCAGACCCAGCCTTACCAAGAGATAGGTTTTGTGGGAGTTGCAGACTAGGAGCATAAGTGGAGGGAGAAGTTGCATTTAGTTTGTGAATGTCTTGGCTGGCTGGTGGTGCAAATATGCAGAGACCTGACCGCAGAACAGTGCTGGGCATCATAATACAATGTTAAATGTGATTTGGGACACTTACACTTGAGGCACATAAGCGGTCATAAAATAGGGTTTTCCGGGAGGTATTTAGGGTTGAATAACATACATGATTCTATGTCTATGCAGTCTACAAGCCATGATACCCTAGTGACAATGAGCACACTCACACAAAATGAGATCTTGGTTCCAATAAAATTCTCTAATAATGGATTTTCTCTCTCAGAGACAGGAACACTCAGTGGATGAGTGTTCCCTTTTCTTTTTCCTTTATCCTTTTTCTCCACATGCTCCCCAGAATTTTTGTCCTTTTGATACAGGGATGAGGAGCTATCACATTGTGGTTTTGATTTGCATTTCTCTTAAAACAAGTGATGTGATGGTGCTTTAACCATCCCATCTTTGGAGAAGTTTGAATTTATGTCATTTGTCTTTTTTTGGATTTTTTTTTTTTTTTGCTGTTGAATAAGTACTTTTTATAATTAGAAAATTAGTCCCGTGTGAAATGTGTGATGTGTAAATACCTTTGATGAAATGACTATGGAAACATAAGCATTTATACAGGTTTGAGTTAAAGGTTTTATGGTCCATCTCTCTACTGCAGAGATCTGTGGGTAAGGGTGTCACACCTACCATTTCAGACTTTTTTCAAATAATCCCCTATGTTTTCATCTTCCTTCTCATATTTCCTATTGTTTCTCCTCACTTTACTCCTGAGAAACAAAGTGATAATGTGGAAAGACAAAAGCTAGAATTATATCAGTTGGGTCCAACCTGGGCTCAGCTCTGGCTTACCTGAGTGACTTTGAACCAAACCTCTGAATTTGTTCCTTCCTTAAAACAGGACTCTTCTCACCAGTGTAAGATGGTATCTCATTGTAGTTTTGATTTGCATTTCCCTGATTACAAGTGATGTTGAACATTTTTTCATATGCCTGTGGCCACTTGCATTTCTTCTTCAGAGATGTTTCTTTTTATCTCTTCTGCCCATTTTTTGACTGGATTATTTTCTTTGTTTTTGTAGAGTTTCATCAGCTTCTTTGTAGATTTTTTGTGATGAGTCCTTTATCATTAGTGTTGTGTGCAAGAATGTTCTCCCAGTCGGTGAGGTTTCTCTTTGTTTTGGTTATTGTCTCTTTTTGCTGTGCAGAAGCTCTTTAATACATATTAAAAAAACTAGCAACAACAAATGTTGTAGAAAAAGGAACTCTCCTGTACTGCTGGTGGGAGTGATCCAACTGATCCAACCACTATGGAGAGCTGTGTGGAGATTTCTTGACCTACTAAACATAAAGCTTCCATATGATTCAGCAATTCCACTCCTAGGTATTTACCCAAAGGACACAGAAACATCAATTCCAAAGGGCACCTGCATGCCTGTTTATAGCAGCACTATTTACAGCTGAGCTATGGAAACAACCCAAATACCCAAAAACAGATGACTGGATCAAGAAGATGTGGTACACATACACAATGGAATGTTACTCAGCAATTAAAGATTAACACATGCATTTTGCAGCAACATGGATGGAGCTAGAAGGGATCATGCTCAGCGAAATAAGTCAGAAAGAAAAAGAAAATTACTGGATGGTCTCACTCGTAGTAGGAACTTAGAAAACCTAAATAAGAGACCAGGAAAAAGACTAATCAATACAAAGTAAAAATCAAAATCAACAAGCAACTATAAACCAGAGACACACTACAGGGGGAGGGGGGACAGGAGCGGCAGGGAAAGGAAGGACTAGAGTCAAAATGGGGGGGGTGCAATTATATGGGGAATATAACCAAAATGAAAATGCATACATTGTGCAAAGATAAAAAAGATGTAAGAATTATATAAAATAAAATATTTAAATAAAAAAAAACAGGTCTCTTAAGGTTTGCATGAAAACATTTAAAATGTGACACCACCTGGTATGAATGCAGCAAATGTTCAATCTGTCTTCACCAAAGTGAGAGTAGAAATTGAAACCATACACTTTCATCAGTTTCTACCCATTCTAATTTTATTTCTCGAATAGAAGAAGAAAGGCTTCCAACCATGCAAAGGGAGAATGATCTTGTACATGTGAGCGAGAAGCCTCAGGTGGAATTAGACACCTTCATTGAAACCAAGGTGTGAATTTTATCTGATTCACTTATGGAGTGTTTGTAAACATTTTGAAGTTATAAGGGAAAAAATTCTGATCAGCAGTCAGGAAAATAGCAACCTTTTCTCCTATTACAGAGCATTTGACAAAATCTGTAAAACATAGTCATCTTTTGCAAGAAATAATTGTAATTTTCATCAATGTATATGGAGAATGTGGAAAGGTTGGAAAGCCTCACTCAGCTATAGACCATTGGGAATAAAAAAAGAAATTCTTGTCAAGTCATTTTTCTCAAGGTCATCTCTGAATTAGGGAATTCAGTATAGAAAATACAGACTCTGAATTCTGGAAAAAAATTTAACTTGATCATTTATACCCTATTGTAATCCAATAGCAAATCCTAAAATGTTTTAAAACATGAAGGGTAATATTTAATTATTTTTAGGGAAGACAAAGGATTTACTATGAGAGTTTTCCATTATCATGTTTCATGATGTTTAAAAGTACTTGGAAAGAAGCGAAATGGGAGACAGTCTAAAAGGGAGTCTCTCGAGCATGCTGTAAAAAAAAGGCAAGGCTCAATTGCATTTTGCAATGACTTGATAAATGAAAGAAAGCATTTAAAGCAAAAAAAAATGTTCTGAAGAAAACTCTGGGAATCAATACTAATACATACAGGTGCAAAGTTCAGCCTCCAACAGCCAGCAACATTGGTTCTATTTAATTTGCAATTCTCTTTAGAGTTTTCTTTAGAGCAAGTTTGACATCCTTGTTCCTTAGACTATAGATGACGGGGTTTAGCATGGGCACTATATTGGTGTAAATTACTGAGAAGAACCTCCCCTGGCCCAAGGAACCATCAGAAGAGGTCTTGACATGTATGAACATTCCAGAACCATAAAAAATGGCAACAGTCATGATATGGGAGCTACAGGTGCTGAAGGCTTTGGACCAGCCCTGAGAGGAAGACATGTGGAGGACCCTAGAGAGGATAAGTGCATAAGAAATGCAAATAATGAAGCTGGATATTATCACAACTGTGCTCACAAGAATGGATTCCACGAGCTCATTGACATAAGTGCTGCTGCAGGAGAGCTGCTGGAGGGGGAAGATGTCACACATGTAATGGTTGATGACGTTGTCATCACAAAAGGACAGCCTGAGCATGTCCCCTGTGTGGACCATGCCACCAGCAAACCCCAGCACATATGACCCAATCATCAGCAGAGCACAGACCTGAGGGGACATGGTGACTGTGTACATCAGGGGCTTGCAGATGGCCACATAGCGGTCATACGCCATGGCTGTCAGGACATAACACTCAGAGTGGACAAAGAAACAGAAAAAGAACAGCTGAGTCATACATTCTTCAAAGGAGATGATGTTCTTCTCTACCACAAAGCTCATCAGCATTTTAGGGGTGATGACGAAAGCGTGGCACAGGTCTATGAAGGACAGGTTGAGGATGAAAAAGTACATAGGTGTGTGAAGGTGGGAGTTGAGGCATATTAGATTAATGAGGCTAAAATTTCCTAGCACAGTGACCACATAGTTCAAGAAGAAGAGGAAGAAAAAGGGCAGTTGAAGTTGAGGCTGGTCTGTAATTCCTACCAGGATGAACTCAGTTACTGAAGAGCCATTTTCCACAGCCATCATCTGCGGTGGTGCGATCTGTGAGGAGATGGGAGAAGAATTAGGACAGGACTCAGATCCTTTGTTTTAAGAGTGAGGACTTGTTCTAGTGGCGCTGCGGTGGGGCAGCACTCTGGATGAAGGCCAGAGCAAGGAATCCCCGCCTTTAACCTATTCATCTGCCCTTTCCTTTCATGTTTTCAGATCTCAGCTCAGTATCCTCACTTCCCCAAGCAACACAATCAGGATGTAGTCTTTAGTTTATTAGTACATCCCCAGAGTGATGCCCACATTTCATAGTGAAGGAGTCAGCATCTTGAAGAGATGAATCATCTGCAGAGGTTCTACAGCTGGTTAGCAAAGGAGCCAAGAGTTGTTCGTAGGACTGTTTCCTATGTCATTTCCTGATGCTCTACACAGTGAAGCTACTGTGACCCCGCTGTGTCCAGTGCTCAGCCCTTTCTCTCCCACCCACCCTTCAGACTTCAGCACCTGTTTTTTCAAAGTGCTGGGAATATCTACAATGTTCTGTAATTTTTCCCTTCCTTTCATGTAATCTTACCTCAGAGTTGCTGTGAGTAGTTTAGGAAGGGCAGGTGCCTTTCCACGCTTTTGCACTGTGGTAATCCTGAGAATGAGAACATCAGAACAGAAAAGACTCAGCTTCCCAATTTCCTTCTGTTTGGAGACCTCACTTGCCAGACCTTCCTATTCTTTTACCTTTAGCCCTAGAGGAGAAACAGACGTGGGTTAAGGAGAAGCTAACTCCCCATTTGTTTGTGGATTTACATATGACTTCAGGACAAGGCAAATGCCTGGGCTTTATGTCTCCCAACCATCTCCTGGCATATCTTAAGTTTTTCCCAATTCTCTGTGGAGCGAGCAACTATTTTGCAAGCTCAGAAAATGAACCTCATTTAACATGAAAGTGTGATGAGGTTCCTGAGGGAAGAAATTGAGCCTGTGTTTATATCCTTTGTCAATGAGTTAACATTTTTTCCTTTGGGACCCAGTTCTCCCTGCATTGGGGAATATTTTCCCCATATTGGGTCCCATTAAGAATTAATGAAACCAGGGCCTCCCCGGTGGTGCAGAGGTTGAGCGCTGGGCTGCGAAGCTGCCTGCAGCCTCTGCAGCGCCTGTTTGATCCCCGGCCGCGGGCGAGGGTCCCACATGGCGCGCAGACCTCTCCTGCCGCGCCCTCTGTTCCCCTCAGCAGTGTTTTCGGTCCATCTGCCTGTTCTGCTCCCTGCTCTGGCTCTGGTGAATTCTCTCACCCTCCCGTGCTTTTGACTGTACCCAGGGCTTGTATACTTAAATAAATAAATAAATCTTTAAAACAAGAATGAAGCTTGACCACTACCTCACACCATACACAAAAATCAACTCAAAATGGATTAAAGAACTAGACATAAGACCTGAAACCATAAAATACATAGAAGGAAATATAGGCGAAACACTACGGGATTTGCACATCAAAGACATCTTTACAGACACATCACCCAAAGCAGTGATAGTGAAGGCAAAGATAAACAGCTGGGACTACATCAAATTAAAGAGCTTCTGCACAGCAAAAGAGACAATAACAAAAACAAAGAGAAACCCCACCAACTGAGGAACATTTTTGCACCCAACACTAATGATAAAGGACTGATCACAAAAATCTGCAAAGAGCTGATGAGACTCAACAACCACAAAGAAAATAATCCAGTCAAAAAATGGGCAGAAGAGCTAAAAAGAAACTTCTCTGAAGAGGAAATGCAAATGGCCAACAGGCATATGAAAAAATGTTCAACATCACTTGTCATCAGGGAAATGCAAATCAAAACTACCATGAGATACCATCTTACACCAGTGAGAATGGCACATATTAAAAAAACTAGCAACAACAAATGTTGGCGAGGGTGTGGAGAAAAAGGAACTCTTCTGCACTGTTGGTGGGAGTGCAAACTGGTCCAACCACTGTGGAAAGCTGTGTGGAGATTTCTGGACCTACTAAACATAGAGCTTCCATATGATCCAGCAATTCCACTCCTAGGTATTTACCCAAAGGACACAGAAACATCAATTCCAAACAACACCTGCACCCCTATGTTTATAGCAGCACTTTTTACAATAGCTAAGCTTTGGAAACAACCCAAATGCCCAAAAATAGATGACTGGATCAAGAAGATGTGGTACATATATACCATGGAATATTACTCAGCATTCAAAAAAGATAAACATATGCAATTTGCAGCAACATGGATGGCGCTGGAAGGGATCATGCTCAGCGAAATAAGCCAAAAAGAAAAAGAAAAATACCGGATGGTCTCACTCATAGCAGGAATCTAGAAAACTTAAATAAGGGACCAGGAAAATGAATAACTATAATAAAGTGAAAATCAAAATCAACAAAAAACTATGAACCAGAGACACTTTTAGGGAGGCGGGGGCGGGAGGGGAGGGATTGGGGCCAGAATGGGGGGGCTGCAATTGTATGGGGAATATAAAAATAAAATTTATTATTTAAAAAAAAATAAATAAAAGTCTTAAGAATTCCATTGTGGTTACAGAAAAGCATGTAAGGATGAAACTATGGGATTCTGCCAGTAAAGCCAAGTGTGGAGCAGAGGGGCATTTGGGGTGTGAATGTCAAGGTCACCTCATTTTTTTTAATTGAAGGGGTTTGGGTTTCTACCCTGAATTTAAGTCCACACTAGTTTGTAAATACCAATAAATATTTTGCTTTTTTTCCACTTTTAAATTTAAAAAATAAATAAAATTAAAAAAAATAAATAAATAAATCTTTAAAACAAAAAAAATCTTAAAAAAAAAAAAAGAATTATGAAATCTCATTTCATGGAGGAAATAGCCACCTTGTGTTCTTGGGCATCCTCAAATGCTCTCAGTTCTTACTCTTCAAAGTGGAGTGTTGGGGGATGGTGTCACTTGCTATTTCTAATCCCTTTTTACATTTCATAGGGTTGATGTAACATATGTCCTAGCATTCATCTTATCTCTTAATGTTAAGAGAATGGGTTCTGAAGTCAAATTGTGGGTGTGTGAGTTCACATTCTTCCCTTTTGTGTGCTATTTGATGAGGCCTCATAGGAGCCTCTTTTACAAGGAATTCCACTTAGGAGGGCTCCATCCCCATGAGTGAAGTGCCTCTCCAAAGCCCCATCATCTATTAGGATTGTTTTGTTTGAATGATACAATAAATTTATGTTTAAATAGTAACTAATAAAATAAATAACATCAAAAATAAATATCAGACGCAACTTTGGGATATAATTTCTTTCTGGAGATGGACTTTGCCAGTGTAGAGAGGGGCTGTTCAGCTCCTCTTGCAGAAAACCAGCTGTGGAAAGCGTTGTTGATTGAAAATCTACTCCTTTGAATCCACGTTAGTTTCAGTCTGCTTTTATTCTGCACTTACTCTCCAGTCTATGCTGGGCATGGTCTATCACACGCCCAGTCACTTTCTGTGTTACATGGGTCTCTTGTGACAGGCAGTCTTTTTGCTTAGGGACTTCCTATCAAAACGGCAGAGACATGTTCGAACTGCAATGTGATCTGATTCTCCTACACAATTCTTGACTGTTGGTCTGACTCTCTCTTTGTCTCTCATCAGACTTTGTTCCTCTCTTGAAGGCCTTTGTCACTGACTCCCTGTTCCTCTCCCTTTATCCTCCTAGACACTGACCACAGTAAAGGTCTTGCAAGTCTAATCATTTCTAATCATCTGGCCTCTTGGGGAAGCTTAAATAATACAACTGTGACACACTGAATTTAAAAGTTGGTATGAAGTTTTGATAATCAAGAAAGCTTGATTTTGTAAATCATTAAAGAGAATAAAAGTTTCAGGAATAGATCTTCACTTGCATAGTCAACAGATTATTTTTTAACCAAGCAATAGGTAAATCCATGGGAAAAGTAAAATCTTTTATGGAATTGATACTGGAAATCTACCAATGTTTTGAAATTTGCATATATTCAACCTGTTTAAAATTTGCTAGATAGAATAGCTTTTTAAAAAATTAATGTGTTTTAATAATGAGTTGTGATTTTTATATAAGGAGTTACTTATAAGCATGGTTATATTTTTAGGGAGTTGGAAAGATACAAATATAAATTTTAAGCAAAAATCACATTATGTTTTTGTTTAAAGATTGCTGAGTCAGCAGCACAGCCTGGTGGCTTTTAGTGAACTGTTTTCATTCAGTGTTTTAAAGTTGCTTCTGAGTTTTGTCTCCATCCTTGTTCCTCTCCATGGTCTCTCTCTTTTTCTCTCTCTGTATTTAAAATCACATTAAATTTTTTGTAATTGTCAAAATTAAACCATTTTTTTGTAATTTTTATTTTTATCCAATTATTTCTAAAGATTTATATTCTTTATTTGGCCTCGGGATGTGAGGACTTGATACATCTATAGTAGAGAATATATAGATTTCTTTTTTTTAAATTGAGGTAACCTTGGTTTATAACACTGCAAATGATTTAGGGGGATAAGTTCATACCTCTTCATAGTATACCTACCCATAAAGCAGCCCTTTACCTCACAAAATTGGGCCCCCTCCCCCTTATCCCTACTCCCACTCTCTCTCTACTTCTAGTAGCTTTAATTCTGGTTGAAGTTATGTTGCTGTCACCTTAAAATAAACTATCATATCTAGGAACAAGGAACTGCAATTACGAACAGAAAACAGTAAGATGGCATTTTTAAATTCTTAAATATCAATAAGTACTTTAAATATAAATGGCTTAATTTCTCCAATCAAAGACAAAGAATAGCTAAATGGATAAAAAATAACAAACAAGACCCAACAAGATACTTATTTCAGCTTTAATGACACATATAAAGTGAAGGGTTAGAAAAAGATAATAATGAAAAAAACATATTCTATGCAAGTGGAAACCAAAATGGACCAGGGATGGCTATGTTTAATTAGACAAAAATAGACAAACTCAAGTAGCTGTAGCAAAGAGACAAAGACTAATGACATCGTGATGATAATATAATGATGAATAGATGACATTACACTAGATATCATAGTAATACAAATATTCATAAGAGACTACTGTGAATAATTGTATTCCCATAAATTGAATAACCTAAAAGAAATGGAAAGATTCTTACACACACATATATACAACCTACTAAGAGTGAATAATGAAGAGATAGAACATCTGAATGTACACAGCAATAATCCAAAACCTTGCAACAAAGAAAAGCCCAGGACCACATGGTTTCATTGGTGAAAAAAAGTTTACCAAGTATTTTTTTTTTAAGATTTATTCATTTATTTATACAAGAACTGGGGTATAGACCAGATGTGCGGGAGGGTGAGAGGATTCACCAGAGCCAGAGTGGGTAACAAAACAGGCAGACTGACGAAGTACACTGCTGAGGGGAGCAGCAGGCAGCAGGAGATTTCTGTGTGCCATGTGGGACCCTTGCTGGCCCTGGGGATCGAACCGGCACTGCAAAGGCTGCAGGCAGCTTCACAACTCAGCTCTCAATTGCTGTGCCACCAGGGGAGGCCCCCAAGTATTTCTGAGGAATTAATGCCAATTTGTTTTAAGCGTCTCTGAAAATTGAAGAGCTGGAACACTCTAGGTCAGAAGTACTTTTACACTGATATCAGTTAAGGACACTACCAAAAAGGAAAAGTTCAGGTCAGTATATCTGATAGCGATGAAAATGTCCTCAACAAAATTGTATGAAACTAAAATGAACAACAAATTAGAAGGCTCATTTATCATCATCAAGGGGATTTACCCACAGGATATAAAAGATGCTTCCATAAACACCAAGCAATAAATGTGATCTGCCAGATTACTAAAAGTAAAGATAAAAATTATGGAATCAGGGCCTCCCCTGTGGCGCAGTGGTAGAGCGCTGGGCTGCGAAGCTGCCCACAGCCTCTGCTGCGCCATTTTGATCCCCGGTGGCTGGTGAGGGTCCCACATGGTGCACAGACCTTTCCTGCAGCGCCTGCTGCTCCCCTCAACAGTGTACTTCGTCAGTCTGTCTGTTCTGCTCCCCACTCTGGTGAATTCTCTCACCCTCGGCGCTTTTGACTGTACCCAGTGCTTGTATACATAAATCTTTAAAATGTCAGCAACTTTAAAAAAAAATTATGGAATCATCTCAATAGATGAGAAAAATTTCAGTAACTTTCATGATTAAAAACAAAAGGATCATGAAGGGAACTTGTAAGGGTGATGGAAATGCTCTTGATCTTGATTATGGCTGTGGTTACATAACTGCATTAGTTTTTTAAATTTATTTAAATTTTTTTTTTGTTTTAAAACAATATTTGCTTTCCTCCACCCTCTGAGATTGAGTCCCCCTTCCCTAAGGGACTGTGTACCATCACCAAAGTCCCCTGTGCTCCTCCCTCCCTCCCTCTGATCCCTCTCCCTCCTCCCTCTCTGCAGTATGTCTGATTTATAATTGTCTGTTTTTGCTTTGTTGTGTTTTGTACTGTTATTATTTTTTTTATTTACACTGATGTCTTATTTGTTTCCCCTATAGTCCTGTTATAAGTGAAACCATCCGATATTTTTCTTTTTCCTTCTGTCTTATTTCACTGAGCATAATTCCTTCTAGCTCCATCCATGTTGCTGTGAATGGCATGAGTTTATCTTTTTTGATTGGTGAATAATATTCCATTGTATGTATATACCACATCTTCTCGATCCAGTCATATATTTTGGGGCATTTGTGTTGTTTCCAGGTTTTACCTATTGTAAATAGTGCTGCAGTAAACACAGATGAACAGGTGCTCTTTTGAATCAATGTTTTTATGTCCTTTGGGTAGATCCCTAGTAGTGGAATTGCTGGGTCATATGGTAGCTCCATTTTTGTAGTCTGAGGAACCTCCAGACAGCTTTCCATAGTGGTTGAACCAGTTTGCACTCCCACCAGCAATGTAGGAGAGTTATTTTTTCACCACATCCTCGCCAACATTTGTTGTTGCTAGATTTTTTGATATGTGCCATTCTTACTGGTTTAAGGTGGTGTCTCTGTGTTTTTGACTTGCATTTCCCTGATTCTAAGGGAGGTTGAACATTTTTTCATATGCCTGTTGGCCATTCGCATTTCCTCTTTTGAGAAATGTCTTTCAAGTTCTTCTGCCATGTGAGTTCTTTGTATATCTTTCTGATCAATCCCTTATCAGTTGAATGGAGTGCAAAGATTTTTTTTCCCAATCAGTGGGGGGTGTCTCTGTTGTTTTTTTTTTTAACTTTTTTTTTAACTTTTTTTTATAATTGATTTATTTATTTATACAAGCACTGGGTACAGTCAGAAGTGTGGGAGGGTGAGAGAATTCACCAGAGCTGGGAGCAGAGCAGACAGACTGAAGGACATTGCTGAGGGGAGCAGCGGGCGGCAGGAGAGGTCTGCGCGCCTTGTGGGACCCTCACCTGGCGGCCGGGGATTGAACCGGCGCTGAGGAGGCTGCGGGCAGCTTCACAGCCCAGTGCTCAACCGCTGCGCCACCGGGGAGACCCCTCTCTGTTTTTTTTTTTTTTTTTTTAAAGATTTATTTATTTATTTATACAAGCACTGGGTATTTATACAAGCGCGGGAGGGTGAGAGATTTCACCAGAGCCAGAGCGGAGAGTAGAACAGGCAGAGTGAAGAAATACACTGCTGAGGGGAGCAGCGGGCGGCAGGAGAGGTCTGCGCGCCATGTGGGACCCTCGCTCAGTGGCCGGGGATTGAACCGGCGCTGCAGAGGCTGCGGGCAGCCTCACAACCCAGCGCACAACCGCTGCGCCACTGGGGAGGCCCGACCCCTCTCTGTTTTGATTAATGTCTCTTTTGCTGTACAGAAGCTTTGAAGTTTGATGTAATCCCAGGTGTTTGTCTTCACTATCACTATTTTGGGTTGTGAGTATTTAAAGATATGTCTGAGGTGTATGTCTTGTAGTGTTTTACCTATGTTTTTCTATGTATTTTATGGTTTCAGGTTTTATGTCCAGTTCTTTTATCCATTTTGTTGATTTTTGTGCATGGAGAGAGGTGTGGTCTAGTTTCATTTTTTTTTTGCATGTGGAGGTCCAGTCCTCCCAGCATCATTTATTGAACAAACTGTCCGTGTTCATTTGCATATTCTTTGCTTCTTTGTAAAAGATTAGTTGTTCATATAAGTGTGACTTTATTTCTGGGCTCTCTATTCAGTTCCATTGGTCTATGTGTCTGTTTTTCTTCCAATACCAACCTGTTTTAATTATTATGGCTTTGTAGTATAGCTTGAAGTTTGGAAGTGTGATACCTCCTTTCTGCTTTGTTTCCATCAGTAGGACTTTGGCTATTCGTGTTTTTTTGTGGTTCCATATGAATATCATCAGTATTTGTTGTATTTCTTTGAAGAATGTCATTGAGCTTTTTATTGGAATATTGTATATTGCTTTTGGTAGGAAGGCCATTTTAGTAATATTCTTCCAATCCATGAGTCGGGGATGTCTTCCCATTTCTTTGTGTCTTCTTCAATTTCTTTAAACAGTGTTTTATAATTTTCTTTGTATAGGTCTTTCACCTCTTTTGTTAGGTTTATTCCCAAGTATTTGGTTTTTTGGTTTCAGTTATAAAAGGGATGGTTTTCTTGATTTCTTCTTCTTCAGATTGTTTGTGTACAGGAAGGCTACTGATTTTCGTGTATTTATTTTGTATCCTGCTACTTTACTGAACTGGTTGATTATTTTGAGTAGTTTTTCTGTGGAGTTTTTAGGGTTTTCTATATATTATCATATCTGCAAATAGTGATAGTTTTACTTCTTCTTTCCCTATTTGGATTCCTTGTATGTCTGTTTCTTGTCTTATTGCCCTGGCAAGGACCTCCAGTATCATGTTGAAGAGCAGTGGTGAGAAAGGACATCCTTGTCTTGTTCCTGATCTTAAAGTCCTTCAGCTTTTCGCCATTGAGAATAATGCTGGCAGTGGGTTTGTTGTATATGGCTTTTATCATGTTAAGGTATGTTCCTTCTATCCTGAGAATTCCAAGGACCTTCATAAATGGATGTTGGACTTGTCAAATGCTTTCTCAGCATCTGTTGATATGATCATATGGTTTTTATTTTTCTTTTTGTTGATGTGTTGGATTACAATGATTGATTTTCATATGTTGAACCATCCTTGTCCATTGGGATGAATCTCATTTGATCGTGGTGTACTATCCCCTTGATGCATTGTTGGATTCTGTTGGCAAGGATTTTGTTGAGGATTTTTGAATCAGTGTTTATTAGGGAGATTGGTCTGTAATTTTCTTTTTTTGTGCTGTCTTTGTTTGGTTTTGGTATTAGTGTAATGTTGGCTTTGTAGAACGTATTTGGTAGTATTCCTTCTTTTTCAATTTTTTGAAAGAGTTTGTGTAGGATAGGCACTAATTCACTGCTGAACATTAGGTAGAATTCATTAGTGAAGCCATCTGGGCTTGGGCATTTGTTTTTGGGCAGTGCTTTGATTACTGCCTCAATTTCACTGCTTGTAGTGATAGTGAAGGCAAAGATAAACAGCTGGGACTACATCAAATTAAAGAGCTTCTGCACAGCAAAAGAGACAATAACAAAAACAAAGAGAAACCCCACCAACTGGGAGAACATTTTTGCACCCAACACTAATGATAAAGGACTGATCACAAAAATCTGCAAAGGGCTGATGAGACTCAACAACCACAAAGAAAATAATCCAGTCAAAAAATGGGCAGAAGAGCTAAAAAGAAAATTCTCTGAAGAGGAAATGCAAATGGCCAACAGGCATATGAAAAAATGTTCAACATCACTTGTCATCAGGGAAATGCAAATCAAAACTACCATGAGATACCATCTTACACCAGTGAGAATGGCACATATTAAAAAAACTAGCAACAACAAGTGTTGGCGAGGGTGTGGAGAAAAAGGAACTCTTCTGTACTGTTGGTGGGAGTGCAAACTGGTCCAACCACTGTGGAGAGCTGTGTGGAGATTTCTGGACCTACTAAACATAGAGCTTCCATATGATCCAGCAATTCCACTCCTAGGTATTTACCCAAAGGACACAGAAACATCGATTCCAAAGAACACCTGCACCCCTATGTTTATAGCAGCACTGTTTACAATAGCTAAGCTTTGGAAACAACCCAAATGCCCAAAAATAGATGACTGGATCAAGAAGATGTGTTACATATACACCATGGAATATTACTCAGCATTCAAAAAAGATAAACACATGCAATTTGCAGCAACATGGATGGCGCTGGAAGGGATCATGCTCAGCAAAATGAGCCAGAAAGAGAAAGAAAAATACCGGATGGTCTCACTCATAGCAGGAATCTAGAAAACTTAAATAAGGGACCAGGAAAATGAATAACTATAATAAAGTGAAAATCAAAATCAACAAAAAACTATGAACCAGAGATACTTTTAGGGGGGCGGGGGCGGGAGGGGAGGGATTGGGGTCAGAATGGGGGGGCTGCAATTGTATGGGGAATATAAAAATAAAATTATTTAAAAAAAATTTCACTGCTTGTAATTGGTCTGCTTAGTCCTATTTCTTCTTTGCCCAGCTTTGGATGTTTATATCATTCTAGGAATTTGTCCATGTCTTCTAGGTTGTTGAATTTGTTTGCATATAAATGTTCATAGTAATCTCTGATTATTCTTTAGAAATCAAAAGAATTTCTACTGAGAATTTCTACTGATTTTTACTGAGTCTGTTGTGATTTCTCCTCTTTCATTTATAATCCTATTTATATGTGTTTTCTCCCATTTTTTCTTTGTGAGCCTGGCTAGAGGTTTGTCTATTTTGTTTATTTTTTCAAAGAACCAACTTTTGGTTTCATTGATCTTTTGGATTGTTTTTTCATTTCCAATTCATTTATTTCTGCTTTGATTTTTATTATTTCCTTTCTTCTACTGGCTTTAGGGTTTTTTTGTTGTTCTTTTTCTAGCTGTTTGAGATGTGAGATTAGGTTTTCTTTGAGTTCTTTCTTGTTTGTTGATGTGAGCCTATATTGCTATATATTTTCTTCTTATTACTGCTTTTGCTGCATCCCATATATTCTGGAAAGTGGTGTCCTCCTTGTTCAACTCAAAGTATTTTTTAATTTCTTCTTTGATCTCCTCATTAGTCCAGTGGTCTTCCAGTAGTGTGCATTTCAATCTCCATGAAGTGGTAGGGTTCCTTGTTTTCTTTTCATGATTTATTTCTAGCTTGGTGCCTTTATGATCGGAGAAGATAGAATGATTTTGATCTTCATTTATTTGTTGATGTTGTCTTGTGGCCCAGTATGTGATCAATTCTGGAGAATGATCCATGCACACTTGAGAAAAATGTGTACTCGGATTTTTTTGGGTGCAGTGTCCTATAGATGTCTGTTAAGTCCATGAGTTCTATGTCTTTATTTAGGGCTATAGTGTCTTTGTTTATTTATTGTCTAATTGATCTGTCCATTGGTGAGAGTGGGGTGTTGAAGTCTCCCACTGTATATGTATTTTCTTTAATGTCTGTTTTCAGAGCTGATATTGTCTAATATATTTTGGTGCCCCTTCATTTGGTGAGTAGATGTTGATGATTGTTATATCTTCCTGATGAATTGTCCCCTTGAACATAATAGTGTCCATCTATTTCTCTTTTTACCTTTTTTTAATTTGAAGTCTATTTCATCTGATATAAGTATGGCTGTTCGTGCCTTCTTTTTTGGTCCATTGGCTTGTAGGATTGTTTTCCAACCTTTTACTTTCAGTCTGTGTTTATCTTGTGTAGTTAAATGTGTTTCCTGGAGACAGCAGAAGGTTGGATTTTGTTTTTTAATCCAGCCTGCTACTCTGTATCTTTTTATTGAGGCGATTAATTCATTTACATATAGAGTTAATATTGATATGCTTGCATCTGTAATTGCCATTTGGTTTATCTTTTTTGTGATTTTATTCCTTGCTTTATTCTGTTCTTGTTCCTCACTCTGTTGGTTTTGGCTTTAGGATTTCTTGTAGAATTTTTTGGAGTGGGGGTTTAGATTTAATGAATTTCTGGAGTTTCTGTTTGTCTGAGAAGGTCCATATCTTTTCTATTTTCTTTTTTTTTTAAGATTTATTTATTTATACAAGCACTGGATACAGTCAGAAGCACAAGAAAGGGAGAGAATTTACCAGAGCCAGAGTGGGGGACAGAACAGGCAGAGTGATGAAATACACTGCTGAGGGGAGCAGTGGGTGCGGCAGGAGAGGTCTGTCGCACCATGTGGGACCCTTGCCAGCGGCCGGGGATTGAACCGGTGCTGCAGAGGCTGCGGGCAGCTTTGCAGCCCAGCGTTCAACTGCTGTGCAACCAGGGAGGCCCCATATTTTTTCTTCATGGAGGAAGGAGAGCTTTGGAGGGTAAAGTATTCTTGGTTGGCATTTGCTGTCTTGAAGTTTGCTGAATGTTACTCCATTTGTAACAGGGTGGTCCCCAGGAAAGGGGGAGGTTCCAGGTTCCCTGCCCCACCCAAGGAAGGGTGGAGCTGAGCAGGGAGAGGAGAAGCTGCAGAAGAGACTGAGGAAGGAAGCAGGATGGAGCAAGGAGACCTGGAGGAGGCGCATGGAGCCTAGAGACACGTGAAGAAACTGCGCTTGTCTTTTGGTCGTGGACTAGGTGACAAGATGTGGGTGAGACCCGTGGGGAGGTGACAATGGCAGCTTTTATCTTGATGTTGATTTTGCTCTTTTCCTTCCGGGCTTGTCTGGTAGTTTCTGATCCTTTTCTGTGGGTCCCCACTGGAAGATGCTTTAGACTTGTGGCAGGCTTTGGGGCCTTGCTCTGGGCCGATCCCATTTGGATGGAGTTTTACCCACGAGGGGACGGGTAACTTTGGGTGCTTCATTTAGAAACTAGACTCTTTGCCTTACCTGTATTGTTTCCTAGTTTTATTAAAGTTCCTTCCCATTAAAGTCTCCTATGTTTTGTGTTGATGCGGCGGATGGCAGAACCCATTTAGAATAGGCAGGTTTGCGGGGTTTGGGCTGCCCCTCTCCCTGTCCTATAACACATTCTCTTCTTGCCCGTAATGTTTCTTTGGAGAAGTCTGAAGTTAACCTGATTGGTTTTCCCTTATAAGTTATCTGTTTTTTCCCTCTTGTCAGTTTCATTATTTTTTCCTTGTCTTGGATTCTTGCAAGCTTTACTGTAAGGAGTCTTGCTGTAGTTTTCTTTTCATTGTGGTAATTGGGAGTTCTTCTCACTTCCTGTATGTCTATATTTGTCTGCTTTTTCATGCTTGGGAAGTTTTCTTCAATTACCTCCTTGAATAATTTCTCAGTTCCTTTGTGTCTCTTCTCACCTTCTGGAATGCCTATAACTCTTACATTTCCTCTCTTCATGGAGTCTGCTTATTGCTTAAGAGTATCCTCATATTGCTTCATTTGCACGTCTCCTGTTCTCTTTTGACTTTTTATTTCTGTATCTTCGATAGTACTGATCTGTTCTTCCATTTCATCGATTCTGTTTTCATTGCTTTTTCCCAGAGTTCTTTATCTCCTCTAGTAATCTTTTAATCTCCTGCATTTCTTTTCTTTCCCTTCTTAAGGTCTCAGTTTCATTCTTCAGTTCAGTGATTATTTATCTCAAATCATTTTTTTCCTTTTCATTTTCTTCCTATTTTTTAATCATAAGGATCATTCTCTATCTGATAGGCTGAGCTCTTCCATGTCATTGTTGAGCTCTGGTGACTATTTCTTTTTGTGGTGTGTCCTCCTGTGGGCTTGCTTGGCTATTTATATTTTTTCTTGTCCCTGTTGTTTGCTTTCTAATTAGTTCTATGCATTGGGACATTGTGCCACTGGTGTTGGCGGGCATCTCTTTGGAGTGCTCCTTTAGGGGTGTCGGAAACTGTTTACCAGAGTGAAACCAGCACTGGTAGGCCAAAACTCCACCAGTGTGTTGATGCTGTGTTGGTGGGCACTGTCCCTTCCTGTTCCCTCCCTCTGTATTTATTCAGTTCCAACAGGGAATCAGCTAGTTGGTGATTTTGTTCTGGTAACGAGGTGGTGCCAGAGACCAGTACTTGCTGACCCGTGCTTTTTCCCAGTGGTTCTCTGAGAAATGGAGGTGGGGCGGAGGGGAGCACCTCAACACAGGGGCTCTTACTCAAGCTGGGTGGTGTGTCTGCCCTGTGTTCACCCAGTGCTGTGCCTGCAGCTGTATGGATCCCGTGCCCTGAATTCTGCAGTCTAGGTCTCAGTCCCAGGGCTATCAGATCCAAAACGCTGGCTGTCACCCTGTGCAGTGCCTGCTACTATGGCGCGTTCCATGCCCTGGACCCTGAACCTGGATCTCAGTTCCAGGATGGGGTCTTGCTCCATGCCTTTTTTCCCTCCTTACCCCCAGCCCCCGTTTGCATGGCCCATCCTCTCTCAGAGCCTGAGAGTGTTTTTGGGATCCCTGGTTTCCAACTATCAGGATATGGTGATTTTTTTCTTGTCACTAGGTGGCGCCAGAGATCTTTCCTAGTGTCTTTCCAGAACTGTTTTTTCCCCGTGGGTCCAGGGGAACAGAGTAGAAGAGGTGTGGAGCGCCTCAACGGCTTTGGGGTGATGTGTCTGCCCTGTGCCCCACCATCGTGGGGATCACACACCCCGAATTTTGTGCCCCGGGTCTCAGTTCCAAAGCCCTCAGGTCTAGGATGCAGGCTGTAGCACAGTTCAGTGTCCACAGAAATGGCGCCTTTTGTACCCCACTCCCATGTCTGGGCCCCTGGTTTCTGATTACTCAGTGAGGGACATTCACCTTAATGAGGGCTCCCTCATGTCCTCCCTGCAAGCTTAGATACAGGCGCAGGGACCTGGGCAGCAGCGATCCGCATATGTTTGTCCAGTTTGCCGCTTTCCACACAAGCTTACCAGCTGGCGTTGGACTATTTGTAGGTCTCTGGGAGTCTTTGTTTTCCTCTAATGGCACCAGAGCCATTTGCTCACCTCCATGGTGATTCCTGCACAGTTCTCCACAGTTCTAGCTCACAGGGTGCGGTGCCTGAAATAGTTCCTTTCCACTCACAGTCCTGCTTGATGTGTAGTTTGTTCTTGTTGGTTGTTGGTTTTTTTTTTTTTTTTCTCCCTCCTTCCTGTTTGATGGAGAGTGCAGACTTTGTGTGTGGGGAGGGTAGCAGGGATCTGAGCTTTCCTCCCTTCTCGTCCTCTTTTATGGCAACTTTCTTCTTGGGGTAGTTTGCCAGAGTCACCCATTTATCTTCTGTGTCCCAGTTCTCGCAGGGACCTGCTGCTTTTCCTCCCTAGTAACTTTTTTTTTTATGGGAGGACTTACTCTGCACCATTTCTCTGCCGCCATGTTGATATCTACTCTAGCAGGTATCCTTTGTAATTAATGTTTTTGTGTTCCAGGTTTGTTTGTTTTTAGCTCCTTAAAATGCCTGCTCTCTCACCCTTCCTTATCATTTTACTGCCTTGGATTAAGCTCTTTAAAATGAAGTATATAATACTGTCATGGTTTCCAAACTTGTCTGCCAATACCCAATATGTTAGTTTTCTCTTCATTGATGTGTAACACAAAATCATAAACTTAAAAAAACACCATTTATTAGTCTTGTTCTATGACCCAAAACTCTGGTGTAGAAAGTATAGCTGGATCCATTGTCCAGGCTGAAGTCAGGGTGGGCAGGACTCTTTCCTTCTGGAGTTCTGGGGAATATGTCTGCAAGCTCTGTCATGTTGTTGGCTGAATTCAATGCCTTGCAGTTATAGCTCCAAGATGTGCTTGCTGTCAGCTGAGGTTTACTATCATCTTCTAGAGGAGGTTGTACTTTTTCTCAAGTGTCCTCCTGTCTTCAGTCCACCAATGAATACCACATTCAATTTTTTGTGTCTTTGAAGTTCCCCTTTTTCTACTTCCTTGAGGAAAAATGAAACTGATTTAAATGTGCATGTGAATGTTTAGGGCTGCGTTCATAATCTTCCTAATTTAAGATCTACTGCACTGTAATATAACAAAATCACTATAGTGATACCTCATTATATTTACTAATTGCACTCACAGTTACACAAGAGAAAGAGTATTGGGGAGTCTAAATTTTTAGAATTTTTCTTAACATACCTATTTCTGGATACCTATTTTTTTTTTTTACACAATTTGATGTAGAAGTGTCTCATAATGCAATATTCCTTTGTCAAAACCCCTCAATTTCTCTCACTGCAAACTGCTCAGCCTGTCGCATAAAGCTGACATTGTGTCCTCAGCCTTACCTCCATTTCTCCACTCTGAATTTCTACTCAAACATTCTATGATCATAGTTGCCTGTATTTTATCTGCCTGAAATGCCTGCTCCTATATTCTTCACTTGGGTACCACCAACTCATTCTCCAAGATTCAGTTTGTCATCATCATTTGTGATAGGCCCTGGCTTTGACCTCCTCCCTGCCCCAGTGCCTGCACCCACACCCTGCAGCCTTCTCCATCTGCTGCAGAGCAGTCTGATATGTGTTCCATTGGCAGAGAACTTCATTGCCTTACACTGTACCCTCTAAGGGGCAAGGATTCAGTGTTATGTTTTAATTGTTATGGTTAATGGACTTTTCTTTTTAATTTTATCTTTAAGTCCATATTGTACAGTTACAGCCTAATATTTCAGGAGTAGTCCTCATCAGTTGCCTTTGAATGGGGAAGTGAGGATTTGGACAATTTACCTTCCTGTATTATAAATATACTTTATCTCTTCATCCTCTCAATGTAGCTTAGTTTTTGTGCATTAATATTCAGAGTTAAGATGATGTGAGCATAGCAATGCTCTGCCCATCTAAGTAGTAAGCTATGTGGTCTACTTTTCCTTCAGAAGCTTTGTCCTAATGATTAAATAAAGTGGCCTTGAGTTTTTGGTTCCATTTCCAGTCTCATTATTTTAGTTCATCTCTATCTTCCCTGAACCAGTTATTTAAATCATCTTAAAATACTTATAATTCTATTATGTCCTCAAAAATATATATAGTTAAAATATAATGAAAGTTTCCATACTATACATGGAAAATCTAAAAATATTTTTCAAAATGATAAGATGCATCCAAAAAGTAATGAACTTGGATTCAAGACCCTCCTTGTTGTAACTCTGCCATCTCAACTGTTGCACTTTTGTATCAAGTTTGATAAAAAGGTAATTGATAGTAGTGACAATACTAAGTTCCTTTAATAATCACAACTATCTGAGACAATTGAGCTGTTTTAAATATGAAGAAACCAAGATGAAGTGAAAGGAGTTTTCAGAGTCACAAGTAATGGCAAAGTCAGATTCAAACACAGATATTTATTGATATAAAATGAATTCCTCCTACAGTTCTATGTAGGACAAAGGGTGTGTGTACTATACAAGATACAGAAGTGATGTATATGTACTAACCACATCTTCATTTTAATAACTTTTCGCTTTAAGCAAAACTAACTTGACTCAAAATAAGTTCATTTCCTGGGAAGTACACGGATGCATTTGGCTTCAGGTTTGTGTGCATTCATGGGACTTAGCTATAATGTCTCTTTCAACTTCTTGTACGCTCTTATTTCTACAATACATGGTTTTCTTTTCAGATTTCTTCTACTATAGACAAGGAAACCCCATTCTTACCACAAGTATGTTTCTTGTCTTTATTACCCTGACTAGCAATGAAAAGATCAGTCTTCTGCTTGACTCTTTTATATGATATTTCAAAACGTTCTTTAAGAGTTGGATCATACCTCAAGAGGAAATGAGATCACATGAAGAGGACTATGCTGTTCTTGGGGTTTCCATGGCCCTTCTCATATATGTTAATTCCATGAGAGAGAGAGAGAGAGAGTGAGAGAGAGAGAGAGAGAGAGAGAGAGAGAGAATGAGAATGAATGAATGAATGACTTTCATCAGTGGCTACCTATTCTGTAGCTTCCAGTTCATAATGTGTGTCAGGTACCACTTTATCACCCTTTACATAAGAGCACCCCAGAAGTATTTTGGGCTTTTGAAGTCTAAAATAAGGAGGGGAAATGCAGTGAAAAAAGGAAAATACACAGTGTTTGCTGCTTAATGCCAAATCTTTTAATTTTAGCTTTTTGTTGAAAGAGAGATGCATCTTTAAAACTGTGATTGACACCAAGAACATGAACTCACACTAGACTATATAACTCTGGGTGAGATTTTCACCAGTTATTGTTTTTAGTGGGTGCTGGGGAGAGCAAATCTGGGGAAGAATCTCACTTTTTGCTTGTTAGCCTGTATTTTTACTTTCTCTTATAATATATCTTTTTATTTTTATACCATAAAACACATTTTATTTTTGACCTCTCTCATTGATAGTGTCTATTTTTTCTTTACTCCATGCACAGCACCCTTAAAAACTATTTTTCTTATTCTCTTGAGCCATAAAATGCCACTCAAATTGTATATCCTTTTCATTTCTCTTCTGTTTGTCTTGCTGTCATCTAGCAACACTTTATCTTTAGTAGGAACATACCCTTTGAGAGCAAATTTGATCAATCCTGTCTCTTCCCCACAGCTCTTTTCCACCTGCCCTTGCTTATTGCAAAATGTGAAGCAGAGCAGGAATGAACAGAGATTGTTTTCTGAATTTGAGTTTTTTCTTTCTCGATTTACAGCTATTTTGAAGTTTGTGCATTTTTTCGTCTTTGGGTTGTGCTGTACTGTCTTCATGGACTTTTATTTGTTTTTCCCATTCTATTGGCTGCTTCCAGTTATATTGGGAGATGAAGTCAGTTGCTATCTTTGGCTTTCTGGATGTCCTATTGATTTGGTGATAGTTCACTTCTCAGTGAACTAAAAACTTTTATTTTGTTTGTTTTTTTAAAAGTACACTATCACTTAAATTTGTGTTGTTTCAGAAAAAGTAAATATCCAAAATATTATTGTAATATGCTGGGCTAGGCCATTCAAGCCAACCTCTTTGGAAATAATGTCATAATAGAAATAAAGATCTTTGTTATGTTAACTGAAGAGTTGAAAGAATATAAAGACTTAGAGATCTAATAGAGTATATGACATGTCCTATATCTATTAAGCAAATTGAATAAAAAAGTAATTCTTCAGACACATACACTTATCTGCAGTCTTCAATGAATTGATTAATTCTATAAAACATGTAATAAGGAAATATTAAATTATGCAAATCCTTTGAGAAACTAGATAGAGAAAACTCCACATTTTTATGAGGATATCATAACTCACATAATCAGATGATACAAAAAATTACAGTAAATATCAATATTCCTCATAAGCATACATGCACAGTACTTTTTATAATTAGAAAATTAGTCCCCTGTGGTATGTGTGATGTGTAAATATCTTTGATGAAATTACTGTGGAAACATAAGCAATTATCCAGGTTGGAGTTAAAGGTTTTATGGTCCATCTCTCTACTACAGAGATCTGTGGGTAAGGGTGTCATTTCTACCATTTCAGGCTTTTTTCAAATAATCCTCCATGTTTTCATCTTCCTTCTCATATTTCCTATTGTTTCTCCTCACTTTACTCCTGAGAAACAAAGTGATAATGTGGAAAGACAAAAGCTGGAATTAAATCAGTTGACTACAAACCTGTGCTTACCTGAGTGACTTTGAACCAAATCTCTGAATTTGTTCCTTCCTTAAAACAGGGCTCTTAAGGTTTGCATGACAACATTTAAAATGTGACACCACATGGTGTGAACGTAGCAAATGTTCAATCTGTCTTCACCAAAGTGAGAGTAGAAATTGAAATCATACATTTCATCAGTGTCTACCCATTCTAATTTTATTTCTCGAATATAAGAAGAAAGGCTTCCAACCATACAAAGGGAGAATGATTTTGTACATGTGAGCGAGAAGCCTCAGGTGGAATTAGATACTTTCTTTGAAACCAAGGTGTGAATTTTATCTGATTCACTTATGGATTATTTTTAAAATTTTGAAGTTATTAGGGAAAAAAATGCTGATCAGCAGTCATGAAATAGCAACCTTCTCTCCTTCTATTACAAACCATTTGACTAAATCTGTAAAACATAGCCATCTTTTGCAAGAAATATTTGTAATTTTCATCGATGTATATGGAGAATGTGGAAATGTTGGAGGCCTCACTCAACTATAGACCATTGGGAATAAAAAAAGAAATTCTTGTCAAGGCATTTTCTCTAGGTCATTTCTGAAATAGGGAATTCAGTATAGAAAATACAGACTCTGAATTCTAGCAAAAATTTAACTTGATCATTTAAACCCTATTGTAATTCAATATCAAATCCTAAATGGTTTTAAAACATGAAGGGTCGTATTTAATTATTTTTAGGGAAGAAAAAGAAAGGTATTACTATGAGAGTTTTCCACTATCATGTTTCATGATGTTTAAAAGTACTTGGAAAGAAGCAAAATGGGAGACATTCTAAAAGGGAGTCTCTCGAGCATGCTGTTAAAAAAAAAAAGGCAAGGCTCAATGAATAAGCATGGGATGAAAAAATCATGAGATTCAGTAATGTCAATGCTTTTTGCAATGACTTGCTAAATGAAAAAAACATTTAAAGCAAAAAAAAAATTGTTCTGAAGAAAACTCTGGGAAACAATACTAATACATATAGGTGCAAAGTTCAGCCTCTAACAGCCAGCAACATTGGTTCTATTTAATTTGCAATTCTCTTTAGAGTTTTCTTTAGAGCAAGTTTGACATCCTTGTTCCTTAGACTATAGATGAGAGGATTTAACATGGGTACTACGTTGGTATAAAATACTGAGAAGAACCTCCCCTGGCCCAAGGAACCATCAGAAGAGGTCTTGAGATGTGTGAACATGCCAGCACCATAGAAAATGGCAACAGTCATGATATGGGAGCTACAGGTGCTGAAGGCTTTGGACCAGCCCTGAGAGGAAGACATGTGGAGGATATTGGAGAGGATAAGAGCGTAAGAAATGAAAATAATGAAGCTGGATGTTATCACAACCGTGCTCACAAGAATGGAATCTATCAGCTCATTGACATAAGTGCTGCTGCAGGAGAGCTGCTGGAGGGGGAAGATGTCACACATGTAATGGTTGATGACATTGTCATCGCAAAAGGACAGCCTGAGCATGTCCCCTGTGTGGACCATGCCACCAGTAAACCCCATCACATATGACCCAATCATCAGCAGAGCACAGACCTGAGGGGACATGGTGACTGTGTACATCAGGGGCTTGCAGATGGCCACATAGCGGTCATACGCCATGGCTGTCAGGACATAACACTCAGAGTGGACAAAGAAACAGAAAAAGAACAGCTGAGTCATACATTCTTCAAAGGAGATGATGTTCTTCTCTACCACAAAGCTCATCAGCATTTTAGGGGTAATGATGAAAGCGTGGCACAGGTCTATGAAGGACAGGTTGAGGATGAAAAAGTACATGGGTGTGTGAAGGTGGGAGTTGAGGCATATTAGATTAATAAGGCTAAAATTTCCTAGCACAGTGACCACATAGTTGAATAAGAAGAGGAGGAAGAAGGGCAGTTGAAGTTGAGGTTGGTCTGTAATTCCTACCAGGATGAACTCAGTTACTGAAGAGCCATTTTCCACGGCCATCATCTGTGGTGGTGCGATCTGTGAGGAGATGGGAGAAGAATTAGGACAGGACTCAGATCCTTTGTTTTAAGAGTGAGGACTTGTTCTAGTGGTGCTGCAGTGGGGCGGTGGGGTGGCACTCTGGAAGAAGGCCAGAGCAAGGATTCCCCATCTTCACCTATTCATCTGTCCTTTCCTTTCACGTTTTCAGATCTCAGCTCTGTCTCCTCACTTCCCCAAGATGACACAATCAGGATGCAGTCTTTAGTGTCTATTAGTAGGTCCCCCAGAGTGATGTCCATAACACATTTCATAGTGAAGGAGACAGTATCTTGAAGAGATGAAATCAGCTGCAGAGGTGCTACAGCTGGTTAGCAAAGAAGCCAAGAGTTGTTCTTGGAAACATTTCTGATGTCATTTCCTGATGCTCTTACACAGTGAAGCTACTGTGACACCTCTGTGTCCAGTGCTCAGCCCTTCCCACCCTTCAGACTTCAGCACCTGGTTTTGCGAAGTGCTGGGAATATCCACAATTGTACTGTAATTTTTTCCCTTCCTTTCATGTAATCTTACCTCAGAGTCTCTGTGAGTAGTTTAGGAAGGGCAGGTACCTTCCCACGCCTTTGCACTGTGGTAATCCTGAGAATGAGAACATCAGAACAGAAAAGACTCAGCTTCCCAATTTCCTTCTGTTTGGAGACCTCATCTGCCAGACCTTCCTATTCTTTTTCCTTCAGCCCTGGAGGAGAAACAGGCTTGGGTTAAGGAGAAGCTAACTCCGCATTTGTTTGTGGATTTACATATGACTTCAGGACAAGGCAAATGCCTGGGCTTTATGTCTCCAAACCATCTACTGGCACATCGTGAATTTTTTCCAATTCTCTGTGGAGCGAGCAACTATTTTGCAAGCTTAGAAAATCAACGTCATTTAGCTTGAAAGTGTGGTGCAGTTCTTGAGGGAAGAAATTATTGAGCCTGTGTTTACATCCTTTGTCAAGGAGTTAACATTTATTCCTTTGGGACCCAGTTCTCCCCGCATTGGGGAATATTCTCCCTGTATTGGGTCTCATTAAGAATTATGAAACCTCATTGCATGGAGGAAATTGCCACCTTGTGTTCTTGGGAGTACTCTAATGCTCTCACTCAGTTCTTACTCAAAGTGGAGTGTTGGGGGATGGTGTCACTTGCTATTTCTAATATCTTTTTATATTTTATAAGGTTGATGTAACATTTGTCCTAGCATTCATCTTATCTCTTAATTTTAAGAGAATGGGTTCTGAAGTCAAATTGTGGGTGTGTGAGTTCACATTCTTCCCTTTTGTGTGCTATTTGATGAGGCCTCATAGGAGCCTCATTTACAAGGAATTCCACTTAGGAGGGCTCCATCCCCATGAGTGAAGTGCCTCTCCAAAGCCCCATCATCTATTAGGATTGTTTTGTTTGAATGATACAATAAATTTATGTTTAAATAGTAACTAATAAAATATAATAAATAACATCAAAAATAAAAATCAGAAGCAACTTTGGGATATAATTTCTTTCTGGGGATGGACTTTGCCAGTGTGGAGAGGGGCTGTTCAGCTCCTCTTGAAGAAAACCAGCTGTGGGAAGCGTTGTTGATTGAAAACCTACTCCTTTGAATCCACGTTAGTTTCAGTCTGCTTTTATTCTGCACTTACTCTCCAGTCTATGCTGGGCATGGTCTATCACACGCCCAGTCACTTTCTGTGTTACATGGGTCTCTTGTGACAGGCAGTCTTTTTGCTTAGGGACTTCCTATGAAAACGGCAGAGACATGTTCGAACTTCAGTGAGATCTGATCCTCCTACACAATTCTTGTCTACCTGTCTGGCTCTCTGTCTCTCCTCTCGCCCTCACTCTGTCAGTCTGACTCTCTCTTTGTCTCTCATCAGACTTTGTTCCTCTCTTGAGGGCCTTTATCACTGACTCCCTGTTCCTCTCCCTTTATCCTTCATAGACACTGACCACAGTAAAGGTCTTGCAAGTCTAATCATTTCTAATCATCTGGCTTCTTGGGGAAGCTTAAAAAACACAACTGTGACACACTGAATTTAAAACTTGGTAAGAAGTTTTGATAATTAAGAAAGCTTGGTTTTGTAAATCATTGCAGAGAATAAAAGATTCAGAAATAGATCTTCACTTACATAGTCAATAGATTATTTTTTAACCAAACAGTAAATACATGAGAAAAGTAAAATCTTTTATGGAATTGATACTGGAAATCTACCAATGTTTTGAAAATTGCATGTATTCAATCTGTTTAAAGTTTGCTAGAAAGAATAGCTTTTTAAAAAATTAATGTGTTTTAATAATGAGTTGTGATTTTTATATATGGAGTTATTTAAATGCATGGTTATAATTTTAGGGAGTTGGAAAGATAAAAATATAAATTTTAAGCAAAATTCACATTATGTTTTTGTTTAAAGATTGCTGAGTCACCAGCACAACCTGGTGGCTATTTAGTGAACTGCTTCATTCAGTGTTTTAAAGTTGCTTCTGAGTTTTGTCTCCATCCTCGGTCCTCTCCATGGGGTCTCTCTCTCTCTTTCTCTCTGTATTTAAAAATCACATTAACATTTTCATAATTATCATAATTTAAATTAAACCACATTTTTTGGTAATTTTTATTTTTATCCAATTATTTCTAAAGGATTGTATTCTTTCTTTGGCCTCAGAAGGTGAGGACTTGATACCTCTGTAATGGAGAATATATGGATTTCTGTTTTTTATAATTGAGGTAACATTGGTTTATAACACTGTAAATGGTTTAGGGGGATAAGTTCACACCTCTTTAGGTGTATGTCACCATAGCATACCTACCCATAAAGCACCCTTATCCCTTTACCTCACAAAATTGGGCACCCTCCCCCTTATCCCTACTCCCACTCTCTCTCTACTTCTAGTAGCTTCAATTCTAATTGAAATTATGTTGCTGTCACCTTAAAATAAACTATCATATCTAGGACCAAGGAACTGCAGTTACGAACAGAAAGCAGTTAGATGGCTTTGTAAGTTCTTATAGATCAATAAGTACTTTAAATATAAATGACTTAATTTCTCTAACCAAAAGGCAAAGACAAGCGAAACGGATAAAAATAACAAACAAGACCCAACTATATGTTCCATACAAGATACTTATTTCAGCTTTAATGACACATTTAAAGTAACGGGTTAGAAAAAGATAATGAGAAAAAGATATTTTGTGCAAGTGGAAACAAAATGGACCAGGGATAGCTATGTTTAATTAGACAAAAATAGACAAACTCAAGTAGCTGTAGTGAGAGACAGACTAATGACATTGTGATGATAATATAATGATGAATAGATGGTATTACACTAGATACCATAGTAATACAAATATTCATAAGAGACTACTGTGAATAATTGTATTCCCATAAATTGAATAACCTAAAAGAACTGGAAAGATTTATATATATATATATTATATATATGTATATATATATATATATATATATCTTAGTAGGTTGTGTAAGATTCTTGGATATGTAAGAATCTTTCCATTTCTTATACAACATACTAAGAGTGAATCATGAAGAAATAGAACATCTGAACATATCAATGATCCAAAACCTTGCAACAAAGAAAAGCCCAGGACCACATGGTTTCATTGGTGAAAAAAATTTTACCAAGTATTTTTGAGGAATTAATGCCAACTTGTTTTAAGTTTCTCTAAAAATTGAAGAGCTAGAACATTCTAGGTCAGAAGTACTTTTACACTGATGTCAGTTAAGGACACTACCAAAAAGGAAAAGTTCAGGGCAGTATATCTGAGAAAGATGAAAATGTCCTCAACAAAATTGTATCAAACTAAAATGAACAATAAATTAAAAGGATCATTTATCATAATCAAGGGGATTTACCCACAGGATATAAAGATGCTTCCATAAACACCAAGCAATAAATGTGATCTGCCAGATTACTAAAAGTAAAGGTAAAAATTATGGAATCATCTCAATAGATGAGAAAAAATTTCAATAACTTTCATGATTAAAAGCAGGATGGGGGTACTGCAAAAGGATCATGAAGGGAACTTGTAAGGGTGATGGAAATGTTCTTGATCATGATCATGGCTGTGGTTACATGACTGCATTAGTGTTTGGAAGCCACTGAACTGCACTCGTAAAATGGGTGCACTATATTGTATGCTAATGAATTAAAATGAATTAAAAAAGAGAAAATTACAAGAAGACTCAGTCTCAATTATTATCTTCTAGGTACTGACCCTGAAACATTTTCTGTAAGTTAACCAGACTTAGTTCTGTTAAGAAATTAATTTTTTAATGATTACAGAAGGTTGAATAAATTTGGATTGTGGGCCTCCCCAGTGGCACAGTGGTTGAGCGCTGGGTTTCGAAGCTGCCCGCAGTCTCTGCAGCACCAGTTCAATCCCCGGTCGCCGGGGAGGGTCCCACAGGGCACACAGATCTCTCCTGCCGCCCTCTGTTCCCCTCAGCAGTGTACTTCATCAGTCTGCCTGTTCTGCTCTCCACTCTGGCTCTGATATATTCTCTCACCCTCCCGCACTTCTGACTGTACCCAGTGCTTGTATAAATAAATAAATCTTTAAAAAAAGAATAAATTTGGATTGAAAACATAGAATACTACTCAGCAATAAAAGGACTGGATCATTGATACATACAACCACTAGTATGGAATTAATTGGGGATAACATGCTTAGTGAAATAAGCCAGTTTCAGAGTAGTTATATAGTGTGGGATTTCATTTGTTATTTTCCACATGGTTACTGGAAGACAGATATGGTGGGACAGGATGGATATAAATACAAAGTTGTAGTATAAGGGAGTTATTTTATGGTAGTTTAGAGTTCTGCATCTTAATTGTGGGGGGTTTACCAAAATCTACACAAGGATTCAAATTATATGCATCTACACACACACACAAATGACTCAAACACATAGTGCATGTAAAATTGCTGAAAGCTGAGTAGTTATATCTATAGTCTGATAATCTAGTTAATATCATTGTCCAAATACCAATTTCTGGTTTTGCTACTATATTACTGTTGTTGAAAATGTCAATATAGCAGGAAATGGGTGGATTTCAAGGGGTGATTTTTTGTAATTTCCAGTGCAAATTAACAAATTTAGATCCCTCCTCATAAGCATGATTATAACTTCGTATATACCTGGAAGAATAAAGTTAAATTTTCTTGAAACAGAAGTTAATTAATAGTGATATTTCTTATAGATTTTGTTTAATCTATTATGAGCAAAAGCATAATGAGTTATAATAACCTGAGTTAATTAAATTTTCATGAAATAATGGATCATTCTTATATTAAATTTTAACACTAAATCTGAAGTGTGTAAAAGATTCTTTTGTTTATATCTATAAACCTTACAAATATTGATGAACTAAACAAACTCAAATATTAAAAAAGGTCTAATAAACTTTACTAAAATGTTTATAAATCTTAATGAACTTAAGTCCTTAAAACTAATGTTACCTGGATTATAGTTAGTGTGTTTTTTGATGATAGCAATTATTTACATCTCTGTAAGGGACAGAAGGAGAGGATCCTTTCTCTTATGCTTTAGGGAATATGTAATCCCTGGTGGGAAATGTATATTCTTTTTTTTTTTTAAGGGTATAAACCTTATATTTTATTTTATTTTTTTTAAATAATAAATTTTATTTTTATATTCCCCATAAAATTGCAACCCCCCCATTCTGACCCCAATCCCTCCCCTCCCGCCCCTCACCCCCCAAAGAGTGTCTCTGGTTCATAGTTTTTTTGTTGATTTTGATTTTCACTTTCTTATAGTTATTCATTTTTCTGGTCCCTTATTTAAGTTTTCTAGATTCCTGCTATGAGTGAGACCATCCGGTATTTTTCTTTTTCTTTTTGGCTTATTTCGCTGAGCATGATCCCTTCCAGCGCCATCCATGTTGCTGCAAATTGCATGGGTTTATCTTTTTTGAATGCTGAGTAATATTCCATGGTGTATATGTAACACATCTTCTTAATCCAGTCATCTATTTTTGGGCATTTGGGTTGTTTCCAAAGCTTAGCTATTGTAAATAGTGCTGCTATAAACATAGGGGTGCAGGTGTTCTTTGGAATCGATGTTTCCGTGTCCTTTGGGTAAATACCTAGGAGTGGAATTGCTGGATCATATGGAAGCTCTATGTTTAGTAGGTACAGAAATCTCCACACAGCTCTCCACAGTGGTTGGACCAGTTTGCACTCCCACCAACAGTGCAGAAGAGTTCCTTTTTCTCCACACCCTCGCCAACACTTGTTGTTGCTAGTTTTTTTAATATGTGCCATTCTCACTGGTGTAAGATGGTATCTCATGGTAGTTTTGATTTGCATTTCCCTGATGACAAGTGATGTTGAACATTTTTTCATATGCCTGTTGGCCATTTGCATTTCCTCTTTAGAGAAGTTTCTTTTTAGCTCTTCTGCCCATTTTTTGACGGGATTATTTTCTTGTTGTTGAGTCTCATCAGCTCTTTGCAGATTTTTGTGATCAGTCCTTTATCATTAGTGTTGGGTGCAAAAATGTTCTCCCAGTTGGTGGGGTTTCTCTTTGTTTTTGTTATTGTCTCTTTTGCTGTACAGAAGCTCTTTAATTTGATGTAGTCCCAGCTGTTTATCTTTGCCTTCACTCTCACTGCTTTGGGTGATGTGTCTGTAAAGATGTCTTTGATGTGCAAATCACGTAGTGTTTCGCCTATATTTCCTTCTATATATTTTATGGTTTCAGGTCTTATGTCTAGTTCTTTAATCCATTTTGAGTTGATTTTTGTGTATGGTATGAAGTAGTGGTCAAGCTTCATTCTTTTGCATGTAGCGACCCAGTTTTCCCAGCACCATTTATTGAACAAACTTTCTTTGCTCCAATGCATATTCTTTGCTCCTTTGTCAAAGATTAGTTGACCATAAATCTGTGGGTTTATTTCTGGATTTTCTATTCGATTCCATTGGTCTGTGTGTCTGTTCTTGTTCCAATACCATGCAGTTTTGATGATTATGGCTTTGTAGTATAGTTTGAAGTCTGGGAGTGTGATGCCCCCATTCCCTTCTTTTTTTTTTCAGGAGAGCTTTGGCTATTCGGGGTTTTTTGTGATTCCATATGAATTTCATCAATAATTGTTCTATTTCTTTGAAGAATGACATTGAAATTTTGATTGGAATAGCATTGAATCTGTAGATTGCTTTTGGTAGGATGGCCATTTTAATAATGTTTATTCTTCCAATCCATGAGCAGGGGATGTCTTTCCATTTCTTTGTGTTTTCTTCTATTTCTTTTAACAGTGTTTTATAGTTTTCTTTGTATAGGTCCTTTACCTCTTTTGTTAGATTTATTCCCAAATAATTGATTTTTTTTTGTTTCGATAATAAAAGGGACAGTTTCTTTTTATTTCTTCTTCAGATTTATTGTTTGTGTATAGGAAGGCTACTGACTTTTGTGTGTTGATTTTGTATCCTGCCACTTTACTGAACTGATTGATTAGTTGAATTAGTTTTTCTGTGGAGTTTTTGGGGTTCTCTATGTATATTATCATATCATCTGCAAATAGTGATAGTTTGACTTCTTCTTTTCCTATTTGGATTCCTTGGATGTCTTTCTCTTGTCTTATTGCTCTGGCTAGGACTTCCAGTATTATATTGAAGAGCAGTGGTGAGAATGAACATCCTTGTCTTGTTCCAGATCTTAATGGAATTGCTTTCAGCTTTTCACCATTGAGAATGATACTGGCTGTTGGCTTGTCATAAATGGCCTTTATGATGTTGAGGTATGTTCCTTGTATCCCAAGAATTTCAAGGACTTTTATCATGAATGGGTGTTGCACTTTGTCGAAAGCTTTCTCAGCATCTGTTGATATTATCATATGGTTTTTATATTTCTTTTTGTTGATGTGTTGGATAACGTTGATTGATTTTCAGATGTTGACCCGTCCTTGTGTCCCTGGAATGAATCCTACTTGGTCATGGTGAATTATCTTATGGACACATTGTTGGATTCTGATAGCTAAAATTTTATTGAGGATTTTTGCATCAGTGTTCATTAGGGAGATTGGCCTGTAGTTTTCCTTTTTTGTGTTGTCCTTGTTTGGTTTTGGTATTAGTGTAATGTTGGCTTCATAGAACGTGTTTGGTATTGTCCCTTCTCAATTTTTTGGAAGAGTTTGTGAAGGATAGGCACTAATTCGTCTCTGAATGTTTGGTAGAATTCACTTGTAAATCCATCAGGTCCTGGGCTTTTGTTTTTGGGGAGGTTTTTGATTACCATTTCAATTTCGCTAATTGTAATTGGTCTGTTTAGGTGTTCTATTTCTTCTTTATCTAGCTTTGGGTGATTGTGGAGTTGTAGGAATTTGTCCATCTCCTCTAGATTGTTGAACTTGTTTCCATATAACTGTTCATAGTAGTTACTGATTATTCTTTTGATTTCTGCTGTGTCCGTTGTGATTTCTCCTCTTTCATTTGTGATCCTGTTTATTTGTGTTTTCTCCCTTTTTTCCTTTGTGAGCCTGGCTAGGGGTTTGTCTATTTTATTGATTTTTTCAAAGAACCAACTCTTGGTTTCATTGATCTTTTGGATTGTTTCTTTAGTTTCAATTTCATTTATTTCTGCTTTGGTTTTTATTATTTCTTCTACTGGTTTTGGGGTTTTTTTGTTGTTCTTTTTCTAGATCTTTGAGCTTCGAGATTAGGTTGTTTCTTTGAGTTCTTTCTTGTTTCTTGATGTGAGCTTCTATTGCTATATATTTTCCTCTTATTACTGCTTTTGCTGCATCCCATACAGGGAAATGTACATTGTTAGGATGTAAACACAGACACCAACTTTCTCCTTCCATTGCTTATGACGATGGGAAGGTTCCACAGGAGACCTATACTGGATTTATAATAGTTTCAAAATATTAAAATCCTTCAGTAAATGTAGAGACTTGGTAGCAAATCTTTTTCTTATTCCTGTCAGTAAATTTATAATAAGAAGTTTGATCTATCCCTCAGAATGCCTACTGGACCATTCAAAGTGTGAGATCTATGGTATGACGCTTTTGCCAATAAAGAGAAGAATCTGTGACTATGTCTGGTTAGCTTTGATACTTCCAAAGCCAGTTCTTACAGTTCAGAGGAGGTGAAACAAGCATTGATGGAAGACAGTGAGTTAATTATGTTTCTATTTTTCTCTCCCTCTGTTTCTGAAAAGTGAGAAAAAGTACTTATAATGAATAACAAGAACTCAAAGGGCGTAGCATTTTGATTCTTCTTCTTTTATATTTCTCAGCATACACTCTTTATTGACCTCCTCCTCAGTCTGGTAGCACATAGCTGTCGCACTACCAAGAGCCACATCTAGTGTATAGCAACATCAGAGATTTATCTTTTTTATTTTTATTTTTTTTTAAAGATTTATTTATTTATTTATACATTTATACAAGCACTGGGTACAGTCAGAAGCACGGGAGGGTGAGAGAATTCACCAGAGCCGGAGAGGGGAACAGAACAGGCAGAGTGACGAAGTACACTGCTGAGGGGAAGAGCGGGCGGCAGGAGAGGTCTGCGCACCATGTGGGACCCTCGCCCGGTGGCCGGGAATCGAACCGGTGCTGCAGAGGCTGCAGGCAGCCTCGCAACCCAGCGCTCAACCACTGGGCCACGGGGGAGGCCCGATTTATCTTTTTTAAATGACATTTCAATTGAAAAATGCTACTTGCATAGAATATTTTATCTAACTATACACTTGATATATTTTCACAAACTTAACAACTAGTTTAATCAGCACCCAAATTATTATTTTTCATGTCATCCTACAAAATTCAGGAAAGCACACTCACCTTCCTCATTCATTTTCTGCTCAACTAGATGGAATAGAGAAAAGAATGAGGAGAAATGCTGGAGTGCATAGTTTATTATAAATCTCAGACTACCACGGCTCTCCTCATTGTTACCAATTAGTGACTACATGGAATCTTGTAGGAAGGTGTCCGAAAGTCCTATAAACTGTTAAGGACTCCCTTCTTGGGAATGAGTATTTGTAGCGTGTTTACCCTGGAGAAATCCTGCCTTTCTTGATGCATATCGCAGAGCAACTGAGGTTTCTGGTGGGTAATAGAAACAGGATTGGAAACTAGGAAGCTAAGAAACAGATGAATTTGGGGAAACAAGCATACTATTGAAGCTCATTAGCAGGTAGCTTTGATCCTCAGTACTCCATCCCTCTCTTGTAATACAGACAGGAGAAATTTTTTTGTCACCTGCAGCTTATGCAGACAAAAGACAAGTGATATGTTGTGAGAAGTATGTGGCTACAATCAGACACCATGAAAAAAGGAGAACTTACTTGATTTCTACCTGTCTGAGTACCTCCTCATAACTGAGAGCTTGTAAGGGGAGAGCTGGGTTCCCTATTAATGGAATTTTCTTCTGTTCTCACAGATTTTTGAAGATAATTATGCTGGCGAGAAATGACTCTTTAGTGACTGAATTTATTATTGCTGGATTAACAGACCATCCAGAGCTCCAGCAGCCTCTCTTCTATCTGTTTCTAATGATTTATGTTGTTAGCATGGTGGGCAACCTTGGCTTGATCAGCCTTATTGGTCTAAATTCTCACCTCCACACCCCCATGTACTATTTCCTTTTCAATCTATCCTTCATTGATCTCTGCTACTCTTCTGTTTTTACTCCAAAGAATTTTGTATCAAAGAAGAATATAATTTCCTACCGTTGGGTGCGTGACTTAATTGTTTTTCTTTCTTTTTTTTTTTGTCATCTTGGAATGCTGTATGTTGACTTCAATGGCCTATGATCACTATGTGGCCATCTGTACTCCACTGCTGTATAAAGTTACCATGTCCCATCAGGTCTGTTCTCTGCCAAGTTTTGCTGCATATGTGATGGGATTTGCTGGAGCCACTGCCCACACAGGATGCATGCTTAGATTAACCTTCTGCAATGCAAATGTCATCAACCATTACTTCTGTGACATCTTCCCCCTCCTTCAACTCTCTTGCACCAACACTTATGTCAATGAAGTAGTACTTATTGTCATGGGCATTAATATCACAGTACCAAGTGTTACCATCCCAATTTCTTACATCTTCATCCTCACTAGCAGTCTTCATATTAGATCCACTCAGGGAGGATCAAAAGAATTCAGTAACTGCAGCTCCCACATCATTGCTATTTCCCTTTTTTTGGGTTCATCAGCATTTATGTATCTTAAATAATCCTCTCATGGATCTATGGGGCAGGGAAAAGTTTCTTCAGTTTTCTACACTAATATGGAACCCATGCTGAACCCCTGATCTACAGTTTAAGAAACAGGGATGTCAAGGTTGCACTGAAGAAAGCCCTGCTTCACATGTTCTAATTAGGAGTTAAAATGTAAAGATATTTGGGCCTCCCTGGTGGCTCAGTGGTTGAGCGCTGGGTTGCGAAGCTGCCCACAGCCTCTGCAGCGCCGGTTCGATCCCCAGCTGCTCCCCGCCACCAGAGGAGGGTCCCACATGGCGCGCAGACCTCTTCTGCCGCCCGCTGCTCCCCTCAGCAGTGTACTTCGGTCCTTCTGCCTGCTCTGTTCCCCGCTCTGGCTCTGATGAATTCTCTCACCCTCCTGCGCTTCTGACTGTACCCAGTGCTTGCATAAATAAATAAATAAATAAATAAATAAATAAATAAATAAATCTTTTTAAAAAAATTTTTAAAAAGTAAAGATATTTACTTTTTAATTTAATTTTTATTAGTGTTTTTCAAGAAGAGGCTTTGTTCATAGCCATGTTAATATGAACAGGTTGTGTTAGGTGTGTTATAATAAGCTTACCTTATTAATACCCAGAGAGCTGATCTTGTGTTATTTTTTGCTTCTATATCTCCTCCTTCTTGCACATATTTTCTAGAGTTCTAATAGCATGATTATAAAGGGAAAATATGCACTGACTTCCCCCAATATTTTTATACTCCTTTTGTCTCTTGGATTATTTCTATTCTGAACAAATATAGTGAGTTGAATAAGTAGTTTGCTATGCAGATTGCACATAGATGTGACAAATACTACAGAAGACATTTCATTCTTAACCATACAGTTACTGATACAAGTAGTAGGATTCAAAGATATGTCTTCACTGCAAATTGTGTATATAGTTTAAAATAGAATCAGATGCTCCCTGGTCTCATCCTTTTGGTCTATTTTTCTTTGCACTTTTATTATACTGTCTTTTCTTGTTCCATTTGAGAATGACAAAATCTGTATCTGCTTCTGAGATTCTCTTATAGCCCAGTGCTTTTACTATGGAAAGAATGCACATAATTTCACATTTATTACCAAATATAGCACTAATAGGAGATGGGTATATTATTCTCTATATATCAATACATATATATTCCAGGATCCCAATATTGGGGGTGGGTTGTAATTCATTATAAACCTTGTGTTCATTATTAGCTAATATGATATCAAATATTTTGAAAAGAGTATATAGATATTAGTTTCTTTATTACTTACTGAGGTTTATTATGAGAAGGATATACATTAATCATAGTAAACTATTTTCCAAGCAACATTTTACTCACCAGTAAGACAAAAGCATATTTTTCTGGATGCTGTTTAATATAATTTCTATATTTCTGTAATGTTTTCTATGTCAGTGTATTTAGATTGTCAAATATAGTGGAAGGTCAAGAAGTATTTATTGCATTACATAATCTTGTTTTTTAAAGTAATAAATTTAGTATTATAAATAATATGATATAATAATACATAAATCAGAACTTTCAGGTTAATTTCGTTTTGAAGGGTAGCCTTGGAAGTCATGGAGAGGTACAGCTCAGCTCCTCTTGAAGAGATCTGCTATTGGCAATATTGTTGGCTGAATGTCTACTCCTTTGAATACACCATAATGTTCAGGGAGAGTCCATGCTTACTCTGAGAGGTCCCCAGGCAATGATCTAGGTCCATGTGTCATTAGTGTTGGTTTATTGTGAGTAACAGTGACCCTTTCTGAGAGACATTCTTTGCTTAGAGATTTTGTCATTTCAACTAGGACCTTTTAGAATTGCACTGTGGTCTGGGATTTTCCTACTTAAAACTTCCTTCTGTCCTTTCTTAGGTATAAGATGTTCACTCTGTGTCGTAGAACTAATCCCTGACTTCAAATCCTTCCCATTTTATCTTTTACCATAGTACCATAGTACTAATCACAGTACAAGTAAATGTCTTGTAAGTCTAATTACTTCCTTTTTTGAGGAACCCAAAATGACAATGGACGGACACTATAAAACTTAGTATAAGGCTCATAATCAAGACAGTTACAAAGATAGTCAAATCACAGAGCAGAAGATCCAGAAACAGTGCCTTACTTAATATTGAATTGATTTTTGACCAAGTAACAAAATAAATCCATGGGAAAAGTAAGATTTTTTAAATTAAATAATATTGGAAATGCCACCTATTCATGAGAAAAAACTATGATCCTTGGTCTTTACTTCACAACATACACAAAAATTAATTTTAAATAAATCAAAGCCATACACATAAACTCAAACATAAATCTTCTAAAAGAAGAGATAGAAGACATCTCTTCTAAAAGAAAATATAAAAAAGCATGTTGGTACAGGCATAGATTTCTTATACACATTCTGGAAAGCACTACCCTCACCCACCAAACAAAAAAAAAGATAAAATGAACTTTGTTAAAATTAGAACATTTATTTATCAAAAAAATTCAAAACCAAGACATGCTTCAAGAATACTTGTAATACATTTATCAGAAAAGGGTATTATAACTAAAATATATAGCAACTTAAATAATGAAAAGATAGCACAATAATAAAAAGATATTTTATAAATGGGCAAATTATTTGAAAGTTATAGCCCCAAAGAAGGTGTGCCAATGGCCTACTAGTATAGGACAATATGACTAACTAGCTGTGCCCTTAAGATGTATAGTCAGTAGCTTACAACACCCCCTTAACAGCTGCATACTCTTCCCTCACTTCATTGCTAGGTCTTTGCCCTTTTATTGGCTCAGGGACTTGTCAGGCCTTCTTGTTTGTCTCTTTCCATGTTGGATCAGCTGCGGAGCACCTCCAAATTCTCAGTTGATCCTATCACATCCCTGTAGAACATCTCTGAGATTCAAGATTCTGCTTATCCTTCTCTCTCTTTCTTATTTGTTTCACCAATCCTGGGAGTGATCCTTTTATTTTTTTCAGTTGAATAGTTGTTATATTTTCTCTATATTATCTTCTTGTGCTCTCCTTGCTACATCTTTATCACTAATTGTTACACATACTCAGGAAGTAGTATGCTTTTTCTTTGAACTGTTTTTGATACAAAACCACATTTTATGTGATTTAAATGGATTGACTTGCCCACCTTGCAAGACACAATCCTATCTAATGATCACATGCCTGATGATTAGTCAGAAATTATCATCCACCAAAGAGATAATTCTCAGTGCTAGATGAGAGCCTATTATAATTTGATTATAGTTCTTTCTGACAAACCCTTTAAAACAATTTTTTGTTCTCTTTGGAGTTATTTAATTAGCAGGATTCAGTCTAGGAATTCCATATTTCTCCTTCTGACTCACCTCACTTATAATAATTCCTTCTAGTTCCATCCATGTTGCCACAAATGGCATGAGTTTATCTTTTTGGTTTGCTGAATAGTATTCCACTGTGTATATGTAACCACATCTTCTTGATCCACTACCAATTGTTCTAGATATTTGTAGAGTCTAGAGAAAATAAACAAATGATCAGACAAACTGTAAAACTAATCATTGAAAGCAGACCATAGATTTGAGACCTTCAGGAGGGGAGGGTACCTGGGAGGGAGAGGGATACCCATTTACAGCTAGATACAACTTTCTCTAGAACTGTGAAAAGATAATTTTTTCTTTTTCTTCTCTCCATTGATAAAAACCAGCTTGACTGAATGTGTGAACTCTAAGCAATGTAACCTATAACTGACACTAATTCTTTTTTTTTTAAAAAAAAAAAAAGATTTATTCATGCATATAAGAAGAGGGGTACAGGCCAGGGATGGGGGATGAGAGGATTCACCAGAGACAGAGTGGGGAGCAGAACAGGCAGATTGACTGAAATACTCTGCTGAGCAGTGGTTGAGGCAAGAGAGGTCTCCTGTGTCATGTGGGTCACCTCCCTGGCCGGGGATCAAACTCATGCTGCAGTGGCTGCAGATAGCTCATAGTGCTGTGCTTAACCCCTTGTGCCACTAGGGAGGCCCCCAACACTAATTCTTGGTAAACAACTCTTGCAGTCCTATCCTCTTACCTACTTTTGTCCTTTAAAAATTCCTTAAAGCATTGGTGGTATACTATTTGAACTAATACCTGAGTTTGAGCTCCTCTCTGCAAATTTTAGATACCAGATAACCTCATAAATAATTTTTAATTTTGCACTTACTAAACTTCACTGTGCTATAAAGTTCTATGGGGTTTGAGAAATGTATAATGTCCACTATAATAGTATCAAATAAAATAGTTTCACTGTACTAAAAGAAATCCAAATATTTTTTTTAATCTTTATAAGAAGGTGTCAAAGTCTCTTCCAAAGTGGTTAGGCCAATTTGCATTACCAGCAGCAATGGATGAGATTCTAGGAAGGAGGGCAAATAATGAAAAGAAAATCTAAGTGCATTACGAATTTACAAAACAACCTCCGCAATGGGGATAGAGAGAGTAAGTGCTGGAAGAGAGAAGCCAAAGGAACTGCATATAAGCACTGTACTTTGATGAAGTTGGTTTCTATGAGGGTATAGGATGACAATTTTGATACTGTTGTATACGTACAAGGTATAAGGAAATGGAACAGTAATTGTGGGAGTTGTGGGCCAGGTTTATCTCCACTGAATGGGTATTTGTAAATAAGCAAAGACAGGAAGCTGGAATGATCTATGTGGTAATAGATTAACATTGGAGATATTAGTATGAACTCAATTTACTTAATACAGTAAAGATGACTACATACACGCATATCTATAGGTGCCCAGCATATCCTGAAATAATGTTTCATTTAATGTTTTGATATAAATTGATGAGAAAAAGATGTTCATTTCCTGGCTGGGCATACTATGATCAGTTTATTTCTTTTAATTTAGTACTCCCCAAGTCTGAGTGGGTTTTTTATGGTTATTTCAGTTTTCTTCTACACCTGAAAGATGGGCATGTAATGTTCATTGGTGTGTCCTAAGTGTCCCAACAGGAGTGAGTGTGGGTGTTTCAGTATGCCCTGTGACTGAATGGTATTCCATTCATTTCTGCCTTATGTTCTGAATTTCCAGGATAGGGCTGGTCACTCTTGACTCTGAACTGGAATAAGCAGATTGAGAAATGAATGGCATACAAATTGTTGTTTAATAGTAAACTGTTTTGGTTCTTTATTTAGAAGTGATGGTTTTATGACCAGAACTATGCTTCAAAACTCTACTTTTGTTTATATCAAGTAGGCTATGGTAAAATTGGGCTTGTTATATATTGTTTTGCTTACAGTTGCAATTTCCAACAACTTATCAATGATCGTACATGAAGAGTTACTGTGTACTCATTAATTAGTATACAAACATATGTCTTTGCTTTGTCCACTGTGAGGGCCTTAAAGGAATGACAACCCACTAGCAACGAGCACATCTAGCATATAGGTTATACCTTCTAATATAACTCCCTAGTGAGAGGAATGCAGGTTTCTTGGAGAAATGACTGATTCGATGCTGGGGTAGGGAATAAACAATATGAACCTGGAGCATCTTGCAGTAAAACAAAGTAAGGAAGTACTCTAACACACACACACACACACACACACACACACCCACCCCCAACCTCCCCCCACCCACCCACCCGGTACTACAAAGAGCCATGGAATAGCAGGTAAAAAAGTTCCCAGGGACCAAAACTAAAAAATTAGAGCAACAAAGTAAGTATTATTGGATTATAGCATAATGCATGAATTAAATGTTCACACGGTTAAACTGATAAATGACTGAATAAATTAAAAATGATGAAGAGATGAATTTCTCATGCAGAAGAATTCCAAGCAATTTGAGATACACTGACTTTAAGGAGGGGGAGAATAACTTGGAGTGGTGAGAGCATAACTACAGTGGAAAAACCAAGTGGTCAAGGTCAACATGAACATTCATAGATCAGATAGATTATATACCTTGATACAGTGGGATAAAAATAACCTGCACTCTTCCTCCCCCAAGCCTATTACCCCAGTATAATAATGACAAAATGATCAAATTCCAACATTACAGAAGTCCTACTGTGATAGGGATCTTTAGGCACACTGACCTATCTGCATCTTGTGCCCATGACTCCTGGACTTTTAACTTAAAAGCAATCTATTTATTGAGTGACAAGAACAAATTTATAGCAGGCACCCATTTACAGCTAGATACCACCTTCTCTAGAACTGTGAAAAGATAATTTTTTCGTTTTTCTTCTTTCCATCGATAAAGACCAGCTTGACTAAATGTGTGAACTCTAAGGAATGTGACCTATAAATAACCACCACTAATTCTTGGTCAACAACTCCTGCAATCCTATCCTCCTACCCTCTTTTTGTCCTTTAAAAATTCCTTAAAACATCAGTGTGATACTATTTAGGCTAATACCTGAGTTTGAGCTCCTCTCTGCAAATTTTAGACACCATAAACATTTTATTTTATTTTTATTTTATTAGCTTTGCTGTCAGAAGTGAGACATTTCTGGTGTCAGAAGTGGAATCTGAAGTGACACACTGTCTTGACTCTGCTGCCACTGTTGGATATGAACAGATATGAGCCTGGTATCTGCAGTCAGCCCATTATGCTCTGTCATCTTCCTGATGATCCTGGGTTCCCGTGGTGAGTACTCTTGGTTTTGATCTTCCTATTTTTTGGCTGAGTGTCTGAACTTTATTTGGGTGTTTTCAGATGTTGGCTGTGTCCTCCTGTTGGAGGGGAGAATTCTGTCTCTACCAAATTGGTAGATGATTTGTGTTCACTGTTTCTGATGAGTACACTGTCCTTGGTCCATTAAAAGGGAGAGGTTTCAATCTCCACCATAGAATGGGAACTTCAGATTCAGGTTTATTGAGTGAGTACTTCATGTTTTTTGGTGCTGGCTTTTGTTTCTTTGAATTTACAATGGGCTAAAATTTGTATGGTTATTTGTCTCTTTGCAGTCAAAGAAATTTAAAATGCTTTGATTGTTGGTAAATATTTTAAGGATAGCCTGCATATGGAATTTGAGCTGGGATTTTTTTTTAAGTTTAAAATATATGATTCTTTCATAAATTTTGTCAAGATGAAGTAGTCTATCAATGATTTTAAATCACAGTGGCCACTTTGGGGACTCATTGAAATTTCTAAACTAGTTTTTACATGCTGGATTGGAAAAGGTTCACAGAACTAGAGAAACTGAATGTAAATCTTATTTCCATTGGTTTCTGAAGGTTTTCAAGTGGTTAAATGAATCAAAGCTTGCTTCTAAACAAAATAGTAATCATGGAGTTTCTAAGGTTAACTCTGATTTTTCTCAGAGACTAAACTGGAAAAGCTTTCTAAAACTCCTGAATTGCCTGCTGACACTGCTGCTCCTCTTTCTCTGTTTCCTTCCTGCCCTTTGCCTATTAACTCCTATTTCACTGTTTCCTGTTTTACATGATAAAACCTGAGGATCCTGTGGACACTCTGGTCTTTTAAGCATCCTTCAAAGTAAAACCTAGTGAAGGAGGTTCAGAGACTCCCTCCCTTTCTTACATCCCTTGGGCTAAGGCTGAATTAGGGGTTATTACTAAGAAATTCCCTAATGCTTTGAAGAGTCCTTAGGATTTGCCAAAGACTTTAACCTTGTCATTCAGCAAACCTTGTTATCCTGGTCTCTAAAAGGTCATTTACATGCTGGTAAATAAAAATCATGCTAATACATAGATGGAAAATACAAGACTTTTCTGAAAGGAGGGCTACTTAGAGTACTTTTAAATTAGTCAGATAATTGCTTAAAATGATTCCTGGCATCTTTCCAGAAAGCCATAATTTGGAATAAAATTCAGCGATTTTCTGATTTTAAATTCAGTGCTCAAACCCCCAATAAACTAGTGTCAGACTACTTTCATCAGTCTCAGAAAATCTTCAAACAATATTATGGCATTGACAATATCAATCATGAAACTTCTTCCTTGTTTAATTCCACCTTTGTTAATGGGTTAAAAAATGAATTCAACACTTTGGTTGAAATAAAACATGCTAACTGGGCTACTCTGGAACCATGTCTTGGTAAATTTGACTGATAAATTGTCTGCACTATACACTGGACAACAATAACAAGAGAGAAGGGAGCTCAAGATAATGCAATTGCATGTCCAACATGCTCAAATTATGAATTTCCCAGTTACAACAACTAACTTCTACTTCTAAGCTTCAACAATTTCAAAATCTCCTCCTACTTAATAAATTTGTAATTACTATGAAAAAGCCTTTCTCTAATGAGAAAAACTGTCTTCCAAAAGCAGAATGACTTTTGCAGTGTTACTGCTTGCAGGGAGGCACCTATGCCTTAATCAAGCATGTCATGTGTTAAGACTTAATGAGTCTATATTGTATGTTAATGTCTGAAAAACCCAGTAATGTGTCATCTTTGTAAGTCACATGAGGACATACAATGCCTGAATGATCTTGGTAAATAACCAACTCTGGTCTTTTGCTGGTTACTCAGAAAGTCAAACTCTGAACCCAGAGAGTGTCTTTTCACAAAGGACTTTATTTGAGGTGGCTGCTAACACTCTAAAAAACCAGCTTCCCAAATTGCTGGATGCTTTGATTGTATAAGTGGGGGAATTAATGTGTGTGGAATATGCTGGCAGTAGGGTCTTCGCCTTTCCAGGTCCAAGGAAGTGTCAGGCAATTTATGTATCTTGAGTCAGTTTTTGGCTTTCTTGGCAGGACGTGTTTCTTTGGGTCTGTCAGCTGCTAGTAACCAGTCAATGTTTGTTTCCGATGTTATAATCAATCTCAAAGATTGTTAGAGATGCAACATAATCAATTTTCTGAGTTCCTGGGAATGCACCTAGAGAGAAATGTTTAGTTATGAGATAGAGGTTAATCACAAGGTGAGGGTCGGAGGAGGAAAGAACGAAAGTGGTTGAGTTTAATTCTGTTTAGTTCTAATTTTCAGTCTAAGAGAGTGTTGGTTACAGAATGGAGGATTTTGGCTATGAATTCACCACCACCCTAGGGAAATTAATAATGCCATAGTTTGGATCATAGAGGTCTTGGTAGAAAAAGTTGTCATTGATTTGGGGAATCACGTTAATGAGTTTTCTCTTGCATGAATTGTTACCTCCAATGCTAACAGATTGAGCTGCAAAATGCTGTGAAATCCTTTGTCGATTACTTGGGCACATTGCTGAAGAGGGAGCATATGAGATTGCAAAGGCCTGTCACCAGGGGTGGAATGTTGGGGAAGGCAATAAAGAGAACATGGATGCCTGTTGGGTTTATGAGTTGGACTCAGACAATCTGAGACTTTTCATTCCCCTCCCCTGAAAATGTGCATTCTCAGAGGTTAATTCAATAATACATCTTTGAAAGAATACATGTGGTGTGTTGTTTTGACCATGTGGACAGTTTTGACTATAGCTAGAACCTCTCTAAAACGTAAAGGTTTGATGTGGAATGATTTGAAAAAGTACTTTTCTCGTGGCTACCCAAGATAGAACTTAATAAGTTACCTTGTTTCTTAAAACTGCTCTCTACCAATATGGAGTACTTTATCTCTTTGGTCCATCCTTGCTCTCAGCATATGGGTACCAATTTCAGATTCTATCTGGAAAGCACCTGCGTGGTACCCCAACAATTGAGAACAAACAAGGAGACCAAAGAAATGAACCTTGAAAAAGCAGTATCTACAAGAGAGTCCCTGTGCTGGCTATCAACTTCTGTAGGGTGAGAGATGCCCATATGTCAGATGGAAAACATGCTAAACAGGCGTTAATGTGCTTGTTATGAGAAGCTGGGTAAGCACACTGTGACAAGGAAGAAAAATGAATGACTCTTGCAGTGGGCTGACCTGTGCTATGGACAATTTGACTGTTGTTTATATAAAATAAGCAATCCCATTATTTTGTTAGTGATATCGTGCTTTCTCAGTTTACATTACACTGTACCTGACAGGTACTCTTCAAAACTATTCTGGGTTATCAAAAATAAATGTGTGAAATTGTTAGTCAACAGGAGGTTAAAAACACCTGCCAACTAAGTGCAATGTGGTTTTCTGACAGGAACCCTGAACCCAACAAACATTAAGTAAAAACCAAGGAACTCAAGATATATTATGGATTTCAATGGACAATTATGCATCAATATTGGTTCATTCATTTTATTGTACAGAATGTACCATACTATTATGAGATATTGGTTCTTGGGCAAACTGTGTGCAGTGGGAGCTCTGAGAGCACTGTACTGTGTTGTAAATGTTCTGTAAATATAAAACTTTAAAAAAGTGAGATCTGGGAAAGATAACATGGCGCCAAAGCTTCAGGGATTCAGCAAAACAAGTGCTCAGAAAAAAATTATAGCTACAAACATCCACAGCTAATCCAATGAGAAGAGAAACTAGGCTATCACCTGGGAAAGGTAGTCAGGCCAAGAGACTTGCACACAGCACATTTTGTTCAGCAAACCATTATTATCTTCCAGATAGGAATTTTGATCTGAGTCTTTGCTGCATTTGCCCAATGAGAGACATCACATCCTCTCTGAAAGCAGGTGGGTATTCTCTGAGACATTCAAGGAAGGATAGTACATTCTTTCTCTGAGTTCAGTTACTTTGATCTGGAGTGCTTTTAGGTGGTCTAGATGAGTTCAGCAGAGGCCTTTACATTCCTTACTGATGCTTTTCTTGCCCCATACTCAGATCTACAGAGGAAAACATTGCCCCTGCATTATTAGCCCTTGCTGGTGGGACAAAGATTCTGTCGTAGTATCCACAATAAGCCCCAGGAAAGGTGGGAAAGTGGTCTTCATTCATTTATTCTTTTATTATACAAATAGTTATGATCAATCTATGTCAAGAATTGCTCTAAATTGCTACAAAAATAGAACTGAATAGACAAAATCTATTTGGAGCATAGGTTCAAATGAATGTGGGGGCATGGATATGTGCTTATGTGTAGTGGGAACATACAACAAATACATGTTCTGTATTTTATACCGTGATTGGTGCTAGGAAGAGACTATAGTGGATGCAGGAAGGATCATTCCTGCTTTCCATTTGGGAACACTTCCACATGGTAGGAATCTAACATGTATATAAAATAGTATGCTTCAAATAAATCAGCGTTATTATAATGAATGAGGCTACAAATGCAGAGAAATTTCTTTTTGTTGCAAAGCCTGATCTCTGGGGAAACATAAGTCTTCCATTTTAATCAGGTCCCTAGGACTTCCCAATTCATAAACCCCCTTGGGTCATATTGGCAGATGACTCTTTGGCTTTAGCAGATGATATTTACTATCTTCTCGGCTGGAGATGAGGCTCAGGGCAAAGCCCCCATCGGAAATTATGATCTGTAATTCATGGCTTCTCAGAGCCTGGGGTACTAAGGTCTGTGAAGTACTCTGTCTCCTACAGCCCAAAACTCACCCAAACCAGAAACAATAACAAAAAATCATTTTCCCCTCCTGGATAATAGGGGAGAGGAGTTAGCAAGGTCAATACCGAAGTGCTGATGCAGAAGGGTGAGTGATGAATCTTCTATTCCTGTTTTTCGGTATAGGAGTCAAGGTTTCATTGAAATACCACATCAGTTCTCTGCTGCAATGGCCCTTGTCCCAGCCGTGGACCAGGTGAACTGTCAAAGCAGAAGTGCACTAGAGATTTGATAGTCTGAATGGCCACAGCATCTCTGAATTTTAGCTTTATGGAAATTGCCCTTCATGTCATTTTAATGTATATCTTTAAGCATTCTCTGAGTCCTCATAAAATGGGCAGAACAGAAGCACACAGAAGGGTGAACTTGAGTTGATGCTCCCTGTCTGGGACTCAATCTCAGTATGGTGGGACTGGATGGAGAGTGCTGGGAACTCATTTTAATGTTACCCTTTTTCCCATTCCCACAGATAGGTCTTAGGGAAGAATGGTCTCAGGAAATGACTCTTTGGTGACTGAGTTTATCCTTCTGGGTTTAACACAACAGTCAGAACTCCAGCTGCCTCTCTTCTTCATTTTCTTAAGAATTTATGTGGTCACCATGCTGGGGAACTTTGGCTTGCTCATTCTGATTGGTCTGAACCCCCACTTGCACACTCCTATGTACTTCTTCCTCTTCAACCTTTCCTTCGTTGATCTCTGCTTCTCCTCTGTCATAACTCCCAGAATGCTGATTAGTTTTGTGAAACAGAACATTATCTCTTATGGTGAGTGCATGACTCAGCTCTATTTCTTCTGCTTCTTTGTTATTGATGACTGCTGTATTTTGACAGCAATGGCCTATGACCGATATGTAGCCATCTGTAAGCCCCTGCTTTACAGAGTTGCCATGTCCCAAAAGGTGTGTCTCATGTTGATGGGGAGTGCATATATGATGGGGTCTGCGGGTGCCATTGCGCACACTGTATGCATGTTGAGACTCACCTTCTGTGACGGCAACATTATTGATCACTACATGTGTGACATACCTCCTCTCCTCAAGCTCTCCTGCTCAAGCACCTACATTAATGAGCTGGTAGTTTTCATTGTCGTGGGCATCAATGTCATAGGGCCTACTATCGCCATCTTCATTTCTTACACCTTGATCATCTCCAACGTCCTCCGCATCCGTTCTAAAGAGGGCAGGTCCAAAGCCTTCAGCACCTGCAGCTCCCACATAATTGCGGTTTCTCTATTCTTTGGATCTTCAGCCTTCATGTATCTTAAGCCTTCTCCTGCTGGGTCTCTGGATCAAGATAAAGTCACTACAGTTTTTTATACCATTGTGGGGCCAATGCTGAATCCTTTCATCTACAGTTTGAGGAACAAAGATGTCCAAATTGCCCTGCGTAAGACATTGAAGAAAAGTTTGTTCTCCTAAATGAAACCTATTACTTATTATGTCAAATCCTAGTGATGGCATGCAATGTATAAAGTTATGGAGAGACTAAAAGTAAATCAAAACTAGAAACACAAATATTTCAAATAATGGGTAATTAACTATGTAAGTGATTTAATAAGAAAAAACACTATAAGGAAGTGGAGGATCAGTCTTTTACCCTTCCATAGAAAGCATCAAAAGTGGTTCATTTTGTTCGCCATCTTATTTTTATGTTATAAGGTTCTAAGTAGAAAAGATTGAATGATGGTTAAGTGAGAAATGAAAGGTTGTGATATTTTTTGACTATGACATGTCTGGGATTCCTGTCATGCTCTGTCATGTGTATATAGACTTGGATCGACTTTAGATACCTGCATTCATTCATTCATTCATTCATTCATTCATTCATTCATTTAATAAACCTCTATTGAAAGGCTATTGAATTTGCAGAGGTGAGAGTGGTCTATTTGAATGCTATAGGGACTTTTGCTTTGCTTTTCCTTTATTGCCCTGAAGGAGATAAGTTTAGGGAGATGCTTCTTACTCTGGTCTCTGGTCTCTTCTTACCTTAGTCATAGGAAGTGTGGTGAAGACAGATTTACCACTAGTCCCAGTTTCTAAGGTCATGAAACTGAGATAACCATTTTAGAGAGGTCAGGGACAATGGGATACTCCATTGAATTTTACCTCTTGAGACTTCAGGACAGGAAATGTAGGTAATATAACATGTTATGTCTTCACTGGGGAGATTTTTACTAGAAACGTTTGTCAATTATAAGCAGGGGAATTTTCTTTCCACAAAGAGACTTTGAAAGCAATGTATTGGCAGACAGTGTTTTTATTTATTATTTTATTTCCCTTTTGTTTCAGAGGTCTATATGGTAAAATGATTTAGTTCTTTAATCAACAAATATCAACTGAAACACCTGTCCTAGATCAGGTTTTGTTTTTAAGCATCAGAGATACATTGAGCAAGACAGGCTTTGTGCTCTTATAGGGCAACTTGTTCACAGTGAGGTAGACTTGGGAGTGGAGGGCAGGAGGAACCAGATGATGAGCAAATAAACTAACAGATGAATATGAATGAATCTGAAAAATGCTGTGCAGAGCCTTGGATTTAGGTGGTGATGCAGAGAATTACTATGCTATCACTTTAGGTGGTCGGGAAGGGCTCTTCTGAAGAGGCAGCATAACAGCTGAGATCTCACCACAAAAGGGACAACCACATGTAGAGCCTTCAGGTAGGGGGGAGGTTGGAAGTAGTAATACTAATCAGCATGACTACTGATGAGTCAGAGGCTGCGGATGTCAACTGAAACAGGGCAAGTTCAGTGGAAGTATCATTGATCTTCTCTTGTCATCTGCTAGATAACATATCCTGAAGGAGAAAGACCACTGGATTTGAAACCATGTGATTTGGTTTGGTTTCAGATTCTGTAATTTTTGTGCTCTGTATCATCTCAGTCTTATATTTACCATGGCTGATATTTCAAAGTGCAGTGGTACAGACTAATTGAAAAATTTTTGAGAAGTATTGGATAATTTTACTGTTTTAAAAATCACATTACGTTGACTCTAAAATGTATGCTTCCCCCCACCCTCATGACTTAACCTAAAATTAGTATGCATCTTATAATCAATGACACCAGCTGCAGTTCTGATGCCTTTACCATTCTTGTGAAGTGCAAACTTGAGCATAGTTATCCACGCTGTTGTCTTTGCAACTGAGTCAGCAGCATTGTTAGTAACTCATGTATAGAGTTAATTCTTTAGATTTTACTATATTATTAAAAAATAATTTTATATATTAAATGAAATTTAATTGTACAGTGTTGAAAACTGTAACTTTAGTTACAATTGCTATACAGCACAGATGTATAAAATCATGTAGGCATAAAGATTTGGAAAGGAGCAGTGGGCATAAATTTGAAAATAATTAAAATGTACTTCATTGGTGGAATGGTCAATTGCATTTAACAATCTACCTATCAGTCTGCCCATCTATCTGTCTATCATTGGTCTATCTATCCATCAATCATCTATCATCTGCATATTGCAGAAGAACAACAGAGTTTTATAGATACCAAGAAAGCAAGATACTCCCAAGTCAATGAAACTGCACCATTACTCATTACTGAGACACATGTGAAAGAATGGCTTCTACATAAAAACAAGATGAGCTGACCTTTTGCAACATGTCACTGATTAGATACTTCTAAAAGCCTACTTATATTAAGTATAAAAGAAATTCTAAGTGGCGTGTGATCATTGTGTCAATGTGTGACTGGCATTTTTTTTCTTAGTGATAAGAGCATAATGTCATGTCTTACAAATGATGACATCAGAGTTTCAATGGAATTCCATATTGTCTTCCCTCTGTTTGATTAATAATTGTTATGGGATGAATTGTGTCCCCCAAACTCATGCATCTGTGCTCTAACTCCCAGTACCTCCAACTATTTTTGGAAGAAGGTGTCAAAGATGCAAATAATTTAAAATACAGCCATTAATCCAACCTGACTGGTGTGCTTATCAGAGGAAATTTGTCCATACAAATTAGTAGGAGAGGCATGACTGTACACACAGAAGAAAGACCATGTGAGGACACAGGGAAAGGGTAGTCGTCTACAAGCCACGGAGCACTGCCTTAGAAGAAATCAGACCTGCTGATGCTTTGATCTTGGACTTTAAGCTTCCGGAACTATGAAAAATAAATTTCTGTTCTTCAAGAGTCTTGTCTGTGATATTTTGTTATGGTATCCCTAGCAAACTACATAACACATAATATATTTACCTTGAATTTCACAACTATCTTAATATGTCAGGAAGTGAATATTTTTATGCTGGTGTGGAATTGGGGATTTTCAAGAAATTTTTTTACCAGAGTCCAGGTTATAGAATAAGTATTGGAGAGGTCACAATGTTGGAAGTGTGCACCACTCCTCTTACTTCTGGGGAGAGATGCCAGGAAAAAACAATCTCAGAACAGAACTGGCTTCAATAAGCTGGCTTCTCTGTTCCTCTGTTTTATTACTATCTGATACCAGATATCCAGATCCTACTGGTTTTATTAGGATTCTGGGTTAGGGGAGAAAGAGCCATCCATCCCTCGTCACATCTTGAGAGAAATGTGTATACTGCTGTTGTTGGATGCTATCCATCTCTCAATTCTATAACTTCAACAAGATCAAGATGATTTGCTCTTCAGGTAATATTAACATTACTGATTTTCCTGTTGCTTGATTTTTGTCATTCTTTAATACCTCTCTTTAATTAAACTGATTAAAATTAAATGTCCCTGGTGAGCTTTATTTTTCTTAAGTCCACTTTCTGAATTTAGTATATCTACTACTTTCTTTTGAGTGTTGGTGTATATCTTTCCATCTTTCACTTTCTGTTCTCACTGTGAATACATTTTCATTTCTTTTAAAAAAATTCTATTAAAGTAATGCTGGTTGACAACTATATGTAGATTTCAGGTGTATAGCATTATAGTTCAATAGTTTCTTTGTTACACATTATGATCTTTACCAAAAGTCTTTTAACTATGGAGAGCTGTGTGGAGATTTCTTAACCTACTAAACATAGAGCTTCCATATGATCCAGCAATTCCACTCCTAGGTATTTACCCAAATGACACAGAAACAGTAATTCCAAAGGGCACCTGCACGCCTTTGTTTATAGCAGCACTATTTACAATAGCTAAGCTTTGGAAACAACCCAAATGCCCAAAAATAGATGACTGGATCAAGAAGATGTGGTACATATACACCATGGAATATTACTCAGCAATCAAAAAAGATAAACACATGCAGTTTGCAGCAACATGGATGGAGCTAGAAGGGATCATGCACAGTGAAATAAGTCAGAAAGAAAAAGAAAAATACCGGATGGTCTCACTCATAGCAGAAATTTAGAAAACCTAAATAAGAGACCAGGAAAAAGACTAATCAATACAAAGTAATAATCAAAATCAACACTATGGGGGGAAGGAGGGAGGGATGGGGAAAGGAAGAACTGGAGTCAAAATAAGGAGGGGGGTGCAATTGTATGGGGAATATAATCAAAATGAAAATGCATACATTGTACAAAGATGAAAAATGATGTAAGATTTATATAAAATAAAATATTAAAATAAAATAAAAAATGTTTTTATGTTTAAAGCAAGTTTCTTATAGAAAACGTACAGTTAGGACTTGTTTTATTGTTCACTCTGAAAAATCTATCTTTTTATTGCTAGACCACTCACATTTGAAGTCATTATTAATATAGTTGGATTAATAGCGATCACTAGATATTACCCTGCTATCTACTTGTTTGTGTTCTTTGTTGTTTTTTTATATTCCTCCTCTTTTTCTTGTCCTCCTGATTTAATTGAGCATTTTATATTTCATAATTAGCTTATTATTCCTTTCCTACTGGAGCTATAATTGTTCTCCCAGGTCTTCATTATGGGAACCTGGTGGGATTACTGGCAGCAAGTCCTAGAAAGTGTGGAGCTCCCCCTAAATCTGTGGCCCTTGGAAGTTCCTTACTATCACCTTAGTCTTCACTCAACCTCCATAAATTCATCAAAAACACCATTGAAAACAAACAAACAAACAAACAAACAAAAACACCATTTAAACTGTTCCACAGGTTATGGAGTCAGAGACTGATTCATGTAAGCTGATCTTGGCTGTGTCTGTTGATGAGTTGATCTCTTCATACTCAGTTCATACTTCATACTTCCAATCTCAGTTCTCTGATGCAAGAAAATTATCAGTTTTTTTTTTCCTAGCATTTTCTTGTTATAATGATGGGAATGTAACCTTCCCCATTCTTTGTATATCTTATCTGAAATCAAAAGTCTCAGTATAATTTTTCATGAATTATTTTGAAGTGTGTTGTTTAGTTTCCATGTCTTTGCAGATTTGCCTATTCTATTTCTATCTTGATTTTATTGTGATCTTAGAACACACACTACACGATCTCATTTCTTTTGAATTTGTGAAGGTTTGTTTCATAACCCAGGTAATGGGAAATCTTAGACTATGTTCCACAGGTGCTTGAAAAGTATATGTACTCTTTTGTTTTTGAGTGGAATATTCTATAAATATCATTTAAATCCTGTTGGTTGATGGTCTTCTTGAGTTTATATTCTTCCTGATCTCTCTCTAGTATTTATAGCACTTGTTAAGAAGAGTGAAAATCTCTAAGCATCATCAGGTTTTTATATTTACTCTTTCAGTTTTATCAGGTTTTATTTTGCTTATTTTTAGCTCTGTTTTCTCTGTATACAGAGATGATTTCCATGTGTTCTCTTGCCACATATAATATGTATGTCTATCTCTGATAGCTTTCTTTTCTATGAAATCTATTTTATTTGATCTAAGCGTAGCTATCCATATTTTCATCTTATATTTGCATGTATAGTTATGTCCATACCTTTTATTTACCCTATGTTATTATGTTCGAAATATGTTATGGACAGAATTTAAATAAATAAAATTTATTTAAGGTACTCTGTACTATACTTATCAAATAAACAAAACAGAAAAGATATTTGTTCATCCTAGACTTTTAATTTGGGGGAAGAACAAGAATTAAGGGCTTGAATTTGGTGAGTGTGCTTATGGAGGATCTGCTAGAACTTATGAGAACATAAATAATGATAATTATTGACTAGGTACCATGTGTCAGGACTTTCATAATTCATTCACTTATGTTTTTTCATTTGATTATCTTAACTCAATAAAAGAGATGTTACTTTTTACCATTCCCATTTTACAGAGATGAATCAGAGGAAGTAATTTGCTGAAGGTATTATAGTTCATAAAAGTGTAGATAAGATTCTTCTCTCTCTCTCTCTCTCTCTCTCTCTCTTTTTTTTTTTTTTTTTTTTTTTGCATAGAACTGGAGTGTAGGCCAGATGTGCCGGGGCTAGGGATGAGAGGATTCACTGAAGAGAGTGGGGAGCAGAACAGGCAGATTTACTGAAATACACTGCTGAGGGGAGTATTGCAAGGGGAGACAGTAGGAGAGGTCTGCTGTGTCATACGTGGGTTAGCTCCCTGGGCAGGGATTGAACTCAGGCTGTAGTGGCGATAGCACTATGACTTACCCCTCAGTCACTAGAGAGGCCCCCAAGTGGAGATAAGATTCATGCACATATCCTCTAACCCAGTGGTCTCTATTCTCTTTGACAATGAGAATAAATAGATGATCTTAATTACTGAAATGTTACATATAAGGTCCAAGCAGAATGGTCAAGTAAAAATTTTCAGTAGGTGTTTACGAGGTAAACTTTAAAAGGAATACATAACATTGGAAATTATTTTAGCTATATCCCAGGAGAAAGAAATTGGAGGTGAGCTACTGAATCTTGAAAACTTTTGGATAAAGAAATAAAGAAAACTGAAGGCAAAACACTTGCAGCAAATTTCTATTCAGGATGTAGGAAGGAGGTGGAAAAAAATATGCAATAGATTTCCTGTAAGAGGTGAAGATTACAATGAGTTGGGAGTTCATCTTTGGCATTGTCTTGGGAGATGTGCAATCCCTGGAGTGGTGGAAAACTGAGTAAAATATCAAATCCCTAAGGAACTAAGGACTGATCATGGTACAGGGTGTAAATACAGTTCTATTATGTTCCTTTCCCATGAAGAGTCTATTCCCTGGGAAGAGACTGAGGATATTTCTACCCTTTTCATAACAGGTGCATCTTATTATAAAATTGAATTTCATCTTTAACTTACCAAGTGGCAAATGTGACCATAAGTAAGACTTTGTTTTTCTCTGATGCTTGAGAAGACTCAGTCATAATCAGAAATTGTGATCTGTAGTTCAGAAAGAGTTTCAGGACAGACGTCCAAAATTAAATCTATGCAGCACCTGCTAGAATCAATGGAACCAACAACCCAGATCCTGAAACAGCCCTTCCAGGACCACTGGGGTAAATAACAAAGAGAAGCACTGAGATTTTCTTGCCCATGGAAGGAGAGTTCCTGAATTCTTTTGATGGAAAACCCCTTGTGAGAGGTAGGAATCCAGAGATGTAAGCTCTGCGCCTTTCTGTCCCATTTTGTTTAGTTCTGAGATTCAGGAGAGACTGGCAGAAGAATTTGTGTCAGGGAAGAACAGAGAATGTTCAGTGATGTTAAGTGGCTCAAAGTGTGTGTAGTAAAGCAACAAGTCCCCTCTCCAAGAGTGGAACTTCCACTTTCACATTTTTGGTTTTTCTGCATGACATGAGAGTAACTTTACCTCTCTTAGAATCCTGTCTCTTACTTTTGTATTAGAAGCAAGTTCTTGGCTCCCACCCCATTAGGTCTAAATTGTATAAGAAATCAGCTCCAGGTATTTAGGGTTGTTGCCTCCACATTTCCTAGTGAGGGAAGACTTCAAACTAATGAAATTGTTGAGATGCCAGAGGAGGATTCTTTTTTGATCCATCCTTCTCCCTCCCCCTTGTTTGTTTGTTTGTTTGTTTGTTTTTGCCATCAGTAATATTTGCATAAACACTGGCTTTCCATTTGTAAATGTTTATGTTGTCTTTTGCCTTATTTAGCTTATAAGAACTCTATTATGGGGAAGTTAGCATCACTCACATTACTATAATGGTGAAACAGAATTTAGGGGTCCATATTGGGCTGACCTCAGATATTTCCTACATGTGTGTTGGCAATAGATACTGTGGTAATATATGGATTTTCCTTAAATGTAATTCTTTTTTCTGTGCTCACAGATACCTGTGGAGAAGAATGGCTATTGTCAATAGCTCTTTTGTGACTGAATTCATCTTGGTGGGATTAACAGACCACCCTTACCTCCAACTCCCCCTGTTCCTGCTGTTTCTAGTAATATACATGATTACTGCATTGGGTAATATAGGTTTGATAAGTCTAATTGGTCTGAATTCGCATCTGCACACCCCCATGTACTTTTTTCTCTTCAATTTGTCTATTGTAGATCTCTGTTATTCTTCTGTGTTTTCACCCAAGATGCTGATTAACTTTATATCAAAGAAGAATATTATCTCTTACATGGGGTGCATGACCCAGCTTTTTTTCTTGGGGTTTTTTGGTATATCTGAAGCCTATGTGCTGACATCAATGGCCTATGATCGCTATGTGGCCATTTGTAACCCACTCATGTACAACAGTGTCATGTCACCAAAGGTCTGTTTCAGTCTTGTACTTGGTTCATATTTGATAGCATATTCAGAAGCCATGGCTCACACAGGGTGCATGCTGAGACTGACCTTTTGTGATGCAAACACCATCAACCATTATTTGTGTGACATTCGCCCTCTGCTAGAAATCTCCTGTACAAGCACCTATGTTAATGAGCTGATAGTTTTTGTTTTGGTGAGTATCAACGTCATTGTACCAAGTCTCACCCTCTTGTTCTCTTATGGATTCATCCTCTCCAGCATCCTCCGCATCAGCTCCAAGGAGGGCAGGTTCAAAGCCTTCAGCACCTGTAGTTCCCATATAATTGTTGTTTCTCTCTTCTTTGGATCAGCTGCGTTTATGTATCTCAAACCATTTTCAGTGGGGGCTATGGATCAGGGGAAAATCTCCTCTGTCTTTTATACCAATGTGGTTCCCATGATGAACCCTTTAATCTACAGTTTGAAGAATAAAGATGTTAAAATTGCTCTGAAAAAAACTTTGAATAGGAGAAAGATTTGATTAGCAATAGTATCTCTTTGCCTATAGATATATGACTGATAGCTTCTTGTTCTTTGATTAAAATAGTTTATATGGATATCTATGATACTATGGTGAAAACATTGAGTCTTCTCTCTATTTCTAATGTTTTAATAATTTTCCTCCCTCACTTTTTTGTAATTTGTTCTCCCTTTCCACTACCTGTTTAAGAATGGCATTAAAGATTAAATGTATTTCTGCTTTTTCCACTTTCATTTATGGAGGTTGATTTTTTTCTGCTGGAAAAAAATAATAGATCCACAGATGATTGAGTAAAGTAACACTAGGGTAATAGTATGCTATTATGGGATGTCTTAGCTGTCATTTGTAATGTGGCCATGGACTCAGGTATCACGTAATCCTTCCTTCTGTTTTCCCTTCTCCATTTGGAAAGCGACTCCTATAATACCATCGGCATTTTGCAGATATTAGGTTCCATTAAGTCTATAATGTATAATCCACTTTCAAATTATAAATTCTAGTAATTAAACTTCTGCTTGAAGAGATTTCATATTTAATTTTATAAAATAAAACTGGCAAATAATAGAACATCAATATATATTTATTCTATATCCATGATAATAGATCTCAATGAAGTTAATGATTTCGGTTCTGTAGTTCCTTAGCGTCCTGATTTCAGTTGTATTACACTTTAAAAAAAACTTCTAATTTTCATTTTATTCTTTTTTAGCACAGCCCCTGATTTCAATGCTAACATATTTGATTTTACTTAACAAGTTTTATTTATGTAAAATAATTGATCTTGGCTAGAGTTTCCTTTATGATTTCCTTTAACTTGTCTTCTTTGATAAAATTATCTTAATGAAAAAAAGTGAAGTCCTATCTGCTCTGTCTGGGACACTTTGTCAACACTGGAGCTATACTCACTATATTACACCACTATTTGAGGTGCTCAGGGTGTGTGTTAAACCCAATCACCAATCTTTCATTTCAGAAATCTTAAAACAATTGATATGTGTTTTAATTTCTGACAAAGATGTTAGGTATGATAAACTTTCAAGTTAGGTTCATTTTTTCAGATATGGTAAAATTTCACAAAACTGTTGTTAATAATGTTAAGACAGTTTTTGTTAAAGTTAATTGTGACTAAGCTTTAGCAAAAGCACCTTAGCCAAGCTTTGGGGTTGCTGATTGAACCAACACATGTGTAGTGGTATTTCTTTCCAAAGATGGGGAACCATGTCAAGTGTGTCACAGGCACACATAGACTTGTCTCTGTAGAAAAGTCTTGGTCTTGTCAATTAATGGCCCTGGGAAAACTGGATCACCAAAAGAATGAAATTAGACTACTATCTCCCATCATAAACAAAAATCAGGTCAAAATGGATAAAGACCATAAAACCATAAAATACATAGAAGAAAATAGTCAGAATCCTCCATGGCATATACTTTAGAAGTATCTTTGAAGACTCTTCTCCAGAAGCAAGGGAAACAGAAGATAAACAACGGGGACTACATCAAGCTAAAAAGCTCTGAGAGCAAAAGAGACAGTGACTACAGCAAAGAGACACCCTATTGAATGGGAGAAAATACTTGCACACCATGCATCTGATAAAGGACTGATATCAAAGATCAACAAAGAGCTCATACAACTCAACAAAAACAAAGCCAAAAACTCCAATCAAAAAAATGGCCAGAGGAGCTAAAAGACACTTCTCCAAAGAAGAAATGCAAATGGCCATGAGGCATATGAAAAAATGCTCAACATCACCAATTATCAGGGAAATGCAAATCAAAACCACAATAAGATACCACCTCACATCTGTGACAATGGCCCATATGCTACTAATAGTTCACAAGCATTCCTTTTTCTCCACATCTTCACTAGCATTTGCTATCCTCTGTGTTTTGATGATAGCCATTTTAACAGATGTGAAATGATATTCTGTTGTGGTTATGATTTACACATCCATATTGGGGGAAAAAAACAAAACAGAACTAGTATTAGTGAGGATGTGGAGAAAAAGGAAGCCTCTTATACTGTTGATGGGAATGCAAGCTGGTCCAGTCACTATGGAAAGCTGTGTGGAGTTTCTTCAAAACACTGAAAAAGGTGGTTGTTCCTGAGGTCTTTTGCAATTGTGTGTAGATGAGAACCCTCAGACAGTGACCTGTCCTCTTATTGGGCACTGTCCTTTCTAAGACTATAGCCCGTAGGCCCCTATTATGTGGATATTGTATTGCTATAGCCCTTGTTTTTGGTTTTTGGCCTTTTGGGGTTTTTTGGTGGCTTTCTTGTCTCAGAGCCAGGGCAGATGGGTGGCCATTCCGTCCTTCCATTCAGCCTCCTGTCTTGTTGCCCCTGTCTGCCCTATTTCAGTTAATGTACATTAAGCTGTACAGTTTAATGCCATATAATTGCTAAATGATTGTTTTTCATTGTGATTATACCAATTCACAATGCTACTAATAGTTCACAAGCATTCCTTTTTCTCCACATCTTCACTAGCATTTGCTATCCTCTGTGTTTTGATGATAGCCATTTTAACAGATGTGAAATGATATTTTGTTGTGGTTATGATTTACACATCCTAGAAAACCTGAGCAGTTAGAAAATTGAAATTGTTATCAAAAAGCTCAGAAAGAAAACATCTGGGTGCAGACAGGTTTACTGGTAAATTCTGTCAAACATTTAAAGAAAATTTGTACCTGCTTTTCTTTGTATTTTCTGCAAAAAATTGTAGAGATGGGATTGCCTTCCAACTGATTTTATGAGACCAGCATTACCCTGATACCAAAACCAGATAAGAACAACACAAAAAATAAAATTACAGACCATTATCTCTGGTAAATATGAATGCAAAAATCCTCAGTAAAATATTAGCAAATCAAGTTCAACAACACATTAAAAGAATGAGAAATTATCAGCAAGTAGAATTTATTCCAGGGATGCAAGAATAGTTCATATACACAAATCAATTAATGTGATACACTGCATTAGTAATATGAAAGATACAAGCACTATGATCATTTCAGTAGATACAGAGAGTATTTGACATACTCATCATCCATTTATGATAAAGATTCTCAAAGCAATAGGTATAGAAGAAATATATTTAAACATAATGAATACCATATATGACAACCTATAGCTGTCATACTTGTCAAACAAGTTCAGAATACCACTCTCACCACTATTAACATATTATTGGAGCCCTTGTCAGAGGAATCGGCAAAGAAAAATAGGGCCTCCCCGGTGGCGCAGCGGTTGAGCGCTGGGTTGCGAAGCTGCCCGCGGCCTCTGCTGCGCCGGTTCGATCCCCGGCTGCTCCCCGGCCACCGGAGGAGGATCCCACATGGTGCGCAGACCTCTGCTGCCACCCGCTGCTCCCCTCAGCAGTGTACTTCAGTCCTTCTGCCTGCTCTGCTCCCCACTCTGGCTCTGGTGAATTCTCTCACCCTCCCGCGCTTCTGACTGTACCCAGTGCATGTATAAACAAAAAAAAACCAAACAAACAAATATAATAAATAAATAAATAAACATGCCTCTAAAAAAAAAAAAAAAAAAAAAGAAAAATATATTTACTACAATTGTAAAGGAAGAAGGAAAACTCACTATTTGCAGATATGATATGATATACACAGAACACTCACCTCTTGCATCTCTGGCCTATACCCCAGTTCTTGTATGCATAAATAAATAAAATAAATCTTAAAGAAAACCCAAAAGCATCACAAAAAATACTAGAAATAATTAATGAACATGGTAAAGTTGCAGTTTACAAAATCAAAATGTGATAATCTGTTGTGTTTCTATACATAAACACAATCAATCCAGAGAGGTAATTAAGAAAACAATATCGGGGGAGGGCAAGAAAAAAAAAAAAAGAAAACAGTGTCAATTGAAACAAAAAGTATAAAATACCTAGGAATATATTTAACCAAGAAAGTGAAAGACCTGTGTATTAAAAACTATATGACACTGTTAAAATTGAAATGGCCACAACAAATGGAAAGATATTTATGAATTGAAAGACTATTAAGATTACTGTTTTATCTAAAGCAATATACAGGTTGAAGGTACTCCATATCAAAATTCCAATGGCATTCACAGAAAAAGAACAAAAAATCCTAAAATATCTCTGTCCACACAAAGACCTTGTTGAGCCAAAGTGATCCTGAGAAAAGAGACAAAAATGGAAACGTTTTCTTTCATTCTCAGTCTATGGATGACCAGTGTTGAGACTTTTAATTTGAATTTCTTATTATAATTTCATGATGGCATTCAGCAGTAACCATTAGGAAATGTTGAAAAAAATATTTATTATTTACAGGTCTTAGAAATTACACAGCACACCTGGGTTACAGTGAGTACATGGACATAGAGTGAAAGAGAGCGCACTGGCTTGGGAAACTGCACTTATTGAGGTTAAGGTGGAGGTTTCAGGGTTTCATGGGCTCACACTTTATTGGTACATTTAACGCATAAGAACTGGAATTTAAGGAAGAAAAATAAAAATAAAAACAAGTGGCCACAAAAGTTAACTAAATCAACCAGGATCTGTAAAACAAAGACGTCTCTGTGGTGGGAGGCATCCTTGCTTTCTTCTCTGTATTTGTGTTTAGATGATTCTGAGCCAAAATAACCTTTTTGGGGCCATGAAGTGACAAAACTGAGGATTAAGGCCAACAAAGAGAAAACAGTGGCGTGTAAGGAACTGAATTCTTGAAGAAAGTGTTTTATTGCTGAACCAAATCTAGGGTACTTTAGAAAGTTCTATTTCAAATGAGTTTTTACTTGAGCAGTCTGTAAATTAAAGCTTGAAAGTTAGTGACTGATCAGTAGATGGTTGCATTCCCCAAGATACTAAATAAAATAGATCATTATAACTGAATGCCTTTATTGAGATTCTTGCTCCCTTTTTGATGAACATTGAAGAGAAAACTATAGCTTATGATGAGAAGGTGACTTTGTGCAGATTTAAACTTAAATTTTTAATGTAATCTTTGGTTTGCTTGACCCATTTTATGTATTTATTATGCCTTGTCTCTGAAATGTATGCATTTTCCAACATTTGTTATATTTGTGAGAAGACTAAAAGTTTGTATAATACTTGACAAAAGAATTAAAATAGTTCTCTCATGCCCTGTCATTATATATATATATATATATATATATATATATATATCTACATTTCTTCCTTAATTTTAACCGAGACTTAATCATACTTTTGAAATTTTCACCTTCAATTTATTATCAAGTGGGTAATGGAAAATCATTAAAATTTCTTGATTTAGCAAAAGACAGAGTTGTGCTTTCAGAACTTGTTCTGGGAGCAGTATGCATAAATAAATAATATGTGGGAAAAAGCCAGAATAATGGTTTGGAGTCACTACAATTCAACAGTACAATTCAGTTAAAGCCTAAAAAGTTACAAGCTATGTGGTGGCATATGGCAAGACTGGAGGTCATTATGGTTGTGGATGTTATTGTTTAGCAAGTGAGAAATGTGAAATATATCTTCAAATTTCTTATTCAAGGAACATGATATTTAGAAATATTTTTGAGTTCTTTCTGTAGTGTTTTCAGCTAAGAAGCAAAGTATTAAATAAAACAGAAATGTTTATTTCTTATAGAACTTACAGTTTATAGGGAACACGAAAGTTATGAAATTAAATGTCTGATGAGGGTTATAATAAAGAATCTACTGGAATTTATGAGATCATAAATAATGACACTGACATTTGTAGGCTATTTACCATATGCCAGGCATTATGGTAACTATTTTACTTAGATTATTTTAATTATTACAACATACAATGAAAGAGATGCTATACTTACTACCCCTATTTTCAAAGATAAACTGAAGGAACTGCGAGATTAAGTAACTTACCCAAGGTATGTTAGCTAATAAGAGTGGAAGTAGGAACTTAAGATTCAAAACACCCTCTCATCTCATAGTCTCCACCTTTTCTTCTTTTTTTTTTAAACTGAGTAACATTGCATTATAACTATATGCAAGTTTTAGATATTCACAAATGAGAATCAGCATGTGTATATACTACATTAAGTAAGATTTGGACCCTACTCTATTCTATGATGATATACACTAAATTATTTTAGTCCCATGCCAGGCAAACACAACTAAAGTGAATTATTATGTTTGAAAATTTCATATGAAGAAATAAGGAAGCCTGAAGGCAGAAACATTGCAGAAAAAAATTCCTTTTTCGATATGGGGATACAGGGGGGATGGATGCTATAGTAGATTTCCCTTCAGAGATGAAGATAATAGGGAGATGGGAGTTAACTTTGGATATACATGGAAGAATGTACCTTCCCTAGAGTGATGTGAAAATGAGCAAAACATTGAATTCCCTAAGGAACTGCAGACAGTTCCTGGATATATAATTAACATATTACCTTTACACATCGAATTTATTCCCCATGGAAGAAACAAACCTTGTTTATAATCAAGTGCATTAATAGAAAATGGGATAATAAAAAACTTCACTTTTCTCTGCTGCTTGAGGGGACTCAAAGTCATAATCAGAAATTATGATCTGTGACTTAGAATATTTCCATGGTTTATCTGAATTTAAGTCTCAGCAGAATCCTCTTAGAATTGTAGGAATCAAATTGCCTTTTCAAGACTGTAGAGGTAAATACAAAAGATCAGAGAATACTGTGATTTTCTGATCTGTGGATGGTGAGTTTCTAATTTTTATAACAATTTTATAACTTTCTGTGCATTAATAATACTCCTTGTTTTGAGGTAAAGTCCAAAGACATAGGATATGCCTATTTCTTTTCCATTTTGTACAGCTCTGAGATTCAGGAGAAACTGGTACAATAATTTATTCAGGGGGATCAGAAATTTTCAGAGGCAAAGGGGGTTCAAGCAGAGCAGAATCTGAGTTAGTAAGTTCCATCTCAATGAAAGGCGCTGTAACTCTTCTCTATCTATGGCCTTTTCTGAGACATGGGCAGTAAGTCAACCTCTCCTAGAGTCTGGTTCCCTTACTTTTGGATTAGAAGCTATGTTCTTGGTTTTCAGTGCATCAGTATAATCAGCATTAGAAGTCAGCATACAATGCTAAGGACTCTGTCTCCTGTCTTACTGGTAAGAAGACTGTTCAAGTGAATGAAGAAATGGTGTAAGAAACAAAGATGATTCTGTCCTGGTCCAGGGTTTTCTCCCTTGATTTTTTCAAAAGTCATGTTTGCATATGGCAGCATTGCTATATTTCTATGGAATAGATGTAATGCTCTTTGTTATATTTGGCTTCTTTAGCCTCTATTAAGGAAAAGTTAATATCATTCAGTATCATCATAGTGGTAAAGGAGACCTCTGTGGGTCCAGGTAAGGGTCCAGTGTCAGGACTTTCTATGGGCATACTCTTTTAGCATGTATAGGATAAGATATTGTGGGAAGAACTTTATTCAGGGCTGTTCGCTAAGGTAACCCTTTTTTCCTGTATCCACAGATTTCCTTAGAGAAAAATGGCTTCTGGAAATGGTTCTTTCATTACTGAATTTATTCTCATGGGTTTAACCAATCGACCAGAACTTCAACTCCCCCTGTTCTTTCTGTTTCTAGTAATGTATATGATCACCATGATAGGAAATCTGGGTTTGATATTATTAATTGGGTTGAATTCACATTTACACACCCCAATGTACTTTTTCCTCTTTAATTTGTCCTTTGTAGACCTCTGTTATTCTTCTGTGTTTACACCCAAAATGCTGGTTAATTTCATATCAGAGAAGAATATTATCTCCTACATGGGTTGCATGACTCAACTTTATTTCTTCTGCTTTTTTGGTATTTCTGAATGCTATGTGCTCATATCAATGGCCTATGATCGCTATGTGGCCATCTGTAACCCACTCATGTACAACAGTGCCATGTCTCCTAAGGTGTGTTCCAGCCTTATGCTTGGTTCATACTTGATGGCATTTTCTGGAGCCATGGCACACACAGGGTGCATGTTGAGACTGACTTTCTGTGATGCAAACATCATCAACCATTATTTTTGTGACATCCTTCCTCTGCTTCAGCTTTCCTGCACAAGCACCTATGTCAACGAGCTAGTAGTTTTCATTGTGGTGGGCATCAACATCATTGTGCCCACTGTCACCATCTTTGTCTCTTATGGATTCATCCTCTCCAGCATCCTCCGCATCAGCTCCAAAGAAGGCAGGTCCAAAGCCTTCAGTACCTGCAGCTCCCACATTATTGCTGTTTCTCTCTTCTTTGGATCATGTATATTTATGTATCTCAAACCATCTTCTGCTGGGTCAATGGGTGAGGGAAAAGTATCTTCTCTTTTTTATACAAATACAGTTCCAATGATGAACCCCTTAATTTATAGCTTGAGAAACAAAGATGTTAAACTTGCTATGAGAAAAACTCTCAGAGGGAAAAAGTTTTGATCCAAAACTCTATCTCATTTTGCAGTTAGTCACAGGACAGAGTCTGTATTGTAACTACAATAATTTTATTATAGAAGATTCTTATCTATTGCTTTCTTACCATATTACTAACTTATATGCAGTCTTTATAGAGCATGTCTTCTTTCTTTCCTTTTCACAATTCTGTTCACACTTTTTCACATTTAGCAATGCTATTAAGGAATAAACTTAATTGTGTTTTTTATTCTTTATCATTTTGAACCTTTTCTTTCCTCTGGAATTAGAAGACTGCATTTCAGGTATTCAGATCAAGGTACATTAGGCTGATATTATGCTATTAACAATGTCTGATCTGCCCCTTGCCATTGGAAGGAGGAAGCAGATGATATGCTTCTGTGTTGGCCTATAGAATAAATGGAAGCACCCACGGGTTTATATAATAATCATTTCTACATTCTCTTGATCTTTCTGTGGGAAGTTTCAGATGACCATTGTCCCTACTTAAATGATGACACTACAAAGAAAAGCTTAACAGTGGCTGCAGCAGAGTCTTTTTGGAGCAGGGAAGGATAAAGGGAACTCCCATCAAGCAGAGATGTGTAGAGGGCTCTAGAGTGTTGGCAGAATTTTATTTATAGATCTACATGGTTGTCCAAAGCTGTGCACTTTATAATGATGAGAAGTGTATATTTTGTAGTATTTTAATATGTATTCATGTTACTTCTCACAATATATTAAGGTCACAGAATTTTGATAATATCTCAACTTAAGGTGGACGTGAAACTAGACAATAAGCAAAACTGAGATTAGAGGCCCAAGTATTTGACAACAGCTTTCTAAAAGAGAAGACTCTCAAAGAAACTAGCAGAGTCAGGGTAATATATGGAATGATTCAGACCAGTCTGGGGTAGATAGTCCTTGACCACTCTTGATGGAGAATTTCCATTAATGTCTCTGGGAGGTGGAAAGTTATTATAATCCCATTGTATAGATTTGTAAAGGTTCTATATCATTATGTTTAATGAAAGAATACAGTTCTCATTCTGTATTATACAATTTCAATTTAACTCCTAATTTTTTCATAAAGTATTTCCTTAAATAAATTCTTCAGTAATTATTTTTGATATCTGTAATGAAATGAATTTGAAAATGGAAATACTTTGTCATAAAGAAAAAACTGTACTTCATCACTAGAAGTATCATAACACATTATTAATGAATAAGAACCAGGTTTCACACTTATAGGAGTTCGGAGGTGATTCAGCTTTAATTTTCTGTTGCTTCCAAAAGTTTTGGGTTAAGTTTTTTTTATATTTTAGTTATATAAGCTTTGTTCCTGGAGATCAGGATGGACGTAAGTCAGAAGGTGAAATTCAGGTTGGCTCAGCTAGGTGGAGAGTGAATCAACAGTTGACCCCTAGTCTTTGTCTGTATAAGCTCACAATGCAGCCATCCTGAGTTTTACCTTTTACTTAGTAAGTCACAGCATTGGGAACTTGTCATGGTTTCAGAATCCATAATTTTATTTGTAAAAGTGATGATGAAACATGATGTAGAAAATGGAATTGAACAGTTACAGTTTTTGCTGGGAATAATGAAGGAAAAGGAAATAAATTTTAGACTCGAATGGGATAATTATGCAAACTAAATGCCAAGGATAAGAGGTCACACATCACTAACACTAAGATTAAGAAATATAAAGAAGATTAATTGTACTATAACAGAACTCTTGTATCTTTTCCATGTTTTCTCCTTCCTGGATCCTCCTGCCCTCTGTCATTTGATTCCCTAAAACTGGGTGAATGTAAGAATGGAAGAATGTACCTTATATCCCATTGCTGTAACATCTGTTATAAGCATCTATTACATTGAATTATAAGTGCTTTTTAACATTCAGTTGTCACTCTCACTAAATAAGTAAAACTAGAAGCAGATTCTTTCACTTAATAAGTGAGTAACTGCATGGAGTATGATCCAAAAATTATTGATGAAAGAAATCATGTTTTAATGATACTAACCATATTTGAGGTACAGAGAAGAAAATGAAATTAAGTAACACTTTAAAATCTGTCAGCGCTCAGTTATATAGATATGCCTTTGATTTTAGTCTCTATGGAAGACTCTCCTCCAGGTACAGCTGACAAAGCAAGCACAACCCATGCATATACCTCACCTGAAGTTATTTAACTTGCATAAATGAAATTTTGTACTTTTAAACTATGGTTTCCAGATTTATTTGCCCATCCTCAGCCACTGTACACTATTTCATTCTCCATTGATCAGTTTGATTATTTTAGATTCCTCATGTATATGGGATTACAGAGCATTTGTCTTTCTGTGTCTGGTTAAGAACACTTAACCTAATGGTCTTCAGTCACAGAATTTCTTTAAGACTGGATAATGTTCCATTATATGTATAGAACTTCTTGATACATTTATCTATCAATGGACACTTAGTTTCTTTCTACATCTTGACTATTATGAATAATGTTTCAAAGAAAATAAGAATGCTGATAACTCTTGAGATACAAAGGGAGTGGTGGATTTACAAGAAAATTGTATTTTAATTTTTTGGGAGTCTCCATCCAGGTTTTCCATTGTATCTCATTGGTCTGTATTTCCACTAACAATAAAGGAAGATTTCTTCCTTCCCCCTACCCTCCATATCCTCGCCAAAAATGTTGTTTTATTGTTGGTTAAAAAAAGTTTAAAATAGAAATTCCATGGATCCAGTTATCCCACCACTGGAAATTTACCCACAGAATATGAAAATACTAATTTGAAGAGATATGTGCATCCTCATGTTCATCACAGCATTATTCACAGTACCCAAGGGAAGGAACTAACCTAAGTGCTTACTGACACTAAGTGATTACTGACAGATGAGTAGAAAAAGAAGATGTGGCCTATATACTAAATGAAATAATATTCAACTACAGCTAAGGATGAAATTCTGTCATTTACAATAAAATGGATGGACTAGAGGGTATTATGCTAAGGGAAATAAATCAGAGGGAGAAAGATAACACTATGATTTCACTGATGTGGGTGATTAAGAAACAAAACTCATGAATAAACAAAACAAAACTGTTAGACAGCAAGAACAAAATATTGATTATCAGTATGATGATTTGTAAATCAGGTAAAAGGGGTCAATTATATGTTGAAAGATGGAAAATGGATTTTTAAAAAATGATTTATTTATGCATACAAGAACTAGGGTACAGGCCAGAGGTGTGGAGGGTGAGAGGATTCACCAGAGATAGAGTGGGGAGCAGAACAGGCAGACTGACTGAAGTACACTGCTGAGGGGAGCAGCGGGCAAGTCAGGGGAGGTCTGCTGCACCATATGGGTTGCTCCCTGGCTGGGGATTGAACTCATGCTGCAGTGGCTGTGGATAGTTTCATAGGTTGCGTCTTAACCCCCTCGCGACACCAGAGAGGAATTGTTATTAGTAAACATAGTGTATATAGATGTTGATTTATAATGATGTACATCTAAAACATGTTATAAACCAATATTACTATGATAAAAATTTTAAAACATTAGAGGAAAATGAATTCATTCATGTTCCTTAATTATAAAATTTTTGGTTTTCAGTTATACCCTGTAAAATTAGAAAAAAAAACAGAAAAAACAGTGAATTCAGTTTTTTAGTTTTTTGTTTTTTTTTTTTTTACAAAATTTCAGTTGCCCAGTGGGTAAGGTAAAGCTGTTGAAAGTTCTTGAACTAGATAAGAACAGAATGTATTTTCAAAACTTGGTCAAAAATCAGTGCAGAAGGATAAATAAAAGGGATCATGTAAGAATATCCTTAAATAATAGTTAGGACTCACTAAAATACTGTAATAGAGTTAAGTTAAAGCCTAAAACTGCCAGAATATGTGGTGGCTGATGGAAGGGTATGGGAATGATTTTGGTTGTAGACTCTGTTGCTCAGTATATGAGAAATTGTGGAAAATATTCTGGAGGTGTTCAACCAGAGAACACCCTCATCTTCAGAAATATAAAAATCCTACTATCTCTCTCTCTACTGTACTTACAAATTAGAAAGAACAAGTTTTGTTCCTATAGAATTTATAAAATTGATTGGGAACGCAGCAATTAAGGTTAAAAAAGTGTCATAAAAAGGGGTCTGCTGGAATTTAGAGAACATAAATAATGACAACTGATTTATTGGCAATTTACCATGGGTCAGGCAATGTTCTAACCATTTAACTCCCATTTCATTTGATCATCATAACAATTACTGGAAGAAATGCTGCTTTTAACATTCCTTTTTTACAGAAAGAAAGAAGCACAAGAAGTCCACAAGGTACAGTAGTTAGTAAGAATGGTGATAGGATTCACCCCTGTCACTCCATCTCCCCCACTGTATTTTTACAATGAAAAGAAATACATGACATCAGTTACTGAAATAGTCCATCTAAGATCCCAGCAGAATAGTCAGGTAGAAATTTCTAGTATCTGTTTCAAAGCTAGAACTTTAAAAGCTGTGTGACATTGCAAGTTACTTAGATATATCTCAGAGAGACAACTGAGAGGAGATTCTGTATCTTGAAGTTTCAGATAAAGAAATAAAGAATCCTGGAGGTAAAATCTTTCAGAAAATTTTCCACTTAGTATATGGGAAGAAAGAAGACAAGAAGCAATTGGTTTCCCAGCAGAGGTGAAGATATTAGGGAGCTGGGAGTTTATTTTAGGCATTGTCTTGGGAGATGTGCAATCCCTGGAGTGGTGGTAAAACTTGAGTAAAATATTGAGTCCCTGCAAATTAAAGACAGATCACATGGCCCAGGCTGTAAATACAGTCCTATTATTTCCCTTAGCCATACAGAATCTATTCCCTGGGAAAAAAACTGAGCAAGCTTCTACTCTGTTTTTAGCAAGGTAATTATACCATTAAACTCACACTCATCTGTATCTTACCAAGTGGCATAGAGGAAGATAATAAGAAAGACTGCTTATTTTCCTTTCTTGCTTGAGAGGACTGAAGAGTCATAATCAGAAACTGATCTGTAGTTCAGAAAGATTTCCGGGGCAGATCTGAAATTAAATCTGTGCAGCGTCCTGTTAGAATCCATGGAACCAACACTTGAGAGCCTGAAATTGGCCTTCCAGGACCACGGGGGGAAATAACAGTGAGGAGGCAGCACTGGGAGTGGTGAGGAGGTGAGTTCCTGAATTCTAGTTATGGAATGGCCCTCTTGAGAGGTGGGAGCCCATCTTGTTTAGTTCTGAGTATCAGGAGAAACTGGTAGAAGAATTAGCTGGCAAGGGACAAGGAGAGGGTGTTCACAGATACTGAGTTCCTCCATGGGTGCAGTAAGTCAGTTTTCTTTCCTTGAGTGCAACTTTTGCTTTTATACTTTTGTCTTCTGCTCTGTGACAAAAGCAGTGACTTCATGTCTCCTAGAATCTGCCCTTTACCTTTGAATGAAATTACGTTCTCTTTCCCACCCACCAGGTCTCATGTCACAGGGGCCAGCTCCTGTAAGCAGGGCTGCTGGGTCCACATCCCCTGGCGAGGGGAGGGTTAAAGGTGAATGAAGATGGGTGAATGAGAGAGGGATTCTGCCCTGACCCATCCTTCTCCCTTCGCAGGCAGTTTGCCTTAGTACTGGCCTTCCCTCTGCAGGCGAGGTTTATGATGCTTTTGCCTTATTTAACTTTGAATGTTATTAAATGGAAAGTTAGCATCACTCAACCATAGGACAGTGGTAAAGGCAGATTTTATTGCTCTAAATGGGGTTAGTCTCAGATATTTCTAGCTGCCATGCAACTGTCCCAGACTGGGCAGGTTCATGGTTGATTAGGGCAAATGGAAGAGTATTGATGCCTTTGGTAGATCTGACAGGCCTGTATGTTGAAGCAGGGGACAGGGTAACCAGACAGACCGGCATGCAAGGAGGCAGGTAGGCAGCAACTTGGCCTCTTAGCCCCAGAGATCGCCACAGTCACCCTCATTCTCCTTCATCTTCCCCCTCTGATCTCTCTCTCTCTCTCTCTCTCTCTCTCTCTCTCTTTGTCTGTCCTCTCTGACTTCACTCCTCTCTGGCTTCTCACCTGGCTGTCCTTCATTACAGGTGCATGTGTCCGTGCTTACTCTCCCAAGCACTTTTTGCAATAACAAGATATCAAGTGTGGGTAATGAAACAAAGCCACAGGTGGTGGCGGCCATAGAGACTGGTGGCCGGAGGTGAAAAAGAGCTTGAACAACCCCATATACAGCACACAAGCACATACAGCTTCTTCTCGAAGAAATATTAGATATTGTCAGAAGAGTGGGATTTCCATCTATTGTAACCTTTTCCCTGTGCTCACAGACACCGGTGGAGACGAATGGCTCTCATCAATGACTCTCTCGTGACTGAATTCATTCTATTGGGATTAACAAACCGACCAGAGCTCCAAATCCCCCTGTTTCTCCTATTCCTCATCATATATATGTTCACAGTTTTGGGAAATTTGGGTTTGATCATTTTAATTTGGTTGAATCCACTCTTACACACCCCCATGTACTTTTTCCTCTTTAACTTATCCTTCATAGACTTCTTTTATTCTTCTGTGTTTACACCCAAAATGCTGGTTAATTTTATATCAAAGAAAAATATTATCTCCTACTCGGGGTGCATGACTCAGCTTTACTTTTACTGTTTTCTAGTCATTTCTGAATGCTATATGCTGACATCAATGGCCTATGATCGCTATGTGGCTATCTGTAACCCACTCATGTACAACGTTGCCATGTCTCCAAAGGTGTGTTGCAGTCTTATGCTTGGTTCATACATGATAGGGTTTTCTGGTGCCCTGGCTCACACAGGAAGCATGCTGAGACTGACCTTCTGTGATGCAAACACCATCAATCATTATTTTTGTGACATCCTTCCTCTGCTCCAGCTTTCCTGCACAAGCACCTATGTCAATGAGCTGGTAGTTTTCATTGTGGCGGGCAGCAGCATTATTGTTCCCAGTCTCACCATCTTTATCTCTTATGGATTCATCCTCTCCAGCATCCTTCGTATCAACTCCAGGGAGGGCAGGTCCAAAGCCTTTAGTACCTGCAGCTCTCACATTATTGCTGTTTCTCTCTTATTTGGCTCAGGTGCATTTATGTATCTCCAGCCCTCTTCTGTTGGGTCTATGGATCAAGGAAAAATCTCCTCTGTCTTTTATACCAATGTGATTCCCATGATGAACCCTTTAATTTATAGCTTGAGGAATAAAGATGTTAAAGTTGCTCTGAGAAAAACCCTTTGTGGGAGAAATATTTGATGAGATATAGTGTCTGTGTATTTAGATATGACTGGTACCTTTTTCTTAAAATAGTTTAAGCGTGAACCTTCGGGTCCTATATCTTTGTACCATGGTTAAAAATTGAATTATCTCTCAATTTGTTTCCTCATTCTAACAATAGATCTTCCTTTCTCCCTCGTCACAATTCCTTTTCTTTTTGAATTTTGCCTGCTGAAAAATAGAATTAGATCAAATGTATCTTTGTTTTACATTGTTATTATGGAGGTTCTTTTTTTTCCTCCTGGAAAAGATGAACAGTTCTGCAGTTGATCAAGTTGGGTAATAATGTGCTGTCATGGGGTATCTTATCTGCTACTCATAATGTGCTTTTGGAATCAAGAATCAAATCTTCTTTTCTACTTCTGTCTTTACATCCTCCAATGACCAGGCGTGTACCTGCTTTAAATACCAGCATTTCCCAAATGTGAGTTTGCAATAACTATATAAAATATAATCTACATTCCAAATGCAAACAGCATGTATTAAAATTCTTGCAGAGATTTTATATTTACTGTTGTACTGTTCATAGAAGTGAATATTAAATTGGTATATAAAGGATCATCAATATGTATTTATAGCATAGACATGATCCAAAGCTCAGAATGTCAATTAAGTCAGATAGATTCTTAATGAAACATAGATAAAATGTAGCTTGTTTTTAAGTCTACTCTTTCAAAAATAATTTTAGTCTACTTTACCATGTTTTTATTGCAGTAATCATGAAATATGACAAAATTTTCTATTTTGAAAGTTTACTTGTTATGGTTTTATACATTAATATCTCTCAGGGTTATAGTTTTTTAAATAACTAAGGAATATAGTTTGCTGATTCTTTTTCATATGAAAGAGAAGTCCTATTGGGTTAAGGTTGCTGATAGATGATTGAAGCTGACATTTTCTGTCAAATCATTTAAAAAGGATTTAGAGTGTTTGCATACTCTTATAATAAGAAAATAGGATGCTGGAGAAAAAGAATTCCAGCATGTCACTAGGCAAAAAGCAAATGAACAAAACTGAAACCAAATACATAATAATCAAGAGCTCTCTGGGGCGGGGTAGGGGGGAGTGAGTTTTATTTATTTTTTATTTTTAAGATTTATCCATAGAAGAGCTGAATAATAGATACAGAAAGTATCTTTAGAAAGTAAAATGATGGGGGAAAGAAAGTCCTTTCTATGATACTGCTCTTTTCTGGAAGACCTTAGAAATATGATGGAAATCACAGGGTTTCTCTAGATAGGATAAAAAGCTCAGATTTTTTGATATTGACAAGTTAAACACACAGGGTCAGAGTTCTTATGAGCTACTAAATCACACAAGGTTTGATGGTTTCTGTTGACTTCTCCGTGATGGATTTTAAGAGACAAAAATCTTCGAACCCTAACTGAGGGAACAATGAAATTTGAAAAAAAACTTTTAATGAATAAGTCAATTGGTGACAATATGTTTTCGGTAATAAGATTAAACTTATTTTTTCCTCAAATACAAGTGATATCATAGCATTCTCTGTCTAAATTATTTCACTTATCCAAATGTCCTCTTAAGCAATCTACAGTGTGGCAAAACATGAGATTTTTTTTTTCTTTTCCATAGCTGAATAAGATTCCATTGTTTTTATATAACATGTACTTGAAAGTTGCTAAGAGAGTAGCTCTTAAAAGTTGTCTCTGAAAAATGGAATGGTAATTTTATAACATGAAGAAGGTATTAGCTAAAACTGTGGTGGTTGTCACATTGCAATATGTAAGTGTGTCAATTCAGTACATGTGCACAGTGTTAATGCCATTATATTTTATTTTCTTTGAAAGAATAAAAATGCTTCTCACAGAGATAAGGACATTTGGAAAGGGAGTGTAAAATGCCTTTTACATGAAATATATTTTGCAATCTTTTACTTTCAGCATATGTGAGTTACTCATAGACAGTATACACTTAAATCTTTTTTTTCTTATCCACTCAAAATTCTGTATCTATTGGTGGATGCATTTAATTGTTTTACATTTAAAAATTTATTGAGTACGTATTAAAATTTACCAGGAGTATGTATCATTGTAATTTTTGACAGTTTTTTCTTTTTTGTACTTTTGTCTATCTTTTGATGGTTTTCTTTCATTGAATAATTGGAATAGTATTTTGATTCTTTTGTACAATTTCTTTATGTATTTTCTTTGTGGTTACCTTGGAACTTAAATGTCTTATAATTATTGTAGTCTTTTAAGTTGGGTAGAGTTTAAATTGAGCGACATAAAATTCTATGCTTCCATTCCTCTCCACACTTAATGTTTGTGACTTAAAATCTTTTATTGTGTACCCATTATCATGTTTTTTTTTAGTTGTAGTAGTTTGTAATACTTGTTTTTAACTCTTGTAACAGAATTGAAAACAATTCACCCACCACCATTGCAATTATGCAGCATTCTATATATTTCTGTTGTTTATCAACTTAGTCTAAACTTCCAAGCATCTTATTTTGCTACTCCTCTTCCCTCCTTTTCAGTTGACACTCCCTTCAGCTTGTCTGTTTAGGTAGGCGTAGTGATCTCCGTCAACTTTTCTTTGTCTGAAAAGCTTTTTATCTGCCCTCATTTTTGATGCATGGTTTTTGCCTTGTTTGTTCTTTCTTCAGCACTTTAACTGTCATCCCACTCCCTGTGTTCTGCAAAATTTCTGTGAAAAATCAACTTAGATTCTTCCATGTGATCCATTGTATGTGACAAGTTGCTTTTCTCTTACTGCATTCAAAATCCTTTGTGACAAACTTGAAAACCAACGCTTGAAAGCTGACCATAGGTTTGTGGCTTTCAGAGGATGAGCAGGAAGATTGAGAATTGAGGGGTCTGGGGGAAGCACAATGGACTGTGGTGGAGGACTGTGCTCCAGTGGTGGGTATGCTGAGGTGACTACACGAGGCGGGAGTGGAGGATTTACTGACAAAACACTACCAAGGATGTAAAATGATGGCTCCTCAATAACAATAAATGAATGAATGAGTGAATGAATGAATGAATAACCCCAAAACAAAATTCTCTTTGTATTGCTTTGTATTGAGTTTTGATAATTATGATATGTCTTTGTGCGGCTTCTTTGTGGTAATTTCTTTTGAAATTACTTTTGCTTCTTGATTTTGGATATCCATTTCCTCTCCTAGATTTCAGAATTTTTTAGCCATTTTTATTTTGTATAATTTTTCCGTTCCTTTCTCACTGTCTTTGCTTATTGAGATTTCTATAGTGCATATATCAGTCTTACCGGTAGTGCCCAGTATGTCCCTTAGGCTTTTTTTAACCTTTACTCATTGGGTTTTGTGTGTGTTTGTTTTATTCCTCTGACTATATGATTTCTAAGGACTTTTTAAAAAGTTGCTGATGCAAATTTTGTGTGATACAGTCTGCTGTTGAATACCTCTAATGAAATTTTCATTTTAATTGTTTTCTTTATCCCCACAATATAAACTTAATATTTTTAAGTTATTTCTTAAATTATCGTCATTGGAATTTCCATTTAGTTCATGCGCTGCTTCTTACAACATGATCATCTTTATTACAGTTATTTTCAATTCACTCCAGGGAAATCTCATGCTTCCATTTCATTACAGTCAGTGTGTAATGGTCTATCATGTTTGTTTTTGGAAAATATTTCTTTGTGTCTTTATTTTCCTGACTCTCTGTGCTGGTATGCCCGTAGTACAGAAAACAGTGTTCTAACATCAGGGACTTGCCTTGCATTAGAGAAGATTCACAGTAGTGAGTCCAGCCAGTGATTCTAGGGGCCTCTCAGTTTTTATGTTCAAACCAACTTTGTTCTTAGTACCCCACCACCCCAAGTGAACTGAGTACTCGGTCTCATCAGTCTCTAAAACAAGCCAGACTGAAGCTGTTTTTGCAGGCAGTTCCCAGGTAACTCGTGTCATCGGAAGCATGGTGCAACTTTTTCATGCATCAGCACCAAGTTGGGGGAAGAGGATTTCTACCACTAGCTTTGTGCTAAGTTAGGGGCAGGGACTCAGCACCATCTTTGTTTTCTGTCATCTGGGCAGGTAAGGTATGTCTTGTTCCATGCCTCCTCCGCTTTCTGAGATAGGTCATCCAGAACAAGAAAATCTAGGTCATTGATGTGTGTCACACCCTCTCTCTCCCCATGGAGGATATTGGTAGAGTCTTTAGAACTTTCAAATCATGTCATTGATCAAATGAAGGGGTGGAAGCAAGACATGGCAGAATAACTCTACTGCAGACTCCACTCCATATACAGGTGACAAAGCAAGCACAACCCACACCTACACCTGACCTGAACTTATTTAACTTGTATAAATGAGATTTTCTAACATTTGACTGTCAATTTTCAGATAATTCTGCCCCCCCCAAGTCACTAGTAAAATTTATTCACTTTACATCGATCAGTTTAATATTTGAGATTCCTCAAATACCTCAAATATATATGTGAAATTATAGAATATTTGACTTTCTGTGCCTGGCTCAAATCACTTAACCTAATGGTCTCCTATTTCATCCATCTCATAAGTCATAGAATTATTTTCTTTTTTAAGACTGGATAATGTTCCATTATATATATATATATATATATATATATATATATATATATATATATATATAAAACTTGATGCATTTATCTGCCAATGGACATTTTGTTTCTATATCTTGACTATTGTGAATAATGTTTCCAAGAAAATAAGTGTCCATAACTCTTTAAGATACAAATTTCATTACCTATATCTATACATCCAAAAGTAGGATTGTGTTCTGACTAGGAATATCTACTTAAATTATTTTGGGTGTCTCCATACTGAATTCCATACTTGCTCATCAGTTTACATGTGTAAACTGATATATGTATGTATGTGACATTGCAAATTATTTAGATAGATCTCCAAGAGACAATTGAGAGGAGATAATATATCTGGAAAAGTTACAGATCAACAAATAAAGAATCCTGGAGGTAAAATATTACAGAAAATTTTCCACTTAGTATATGTGAAGAAAGAGGGCAAGAAACACTATCATAGATTCCCAACAGAGGTGAAAATAATGGGAGCTGGGAGTTTATTTGAAGCATTGTCTTGGGAGATGTACAATCCCTAGAGTGGTGGTAAAACTTGAGTAAGACAGATTAAAGACAGATCAAATTAAAGACAGATCACTCAACCCAGCCTGTAAATACAGTCTTATTATTTCCTTACTCCATATAGATCTTCTCCCTGGGAAGAAACTGAGCAAGTTTCTACTCTATTTATAGCCAGGTACATTATATCATTAAACTCACACTCATCTGTATCTTACCAAGTGGCATAGACAAAGAGAATAAGAAAGACTGCTTATTTTCCTTTCTTGCTTGAGAGGACTCAAGAGTCATAATCAGAAACTGATCTGTAGTTCAGAAAGATTTCCGGGGCAGATCTGAAATTAAATCTGTGCAGCGTCCTGTTAGAATCCATGGAACCAACACTTGAGAGCCTGAAATTGGCCTTCCAGGAACACAGAGGGAAATAACAATGAGGAGGCAGCACTGGGAGTGGTGAGGAGGTGAGTTCCTGAATTCCATTTATGGAATGGCCCTCTTGAGAGATGGGAGCCCAAAGTTGGAACCTGTGCTCCTGTCTGTCCCATCTTGTTTAGTTCTGAGTATCAGGAGAAACTGGTAGAAGAATTAGCTGGCAAAGGACGAGGAGAAGGTGTTCACAGATACTGAGTTCCTCCGTGGGTGCAGTAAATCAGTAAGTTTTCTTTCCTCGAGTGGAACTTTTGCTTTTATACTTATGTCTTCTGCACTGTGACAAAAGCAGTGACTTCATGTCTCCTAGAATCTTCCCCTTACCTTTTTTTTTTTTTTAAAGATTTATTCATTTATTCAAGCACTGGGTACAGTCAGAAGCATGGGAGGGTGAGAGAATTCACTAGAGTCAAAGCGGAGAGCAGAGCAGGCAGACTGACGAAGTACACTGCTGAGGGGAGCAGCGGGTGGCAGGAGAGGTCTGCATGCCATGTAGGACCCTCGCCTGGTGGCTGGGGATCAAACTGGCACAGAGGCTGCAGAGGCTGCGGGCAGCTTAGCAACCCAGTGGTCAACCGCTGCGCCACCGGGGAGGCCCTCTGCCAATTACCTTTAAAACTAAGTTCTCCTCTCTCCCACCAGGTCTCATGTCACAGGGGCCAGCTCCTGTAATCAGGGCTGCTGGGTCCACTTTCCCTGGCGAGGGGAGGGTTAAAGGTGAATGAAAATGGGTGGAAGAGAGGGAGGATTCTGCCCTGACCCATCCTTCTCCCTTCACAGGCAGTTTGCCTGAGTACTGGCCTTCCCTCTGCAGGCGAGGTTTATGATGCTTTTGCCTTATTTAACTTTGTTATTAAGTGGAAAGTTAGCATCACTTTGTGTCATGACAATGGTAAAGGCAGATTTTAATGGTCCAAATGTCCAAATGGTCCAAATGGTCCAAATATTCTGAGATATTCCAAACATGTATACCTTCTTGTAGGAAATTGTCAAAAGTGTTGGGTTTCCCTCTTATTTAACCTTTTTGTTGTGCTCACAGATACCCGTGGAGAAGAATGGCTCTTGTCAATGGCTCTTCTGTGACTGAATTTATTCTCTTGGGATTAACAGACCAACCAGATCTCCAAATGCCCCTATTCATCCTGTTTGTTATCATATATATAGTCACAATGTTGGGAAATTTGGGTTTGATAACTTTAATTTGGTTGAATTCACACTTACACACCCCCATGTATTTTTTCCTCTTTAACTTATCCTTCATAGACTTCTTTTATTCTTCTGTGTTTACACCCAAAATGCTGATTAACTTTATATCAGAGAAGAACATTATCTCCTACACGGGATGCATGACTCAGCTTTTCTTTTTCTGTTTCTTTGTCATTTCTGAGTGCTATGTGCTGACATCAATGGCCTATGATCGCTATGTGGCCATCTGTAACCCACTTATGTACAACGTTGCCATGTCTCCTAAGGTGTGTTCCAGTCTTATGCTGGGTTCATACATGATAGCGTTTTCCAAAGCTATGACCCATACAGGATGCATGCTGAGACTGACCTTCTGTGATGCAAACAAGATCAATCATTATTTTTGTGACATTCTCCCTGTGCTCCAACTGTCTTGCTCAAACACCTATGTCAATGAGCTGGTAGTATTAATTGTGGTGGGAATCACCATCATTGTGCCCACCATCACCATCTTTGTGTCTTATGGCTTTATCCTCTCCAGTATCCTCCACATCAGCTCCAAAGAAGGCAGGTCCAAAGCCTTTAGTACCTGCAGCTCTCACATTATTGCGGTTTCTTTCTTCTTTGGCTCAGGTGCATTTATGTATCTCAAGCCCTCTTCTGCTGGGTCAATGGATCAGGGGAAAATCTCCTCTGTCTTTTATACCAATGTGATTCCCATGATGAACCCTTTAATTTATAGCTTAAGGAATAAAGATGTCAAAATTGCTCTGAGAAAAACCTTGTGTAGGAGAAATATTTGATGAGAAATAGTGTCTGTGTATTTAGTTATGATAGGTAGAATCTTTTATTAGAATAGTTGAAATGTGAACCTTCAGGTCCTATATCTTTGTACCATGGTTAAAAATTTGAATCTTCTCTCAATTTATCTCTACTTTGTAATTTTAGATATTCCCTCCTCCCAGGTCACAATTTCTTCTCACATTTTTTCCTGCTGAAGAATAAAATTGGATCAAATGTATCTGCTTTTTACATTATTATTATGTGGATTGTTTTCTTGCTCCTGGAAATATAAATAGTTCTGCAAATGATCAAGTAAAGTAACACTGGGGGTAATATTGTGCTGTTGTGAGGTATCTACTTGCCATCCATAATGTGCTTTTAGATAGGAATCAAATAATCTTTTTCTACTTCTGTCTTACATCCTCTATGACCAGGCATGTACCTCCTTTAAATAGCATTTCCCAAATACAACAGTTTCCATTACATGTATAAAGCATAATCTACTTTGCAGTTGCAAACAGCATGCATTAAAATTCTTCTTGCAGAGATTTTATATTTACTGTTGTACTGTTACAGAAGCAAATATTGGTATATATAATTGGAATATTATAATGAATCATCAATATATTTTTAAAGTATAGACATGATCTGAAGTTTAGGAAGGTAAATGATTGAATTCAGATAGCTTCCTAATGAACCTAGATAGACTGTAACCTGTTTTCAAGTCTTCTACTCTTTCATATATACTTTTGGTCTACTTTATTCTTTTATCATTAATCATGAAACATGACAAAAGTTTTCTATTTTGAAAGTTCACTATGCTTGTTATGTTTTAATACATTAATATCTCTTAAGGTGGCAGTTTCTTTTCTTTTTTATTTAGGAATATAGTTTGCTGATTCTTTTCATGTGAAAGAGAAGTCCCATTGGGTTAAAGTAGCTGAGAGTTGACTGGTTGATATGGGGCTGACATTTTCTGCAAAATAATTTAGAATGTTTACAAACTATTGTAATAAAAGAAGAAACCCAAAAGTCATTAGACAAAAACCAAAAATTGAAACCAAACATATAATAATCAAAAGGTTCTTCTTTAGAGAAAGAACAGTGAGGTTTAAAACTATAATTTGAATTTACATCCTATACTGTACAATGCTGTCTGTAATTATACTGTCCATAGAGCTTTGATAAATCTTATAATGCATAGTGACCATCATCAAATAATATTTTGAAGAACAAAGGAAAGAATTGGTGGCCACAGTAGTGAGGAAACCCAGGATGAGATAGTAACTTCAGGAGATAAAACAATGGTGTGTGGTAATCAAAACTCAATTGAGGATAAAAGAAATGTAGAATATAAAATGATGGGGGAAAGAAAGCCCTCTCAGTGAGTATAATCTTTTCCTGGAAGGTCTTAGAACTATGCTGGAAATCATAGGATTTCTCTGAATTGGATAAAAATTTCAAGTTATTTGATTTTGACAAGTTGAACCCATTGGGTCAGAGTTCTTAGGAGCAACTAAATCACAAATGGTTTGACGGTTTCCATTTACTTCTCCATGAAGGATTTTAAGAGACAAGAAGCCTCAAACTATAACTGAGAGAATGAAATTTGAAAGAAACTTTTGGTGAATTAATCAAATTGTGAAACTATGATTTCTGTAATTAGATATAGACTTATTTTTTCCCTCAAATAAAAGTGATATTATATAGTATTTTTTCTCTAACTTATTTCACTTAGCAAAATGTTCTCTAAGACCATCCATGGTGTAGCAAAACACAAGATTTTATTCTTTTTCATGGTTGAATAAGATTCCATTGTTTCTATAGAACATGTACTTGAAAGCACTAAGAGAGTGGCTCTTAAAAGTTATCACCAAAAAAAATGAATGGTAATTCTACAGCATGAAGAAAGTATCAGCTAAAACTGTGGTGGTAATCTCATTGCAATATGTAAGTGTGTCAACTTAGTAATGTGCATTTAAGCTTATGCAGTGTTAATGCCATTGTATTTTGTTTTCATTGGAAAAATGGAATTAAAATGCTTCTCACAAAGGTAAGGTCATTTGCAAAGGGTGTGTAAGATAATTGCCAATGTTTTATCATATAAGATTAAAATTCATAAGATTTTTTGTGGTTTTAAAAATTATGCGTGTGTGTGTATGAAGGCTGCTCTTAGTATGATTTTAAAATATATATCCCTATAACCTTCTTTAGTACATTCATTATAGCAAATAGCAATTTATCTTCATCCCTGGTCTCTTCTGGTTGCCTTTTGCATGAAATATATTTTACATTCTTTTATTTTAGCATCTGTGAGTTTCATATAGACCGTATATACTTGCATCTTTTTTTCTTATCCACTCAAAATTCTGTCTTTTGGTGGGTGCATTTAATCTATTTACATTTAAAATCTTTATTGGTCAGAAAGAAGTTATTATTTTAAATTTTGAAATTTGATTTTTTTGGTACTTCTTATGTCCCTCTTTCTCTCTGTTGATGGTTTTCCTTCATTGAACAATTGGTTTGATATTTTGATTACTTTCTCTTCTTTTGTATAATTTCTGTATTTTCGTTGTGGTTACCATGGGCCTTATCACCTTTTAAGTTAGAGAGTTTATCTATGACTCTTCCTCTCCACACTTCATATGTTTAATGTAACTTTTAAAATCTATTATTGTATATCCATTAGCATGTTGTTTACATTATATTTTTAATAGATTTATTTTTAATTTTTATAACAGAATTAAAAGAAATCTGCCCACCACCATTACAATTATGCAGCATTCTGTATATATCTATTGTTTATCAACTTATTCTAGACTTCCAAACCTCTCTCCTTCAACTTTTGTTTGTCTGAAAAGCTTTTATCTGCCCTCATTTTGGATGCATGGTTTTGCCTTGTTTGTCCTTTCTTCAGCACTTTAACTGTGCCACCCCACTCCCTGTGTTCTGCAAGATTTCTATGAAAAATCCCCTTAGCTTCTTGTGTTTTCCCTTGTTTGTGATAAGTTGTTCCTTTTTTGCTGCATTCAAAACCCTCTTTGTGACAAACTTTAAAATCAACTCTTGAGAAAGAAAATATCAAAATCAACAAACAACTGTGAACCAGAGATACTCCATGGGGTGTGGGGGGCGGGAAAGGAGGGATTGGGGTCAAAATAAGGGGGTTGTAATTAATTGTATGGGGAATATAAAAATAAAATTTAAAAATAAATAAATAAATAAATAAATAAATAAACAAATGTATGTCTCTCTTGTCCTAGGGAAAATATATTGGTACATTTTAAGTCTAAAATAGATAAGTAGGGATTCGTAGATGATCATGGTAAGACATTATGTAAAAAGTATTTATTATGGAAAAAAAAAGGTGGGAGAAAAAAAATCAACTCTTGAGAGCTTACCATAGAGAGATCTTTGGCATTCAGAGGGTGAAGGTGAGGGGTGAGAAAGGGGGCGGGGGGATTCAGGGGAGGTGGGGAGCACAGTGGACTATGGTAGAAGACTGTGCTTCAGTAGTGGATATGCTGTGGTGACAACACCTGAGGGGGGAAATCCTATACCAATAAGGATGTAAAATGATGGTGCTTCTATCACAATACAAAATTTCTTCGTATTGACTTTTGATAATTATCAAGTATCTTTGTGTCGACTTCAGAACTGCTTTTGCTTCCTCATTTTGTATATCCTTTTCTTTTCTCAGATTTGAGAATTTTAAAGTTTTTTTTTTATTTTGGATAGTATTTCCATTCCTTTCTCACTGTCTTTGCATACTGAGACTCCTATAATGCATATACCAATCCCATCAATAGTGTCCAATATTTCCCTTTGGCTTTTTTTTTTTTAAGATTTATTTATTTATGCATACAAGAGCTGGGGTACAGGCCAGAGATACAGGGTGTGAGAGGATTTACCAGACACAGAGTGGGAACAGAACAGGCAGACTGACTGAAATATACTGCTGAGGGGAGCAGCGGGCAAGACGGGAGAAGTCTGCTGCTCTATGTGGATTGCTTCCTGGCTGCCCGGAGATCGAACCTGAGCTATAAAGGTTGAGGACTGCTTCATAGTGCAGTGCTTAACCCCTTGTGCCACCAGGGAGGCCCTCCCTTCAGCTTTCGTACTGTTTTTCAGTGTTGTTTTTTTTTTTTTTTTCTGTTCTTCTGACTATAGAATTTTAGACTTTCAGAAACATTTGCTGATGTAAATTTAGTTTGATCCAGTCTGCTGTTGAATACCCCTAGTGGATTTTTTCATTTTAGTTGTTTTTTTCATCTCCACAATATAATGCGTAATATTTATTGTTATCTTTCTCCTTATTGGAACTTCCACTTAGATCATGCACTGTTTCTAGCCATAGTGAGCATCTTTATGACAGTTACTGTCAATTCTCTGCAGGGAAATCTCATATTTTCATTTCATTACCATCATTGTGTAGTGGTCTATCATGTTTCTTTTTTGGAAAATATTTCTTTGTGTCTTCATTTTTCTGACTCTCTGTGCTGGGGCGTCCATAGTACAGAAAACAATGTTCTAACATCAGGGACTTGCCCTGCTTTGGAGATGATTCACAGCAATAAGTCCAGCCAGTGATTCTAGGGGCCTCTCAATTTTTATGTTCAAACCAACTTCTTTGTTCTTAGTACCCCCAACACCCCACCTGACCCGAGTGCTTGGTCTCATCAGTCTCTAAAACAAGGCAGACTGAAGCTATGTTTGCAGGCATTTCGCAGGCATGGTGCACCTTTTTCGGAGGCATGGTGCACCAGCACCAAGTTGGAGGAAGAGGATTTCTACCACTAGCTTTGTGCTAAGTTATGGGCAGGGACTCAACACCATCTTTGTTTTCTGTCAGCTGGGCAGGTAAGGTATGTCTTATCCCATGCCTCCTCCACTTTCTGAGACAGGTCATCCAGACCAAGAAAATCTAGGTCATTGATGTGTGTCACACCCCCTTTCTCTCCCCACAGAGAAGTTGGGAGCTGGGATGTGTTGTCTCAGTCACATGGAATTGTGCAAGGATAGGTATCAGGACCAATGGGTATCTTGAGTTTCACTGACAGCTTCGCTATGACTGGTTCCATGTTTGAATAGGGTGAAAGAGACTTAACTATTTTGTGGATTTTTTACAAAATTGATCTGTGCATGAATGTTTTGAAACATTGTGTTCATGGAAATGGTTAAGATTTCTGTTCTGCCATCTTGCTAAATGTAAAAGGAAGTTTATTTTTTTGTTCTTCATTAGAGGATGTACAAACCTAGAGTCAAGGGAAAGCATTAGTAGCATATTGCGTTCCCAAGGAATTAAACTGATTATTGTCCTAAGTGTAAATACAATCCCCCTATCACCTTATTATACAAAGAAACTTTTCCCAGAGAGAGTATGAGTAAATTACTATCCTTTGGTAACTGAGTATATATCATTAAATTTATCTTCAATCTTCTGTATCTAAGTGGCAAAAATGATTAAAGACAGTTCATTTTTGCCTATTGCTTTGGAGTACTCAAGGTCATAATCAGATACTATGATGTATAGTTCAGAAATATTTAGGGCATATCTGATTGCATATGAGTTGCCTATTCTTATAATCAAAGGAACCAAAACCCTGTGCCTGAAATTGACCATCCTTTTCCATGGGAGTAATACTAATAATATGAAGCATCAAGGTTTTCTAATATAAGGTGAGTTTCTGGGTTCCATTTAAATTAATATCCTATTTTTTGTTGTGAACTGTCCAGGACTTAAGATATGATACATTCTTTTGCAATTTTGCAGTCCTGAGAATTAAGTGTAATTGGTGGAAGAAGCTGTTTGAATGGGGAGCTGGGAATAGTTTAAAATTATTAGGGGGCTCAAAAGATGTATCTTACTAGTCAGGAAGGGACTTCCCCATGGATATCTCTCTCATTTTTCTATATTCATGACTTTTCTGATATGGAGAAGTACCTTGACTTCTTCCAGATTGTTCCATTGGATTTGGGGCAGAATCTTTAGTTCCTACCCTAATAACTCTAATCTGCATTAGACACTCACACTAGATACCTGGGGGTTAGTCTTCAATTTTACTGGTGAGAAGAGGGTTGAAGTGAGTAAATAAAAGTTGTGATATAAGAAGGATGATTTTGTCATAATCCAAAATTATTCTCCCCAACTTTTGACTTACACAACTTCATGTTTGCAGATGGAATCATTAGCCTTCAAATCAGTGGCTAAATTTTGCTGGGCAAGGGTACATTTTGTTTAATAAAACTCTAATAAGAGTCCACATCAATGTTTTATGTTAATGACAGAGTAGACTCTGCGGGTCCAAATTTATCTAGTCTCAGATCATCAAGGTGTATACTCCACTCTTCTGAGGGGAGATAATGTGGGAAAGATGAGTTGTTTTCTATGTAACTTTATTCTCCTGTGTCCACAGATTCTCTTAGAGAGGAATGGCTCCTGGAAATGGCTCTTTTGTGACTGAATTCATTCTGGTGGGGTTAACAGACCGAACAGATGTCCAACTCCCCCTGTTCATCCTGTTTCTAGTAATGTATATAGTTACTGTGTTAGGAAATTTGGGTTTGATAACTCTTATTGGGTTGAATTCACACCTTCATACCCCCATGTACTTTTTCCTCTTTAATTTGTCCTTCATTGATCTCTGCTATTCTTCTGTGTTTACACCGAAAATGCTGATTAACTTAATATCAAAAAAGAATATTATCTCCTACAAGGAGTGCATGACCCAGCTTTATTTTTTGTGTTTTTTTGGTATTTCTGAATGCTATGTGCTCACATCAATGGCCTGTGATCGCTATGTGGCCATCTGTAACCCACTCATGTACAACAGTGCCATGTCTGCTAAGGTGTGTTTCAGCCTTATGTTTGGTTCATACTTGGTGGCATTTTCTGATGCTATGGCTCACACAGGGTGCATGCTGAGACTGACCTTCTGTGATGCAAACACCATCAACCATTATCTTTGTGACATCCTTCCTCTGCTCGAGCTTTCCTGCACAAGCACCTATGTCAATGAGCTGGTAGTTTTCATTGTGGCGGGCATCAATGTCATTGTGCCCACTATCACCATCTTTGTTTCCTATGGTTTCATCCTTGTCAGTATCCTCCGCATCAGTTCCACAGGAGGCAGGTCCAAAGCCTTCAGCACCTGCAGTTCCCACATAATTGCTGTTTTGCTCTTCTTTGGCTCAGGTGCATTTATGTATCTCAAGCCCTCTTCTGCTGGATCTATGGATCAGGGAAAAATCTCTTCTGTCTTTTATACTAATACAGTTCCTTTGATGAACCCTTTAATTTATAGCTTGAGAAACAAAGATGTTAAATTTGCTTTGAAGAAAACCTTATACAGGAGAAAGTTTTAATCAGAAACAGTGTCTTAGTGTATGAGTTATAGATTAGGATGGTTCTCTTTGTTTCATTAAAACATTATAGCAGTCATTCTATTTTTTTAACATAGTGAAAGAAATTTGAGTCTTCTATTGACAGTTTATTACCAGTCCTTGTTGATTAGCTCTCTTTTTTCCTCACCTTTACTCAGTCTTCTCTACTTATTTTTTGGTGTTAGTTACAATATTAAGAATTCATTATCAGGGAGGGGGGAAAAGAATTACATTATCTATTTTTCATTGTGAATTGAACATCCTTTTCCTTTGGAAAAATTAGTGGTCTTAAAAATCAAATTAAATAGCACTAGAGTGACATAATATCATTGGGAGTATATTCTGACGTTTTCTATTTAAAGCATGAATCACCTATTCTTTTTCTACTCCCATATTTCTATCATCAGCTTAGAAAGAATATGTTCTTTAAATGCTTGAGATTGAAGGGTCCATAAAAACTAACAAGGACAATCCATTTTGCACTGGTACACATAATGCATTAAGCTTATCTTGGAAAATGGTTTCTTTTTTAAGTAGGTACATACAAACCAACACAAAAGAGATTGTCAAAATATATGAATTTGACTCAGACTGGTCAATGACTGAAGTCACACAACTTCAGAAAAGGTTTGACTTAACCCTTAGTCTTCAGCTATGGAGCCTACAACCTCTTGTAGTATAACTTGCTACATTCTTTTATTTTTGTTTCAGTCAGCATGGAATATGAGAAAGCACTGCAACTTTGAAAGTTGACTGACCTTTGTTCCAATATGACAAATCAGTATCTCTCAGGATTGATTATAATGCTTGTAGGTTGTTGTTGTAGTTTAGGAAAATAGTTTTTGTGATTCTTTTTGTTGGATAAAGCTGATCTCGTGGGCAATATTTTGGGAGAGGTGATTGGCTCAAATAGAGTAGTTTTTCTACAAAATTTTAAAAATGCAAGTGAATATTTGCTGTGTTTGTAACTCAGAAAACAGAGCACAGTGGAAAAGGGAACCCAGAAATATGTCATTAGGCCAAGACTTCACAAGACTTATGACCAATAAATAAGATAGTCCTGTGTGGGGAGTGGTCATGAGAATTAAATATACATATAATTTGTATTAGCATATTGTGTTTTAGAGTATTGTGAACATAATCTGTTGTTCAAAAACTTCATTAAAACTCCAATGCTCCTGAGGCCTCCCTGGTGGCGCAGGCAGTTGAGCGCCCCACTGTGAAGCTGTTCGCAGCCTCTACAGCACAGGTTTGATCCCGGCAGGCCAGTGAGAATCCCACATGGAGAGGCAGACATCTCCTGTCTTGCCCGCTGCTCCCCTCAGCAGTGTATTTCTTCAGTCTGCCTGTTCTGTTCCCCATGCTGTCTCCGGCGAATCCTCTCACCTCCCGTGCATCTGGCCTGTACTCCAGTTCTTATATAAAAATAAATAAATCTTTTAAAAAAAAAACCTCTAATGCCCCCAAAATACAATGATACCAAAAAAAGGGGCGGGACCTACAATGCACAATGATGCTACATTAGTAGTATTTTTCAGAATGAAGGTGGAAAAGCTATGACCACTTTGGGGAAGTAGCTTCAAGAGAGAAAACAGTATGGGATAATTGAAACTCAAACAGGAGGAAGAAATTTAGAAAGCAAAATGATGGGTGATGATAGTCCCTATTTATTACTCTCATTTCCCTCCACAAAAATTTTATGGAGATCATAATATTTACGTGGATAAACAGAAAAGTTATTTGATATTAAAATGTTAAACCAACACTTTTGCTGTTATTGGACCCATAAGTCACTTCCATATGATTTTAAGGTACAAAAACCTCAAATTGCAGCTGGAATAACAATAACAACTTGAAGGAAAAATTTGGTGATAAACCAAATTACCATAGTGTCGTATATGAAAAGATTTTTTCAATCCATTTTTTTTTTTTAAAAATACACAAAATACTATTACTCTATAAATCTTCAACTTGACTTATTCAGTGACAATTTAAATATTGTTAAAAGATGCTTTTCATAATATTCACTATTTGTCATTTTCTGGATCTTCACTCAATTTCAGATATTTGGAATTTCAATATGACTGGTTTGTTGATTTATTTTTCTTTTTAATGTTCTGCATTGCTAAATCCTTGTCTTCAGTTTTAAATGACCACTCATACTTCATCTCCTGACATCAATATAACATTCATCATTTTAACTTTCTAAATTCTGTTGTAAAAATAGTTAATTTTGGTTTGTGTTCTCTTTTTTTTTTACTTGTTATTCCTTTTGGAAAATTTATTTAATGAGGAAAATGTGCATCTAAACAATTAATAATATCTGTGCTATTTGAGAGCAATTTTTTTAAAGATTTATTTATGCATACAAGAACTGGGGTGTAAGCCAGAGGTGCGGGTGGTGAGAATATTCACCAGAGAGTGAGGAGCAGAACAGGCAGATCTACTGAAATACACCGCAGAGGAGAGCAGGAGGTGATACAGGAGAGGTCTGGTGAGCCATGTGGGTTAGCTCCCTGGCCGGCAGGGGAGCAAACTCCTGCAGCAGAGGCTGGTGATAGCTTGATAGTGCTGTTTTTAACCCCTGCCATAGCAGGGAGGCCCCTTGATATCAATTTTAAACATTGTAAAGGTGCATCCACTTACTTATCTTCATTCCATGAACCACAAAATTCAAATGACATGCTTTTGGGTTTTTTTTTTTTTAAAGATTTGTTTATTTATGTACACAACAACTGGGGTACAGGCCATTGGTGTGGAGGGGTGAAAGGATTCACCAGAGACAGAGTGGGGAACAGAACGGGCAGACTGACTGAAATACACTGCTGAGGGGAGCAGCGGGCGAGACAGGAGAGGTCTGCTGTACCATGTGGGTTGCTCCCTGGCTGGGGATCGAACTCATGCTGCAGTGGCTGTGGACAGCTTCATAGGTGCATCTTAACCCCTTGTGCCACCAGGGAGGGCCCTCAAATGACATGTTTTGTGAGAAAAAGTTTCTCTATTCAAGGATCAGAAAATAAAGGATCCTGATACAATCTGAATTTGTTTAATATAAGCTTTCTCTGAGTACACTGCTATTGTTGATTCTCATCAGGTTTGTAATAAACGTAATCGGAGACCATGACTGTTAAGGGCTGAGGAAAACAATAAGTTAAAGGGATTTTGAATTCTATATCCCTTTATGCTGAACCCCCCACCCTGATGCTTATTGAACCCTATCCTCCACTGTTCTTTACACAGCCTCAATACACACACATGTTCAAGTTGCAGTTTATGATATTCCTGCTTAACACTGATTATATGCTATGTCACCAGCTTTTACTCTTTGCAAGGACATTAAAGTAGATGGTTCCTGGTTCCAGCTCAATAAGAAAGAACTGTGCAGGAATCTGAATTACTGAATCTGGCAAGAGGAAATGGTTATTGTATCAATCATTTTTGTTGTTGTTGTTTTTTCTAGACTACACCTGAGGGGGCAGGGAAGCAAACATTGTTTAAAAATGAATGATGATGTAAAAATACATAAATAAAAGGAAAAAAATCAATTATTTTTATTTTTATTTTTTTTTTTAATTTTTTTTTTTAATAGAGGCATGTTTATTTATTTATTTGTTTGTTTTGTTTATACAAGCACTGGGTACAGTCAGAAGCGCGGGAGGGTGAGAGAATTCACCAGAGCCAGAGCGGGGAGCAGAGCAGGCAGAAGGACCGAAGGACACTGCTGAGGGGAGCAGCGGGCGGCAGGAGAGGTCTGCGCGCCATGTGGGACCCTCCTCCGGTGGCCGGGGAGCAGCCAGGGATCGAACCGGCGCTGCAGAGGCCGCGGGCAGCTTCGCAACCCAGCGCTCAACCGCTGCGCCACTGGGGAGGCCCAAAATCAATTATTTTTAAATTAATACCTGGCAATGTGTGGCAAAATAACCTATGTGACAAAGATTAAAAAGTCAACATTAGAGACTGATAAAAGGATCCATTTTCATAATGCAACACAGTAGAGTTGAATCCTACACAGACAGATTCTGAAATTGGCCTGACAAAGCCAAGATTATGTCTGAAAGTTGATCATATCAGCAAATGCTCTCCTGGAGGGACAGATCTGATATTTTCCCCCAAGTAAGGCACAGCTTGTTTTGCTCTCACACACTGGGACATTTCACTGTGCATTCAGTCTTGCACCAGGTGAAATAGTTGGTTTATTTATAGGGCTTTGTTGTGTAAAATGTGTACTTTTAAATTGAAGTCTCGTAAAGCGTTACAACTTTTACATTCTGTGGTAGAGACCCCTGGGAGGGAGGGCTGGTAGAGTCACTGGGCTGTTGAAAGTCTGTCTCTGATGTGAGGTTGAATAGACATTCTTAGAAAATAGAGATGTGTGCAAGGTTTTACATTACTCTCAGGAGTGCTGATGTTAATGTTTTGTGTATAATCACTACTTACAAGTGATAGTACTGAGAGTAGGTCTTGGGTGTTTTGATTCTCAGCCATCAATGGTGCTTTTTAAATTATTAAACACAGTTACCATGCTTTGAAAAATCAATTATATGTGAACAATGGTTTTAGTAAATTCAGATGCCTTTGCACAGAAATATGTGCAAAATACTCAAAAGGAAACTTTTCCAAAAATTATTTCACATTTGATATTTCTAATGTGTTAATATATTCCTTTTGACATACTCCTACACAATAAATGGAAACATACAAGGATATCCTATATATCAATATGTCAGGTGTTTACTAAGTCCTAGGTTCAGTTATAAATTTGGACATTCAATATCTTATTTAATCTTCAGTCCATATTTGGGAGCCATCATTGTGATTATGCCATTGTTGCAAAATGTCTTGGATTGAAGATTAAATAAATTGCTATCTTTGACTACTGAAAATGAAGTTACTCATTGTGGAAATCCTTAACTATGATAGATTTCTAAGCACTAGTTAAGCAACTGGTATAAAATTGTATAAAGTAAAATATAGTCTTTTGCATATCAGAACATTTATATTGTAGTTGATATAATGTTGAACCTTAAATCATTCTTTTTCCCCTGCCTGGAATTATTACCTGTTTTCTCCATCCTGTTACTTCTGAATCCCTCAAACTGGGAGAGGGTTCCTTTCTTTAGAGTCTTTTCTGCCATAGTACATCTCACATTATATTGTAAAAGCTTTTTATATTTGTCAATAAAGCAATTGTTTTTGCCTTAAAATGAGTGGTGTTTGCACAGAACAGGCTCAGAAAGCACAAGTAAAATGAAACCATGTCTAAATGTCACCAACTGTGTTTCATACATAGGAAAGAAAATGCAGTTAACACTTTGATTTTTCCCTCTCTCTGTAGATATAATGCTTCACAGGGATGGTGGGTAGAACAGCCAAAGGGTCTCAAGAAACTGATCTTTTCTTGAAGAGAAGGTTTGACCTATACTAGAATGTAGGTTCTATGGACCCTGACTCTGTCCCCAAAGTCCCAGGGGCCCAGAGTATTTTCCAGAGTTTGTCATCACCTGAAGTGGTAAGAGAAGACCTAAACTGGTCTCAACAACTCAGAGCCTTAATCTAGAGACAACCCCTTAGTTCTAGTCCACGTGCTTCCATTATGAAAGCCATTTAATAAAAATGTTTATATATTAAAAATAATATTCATGTCTACCTCAAATCAACTTATCAGTATCCAAATGTGTTAGCCAATTTCATGTTTAAGTCAAATCAGTTCCAGTGAATAGGTATTTGATTGAAGAGTTCTAGCCAAAGTGGAGAATGTCTGGGTATCAACTACTCAGAAAATGTCAGCATATCTTATTAAGATACAAGATCTTTAAAAATATAACATCACTTTGTTACCTGTTATATCCTCAGTTTTTAGTACTTATGGGTATTCAATTATTATTTATGTAAATTACTAGCTGAGCTATAGGTACAGTGTTGCCATGTGGTTGTACTGTCAGAACATTATGTGTGAAGTCAGTTTACTTGAGGTTTAACATGATGACTTCATGATTTAGTCCTTTCGTACTGTATTTTCCTTGTACGTTAGAATTATTTGGGAGCTTTAAGGAAGTACTGAGATTCATCAGATTTAAAGCAGGAGTTCTTCCCTTAAATAGAATATATAATTTTATTTAAATAGATATAGATAAGCATTAGTAAAACCCTTAGAAGTAATTTAATGAAGAAATTTTAAACAAAAGATAGTTTTTGAATTTAGAGTTTCACTTTGTTCTCATGACTCGCTGTCTTCTGGAGTACGTCAGGTCTCATCAGCACTGTGTAACTAATAAGACTGAAGTCAGTTCCTCTTGTAACACCCTGATATGTTGGACCACTGGATGCACAGTACACTTTTTTTCATCACTAAGGAGAAGCTAAAGGAAAAAAACTTTTTATTGCTCTATCTGCAATGAATTATGGGAAGAACCTTGGTGCCTCCAACCCAAAATGCTGTCTCTCACCTCATGCAGCTAGACTATTTATATTATCTGTCCCCTCACCTTTCCGAGGCAAACTATGCTCAAGTTAATCTGTATTGCTCCTAGAAAAATTGTAGTTTGGCTGTATGGTACACCTCTTTCCCTCTCCAGCAAGTAGAAGGAACTGAGTCATCAAAAGGAGTTGTGGCAGGATAAGTATTGTCACTAGAAGGTAGCTTGAGTTTTATTAATAGCTTCAGTGTGTCTGGTGTCATGCATGAACTGGGTGAATGACCCTCTTAGCTAGTTTCTGGATTTCTTAGAAAGGGAATATGTACAAAAAAATTTTTTTTGGTATCAGTGTGTTTCACATAGGGTAGGGGAGAATAGGGGTTGGACCTCTGACATCTTGCTGAGCTGACTGGGAGTTTATTTTTTACTCTTTTCGGGGGAGATATACAATTCTTACAGTGAAAGGAGAACTTCAGCAGAACATTGCATCCCTAAGGAACTAAAAGCAAATTATGATCCAGGTATAAATAATGCCTTAGTTCTCTATTACAGCTAGAAATTTTCCCTGGGGAAGAGATTGAAGTAGCTTCTGCCCTGTTTATAATTCAGTGCATATCATTACACTCACATTAAATCTTTAATAATTTACAAGTGGCAAAAATGATGATAAAAAAACACCACTTATTTTTATTTGATGCTAAGAGAACTAAATGTTATAATTAATGATCTCTACTCCCGACCAATTTCCAGGGCACATCAAAAATTAAGTGTGGGCTTCATATTCTAAGAATCCAAGACTATGGGGCAATAAGTATAATAAGGTGAGTATTGAAAGTGAGTATTGAAATGAAGTTTACATTCATTTCCTCCTTGTTTGAGATGGAAGTCAGATGGTATAAAACATCATTTTTCTTTTTCAATCTGGAGACTCAAGTAAAATTGGTACAATGATCTATTTGTGGGCAAAGTTTGTAAATATTTAGAGATTTTAGCAGACTCAGAGATCATTATATCAGTTTGTAAGCTCCCTTTCCACGGGTGGAACTATGACTCTTTTACATTTATGACTATTACTCTGTGATGTGGGGCAGTTGCCTCTTATACATTCCGGTCATTTCATTTTATGTTAGAACAGTGTTTTTGGTTCCCAACATGTCAAGTCTAATCTGTATTACAGGCTTGTGCCTGGTATAAGGAGTCGCTTCCTCTAATCTTACTGAGAAGGTTCGACTGAATAAAGAAATGGTGAGATGAGAGAAGGGAAATTGTGGTTTCCTGGCCCAGAGTTCCTCCTTCTCCTTCGATTGTTCAGCAGTCCTTCACTCACTCTGTAGTCTTAAGTTTTGATGCTTTTTGCTACTTGTAAAGAGTACTTGTGAAGAGATAGTCAATATCACTCATTTCATGATGATTAAACAAATCTACAGGTTCTTGTTGTTCTAAACTCATTCCCATTACAAATACCACATTACCAACGGGAGTTGTGATAAAGTTGTTCTCTGGGTAATATTTTATTACTGTGCGCACAGATTCCCCTAAAGAAGAATGGCTTCAGGAAATGGCTCTTTTGTGACTGAATTCCTCTTGATGGAATTAACAGAATAACCAGACCTCCAATACCTCCTGTTCCTCCTGTTTCTAGTAATATATATGGTTACTCTGCTGAGAAATGTGGGTTTGATAACTTTAATTGGGTTGAATTCACACTGTCATATTCCCCATGTACTTTTTTCTCTTTAACTTGTCTTTCATAGCTGGTTAGTTGCCTATCAAAGAAGAATGCTATCTCTTACATGGGATGCATGACTCAGCTTTACTTTTTCTGCTATTTTTCCATTTTTGAATGCTATGTGCTGACATCAATGGCCTATGATTGCCATGTAGCCATCTGTAACCCACTCATGTACAATGTTGCCATGTCTCCTAGAGTTGTGTATAAGGTGTGTCTTATGCTTGGTTCATACTTCATGACATTTTCTGGAGCCATGGCTCACACTGGATTCATGTTGAGACTGACCTTCTGTGATGCATACACCATCAACGATTATTTTTCTGACATCCTTCCTCTGTTTTAGCTTTCCTGCACAGGCACCTATGTCAGTGAGCTGGTAGTTTTCGTTGCGGGGGGCATCAACATCCTTGTGCCCACTGTCATCATCTTTGTCTCTTATGGTTTCATCCTCTTCAGCAACCTCAGCTCCACGGGAGGCAGGTTGAAAGCATTCAGCACCTGCAGCTCCCACATCATTGCAGTTTCTCTCTTCTTTGGGTCAGCTTCATTTATATATCTCAAGCCTTCTTCTGCTGAATCTATGGATCAGGGAAAAATCTCCTCTGTCTTTTACACCAGTGTAGTTCCCATGATGAACCCTCTATAGCTTGAGGAATAAAGATGTTAAACTTGCTATGAGAAAAACTCTAAGTAGGATGAAGTTTTGATCAGAAACAGAATATCTCTGTGTAGTTAATCACAATAAGCACTATGAGGTATTTTACATGTGCAACATTGTTATCCTTAGTAGTTTTTGCTTTTTGATTGTTTTGTAAATGGTACTAACAAATTATAAGGAAAGTTATGATTGTATTAAAATTATCACAGCTGAGAGTCAACAGATAAGCCACAGGATTCAGCTCTGTTTACTAGGTCAGAGCTGTTTCTAAGTCAATGTAAGTTTATAGGCTTAACAGGATATTGTCCCCCTACTTTAGGTTGAGAAGAGAGTTCCCAGATTACATCCTAAATTAGTGAGTGTAAGTGTTCATGCTGTTGCTCTCAAGAAAAGGTTTAGAATGAACATGATGAGTGCACTGTGGTTAAAAGATGATGAAAAACAGAAATAATGGAGTTTTAAGTTCTATATCCCTTTATTTCATGAATCCCCAACTTTATGGAATTCCATCCTCCATTCTTCTTCACACTGCCTACTCCCCACTCCCCACACCCAGTGTTTACAAGTCTTGTATTTTTTTTAAAGATTTATTTATTTATTTATACAAGCACTGGGTACAGTAAGAAGCGCGGGAGGGTGAGAGAATTCACCAGAGCCAGAATGGGGAGCAGAGCAGGCAGAACGACCGAAGTACACTGCTCAGGGGAGCAGCGGGTGCCAGGAGAGGTCTGTGCGCCATGTGGGACCCTCCTCTGGTGGCCAGGGAGCAGCCGGGGAAGCGAACCGGTGCTGCAGAGGCTGCGGGCAGCTTCGCAACCCAGCGCTCAACCACTGCGCCACCGTGGAGGCCCAAGTCTTGTATTTTGTAGCATAAACCTTTGCAAGACATTCAAGTAGATGATTCCTGTTCCCAGCTTCAATCTCATCAGGAAGCACATAAAAATTGATACTGCTTTAGCAAAAGAATATTGATATTGTTTCACACATTCATTTATGTAAAAAAAATCTCCATTTTCAAGAAAAAGACAAAATTAGCAAGCTGACCATATCTGAGGCACACAGCAAAAGAGGGGCTTATGGGAATATGGTGATGGTTCATGGATGATGATGGCAGGAGAAATATGGGGACTACAATGATGTAAAAAAATAAAACAAGAATGATTTAAAGGAAGATTTTAATCAGACAACATAGCAGATACAAACCCTACAGAGGAACAGATATTAAAATTTGGCATATGATTTTGTAATAGAAGTAGACATAGACAAGTGGAAAATAGTCAGACTCAGATATAGTCACATTTATATACACAGTAATACAATAAAGGAGCCAAAAATATACAATGGAGAAAGGAAAGGCTCTTTGAAAAATGATGTTGGGAAAACTTTACAGACCTATGGAAAAGAATGACACTAGACCACTATCTCACACCATACTTACACACACACACACACACATCCTCACACCCTCAAAATGGTTTAAAGTTTTGAATGGAAAACCTGAAATCACAAAATAAATAGAAGAAAGAATAGGCAAAAACACGCTATGATATTGGATCTGGGAGGACTCAGTTCCAGTGTTAAGGGAATCAAAAGCTAAAATAAGCAAATAAGACTACAACAATCTGCACAGGGAAAATATTAAAATGAAATGCATCCTACTAAATGGGAGAAAATATCTGTACATCATACATCTGACAAGAGGCTAATATCCAAGATCTACTAAGAACTTATATAACTCAACAATAATAAAACAAATAAACCAATAAAAAATGGGCTGATGAGCAAAATAGACACATCTCCAAAGAAAATATAGAAATGGCCAACAAGCACATGACAAAATGTTCAACATCACTTTTTAGGGAAATGTAAATTAAAACTACAATGAGATACTACCTTAGCTATGAGAATGGGCCCTATGGAAAATACTAGAAACAGCAAGTGTGAAGATGTGGAGAAAAAAGAGCACTTGTTCTCTGTTGGTCAGAATGTAGATTGGTCCAGTACTTATGGAAAACAGTATGGAAGTTTCTCAAAATATTAAAAATAGGTCTGCCATATGATCCAATAATTCCACCCTTAGGTATCTACCTGAAGAAATCAAAAACATTAATTCAAAGTGATAAATGTACTCCTATTTTCATTGCAGCACGATTTACAATAGCAAGTAATAGAAACAACCTATACGTCTAACAGCAGATAAGTGGACAAATAAGATGTACTATATACACAATGGAATACTACACAACTGAAAAAAAGATGAAGACTTGCCATTTGTGACAACATGTATGGAATTGGGAGGGATTGTGCTAAGTGAAATAAGTCAGAAGGAGAAAGAAAAATACTGAATAATATCACTGATTTAAAATATAGACAAAACAAAGGAACAGATAAAATTAACCCTCCTAGGGTCTCCCCTGGTGACACAGGCGGTTGAGCGCCATGCTGTAAAGGTGTCTGCAGCCTCTGCAGCACCGGTTCGATCCTGGCCGGCCAGAAAGGGTCCCACATGGCGTGGCAGACCTCGCCTGTCTCGCCCGCTGCTCCCCTCAGCAGTGCATTTTGTCAGTCTGCCTGTTCTTCTCCCCTCTCTGTCTCTGGTGAATCCTCTCACCCTCCCATGCATCTGGCCTGTACACCGGTTCTTGTATAAATAAATAAATCTTTTAAAACAAACAAACAAAAAAACTAACCCCCCCCAAAATGTCTAAAAATTTGTAGAATTGAGGCTACCAGAAGGAAGGTCAAGGATAGTGAACAAAGAGGAGCCCAGTGGTGGAGAACTATGGATGCTTTGGTGTTGGGTATTTATACTTCAATGAAGTATAAATAAACAGAAGTTCTTTGTGTCTGGTACACATAGAGCTTGCTGTGGTTGTAGTAGAAATTACATAGAATGTGAGAACAGTCACATATATTCTGAGGTTCTGGGCCAAAGAGTTTTCAGAAATATATTTATTTTCAGTTGCTTCCATATACTCCATATTGTTTTCAGTTACAGGAGCAAAGCTATAAGCTAAAGAGATATTTGTCCTTACAGAACTTATATTTAATAGGAAACACAGGAATTAAGGGAAAATATATGATGAGTGTTATATACTGGAATTTATGAGAAAATAAATGACAACAGACATTTATTAACCACTTACCACATACCAGGCACTGTTGTAAACATTTTAGTTCTGGTATTTCATATTATTACTGTAACAGCTTAATGAAAGAGATAATGCTTTTACCACCCCTATTTTAACAAGGATGAACAAAGACATTAGCAACTTGCTCAAGTAATTAGTTAGTAAAAATGGAAGTAGAAAGGAAAGATGAAACACATCCCTCAGTCTCCATAGAAATTTACAGAGAAAATTATTCCCTCAGTTATTAAAATGTTAGGCCAAAATTTCCAATATTTTTTAAAAATATAAACTTTGACAGAGATATAAAACCTGGCAAATTACTTTAACGATATCCTAAGGAAGAGAAAATTTATGTAACTTCTTAAAATTTTTGAAAAATACGCAAAAGTAAGGAAATCTTGAGACTGAAACTTTAAAAAAAAATTCCATTTAGGATAAGGGAATAAAGGGGGAATAAAAATGATAGATTTCCCTTAACAGATGAATATAACAAGGAGATGGGGGATTTTGGATCTGTATTGAGAGATGTATAATTCCCAGAGGGAAGTGAAATGGGTAAAATCTGAGTCCCTAAGAAGTTAAAGATAGACCATTGTATATAATGCCCTTATTCCCCTTTTACACATAGACACTAACCCATGGGGAAAAGACTGAACAAGCTTCTACCCTGTTTATAACCAAGGTCTTCAGTAGCAAGTACAATAATAATACACTTTATTTTTCTCTGCTACTTGCAAGGACTACAAAGCATTATCAGAAATTATGACCTGTGATTCAGAAGATTTCCAGAGTATATCTGAAGTGAAATCTGGACAGAATTCCCATAGAAAGAAATCAAAGCCTCAGAATCTAAAATTGCCCATCTAAGGCCAGAGGTGTAAATCCCGGATAAGAGAGCACTGAAGTTTTCTGGAATAGGGAGGGTGAGTTTCTTCATGTTATTTCTAAAATTATACTGTTGCCTTGATATATATGGCCAGGGTCCTAGACATGATTATTTCTGTCTTCTATTGTGCAGTTATGAGATATGATATTCTTTGCTGTATTTGTCTAATTTAGACTCGGATCACACAAAGGGTCACTCAGATTCATGATAATGGCAAAGCAGTTTCCATTGGTTCAAGTGGCTGGTTGCCCCCATTGCCAGTTGTTGGATTAGGTGCTGAGGAGGAACTGAGTTGCTCTTTAATGAAACCCTTTCTTCTGTGTCCACATATTGTTTAGAAAAGAATGACTCCTGGAAATATCTCCTTTGTGACTGAATTCATTCTCAAGGGTTTAACAGATCGACCAGACCTGCAGCTCCTGCTGTTCCTCCTCTTTCTAGTAATGTATATGGTCTGCATGGTAGGGAATTTAGGTTTAATCATTTTAATAATGCTGAATTCACACCTCCACACCCCCATGTACTTTTTCCTCTGTAACCTGTCCATCATAGACATGTGTTACTCTTCCGCGTTTACACCCAAAATGCTGATTAACTTCATATCAAAGAGGAATATTATCTCCTACCCGGGATGCATGACTCAGCTTTTCTTTTTCTGTTTTTTTGGTATTTCTGAATGCTATGTGCTGACATCAATGGCCTATGATCGCTATGTGGCCATCTGTAACCCACTCATGTACAACAGTGCTATGTCTCCTAAGGTGTGTTCCAGCCTTTTGCTTGGTTCATATGTGATGGCATTGTCTGGGGACATGGCCTTCACGCTATGCATGGTGAGTCTGACCTTCTGTGATGCAAACACCATCAATCATTATATGTGTGACATTGTTCCTCTGCTCCAGCTTTCCTGCACAAGTACCTATGTCAATGACTTGGTGGATTTTGTTGTGGCAGGCATCAACATCATTGTGCCCACTGTCACCATCTTTGTGTCTTATGGCTACATCCTTGCCAGCATCCTCCGTATCAGCTCCGCGGGAGGCAGGTCCAAAGCCTTCAGCACCTGCAGCTCCCACATCATTGCAGTTTCTCTCTTCTTTGGATCAGCTGCATTTGTCTATCTCATGCCCTCTTCTGCTGGATCTATGGATCAGAGAAAAATCTCCTCTGTCTTTTACACCAATGTGGTTCCCATGATGAACCCTTTAATTTATAGCTTGAGGAATAAAGATGTTAAACTTGCTATGAGAAAAACTCTAAGTAGGATGAAGTTTTAATCAGAAACAGAATATCTCTATGTTGTTAATCACAGCACAGGAAGTCTTTGTGCTGTAATTCCAGTGTTTTTATTGGTAGCTTTCTTTTCCATGGCTTTCTTACCGTCATGAAGAAACTTGAAACGTGAGTCTTCACCAAATACTTCATATCATAAGTCTTCTCTCTTTCCCCTCATTTGCACAATTTTCCTTCAATTCTTTGCTTTTAATAATACTAAGAAAGAAACTTATTCACTCTTTTTCATTATCATTTTGAATTCGTTTCTCCTGCTTTCCCCACCCCAGAATTGCAAATAGGTCTAAAATTTTAATTAGTAAACCCTTTGTCTAAACCATGTCATATTAAACAAAAAGACAACACTTTAGGGATTTACCCAATTGATGTAAAAGTACTGGTACATCAATGATTTTTCCAGTATATTCTAGAATAGAAATTGGATAGTTACGAATTTTAATACAGGTGGCATTGTATGATACATTCAGTATATGGAATGATGGAAGATTTCAATAAACTACTGTGAAATGACAAATGCAATAGCTCAGAAAAAATATAATTTTAATAAATTGTAAAGTTTCTTTAAGTGTATTTGGTAATAGCAGCAGCAGGAATATATGGGATGCTTTAGCGTCTAAACTAACCATGGGTGATGATGGGAGCAGCACAAGGAAAGGAAAGGAAAGCTAGAGAAAAAGGAATAGGAATTAATGGACTCTAAAAGATATAAGGTGTTTATCATATGGTCATGTATAACATAATGCTAAAAATACATTAATATATTTGTGTGGGGAGATATGTGTACATGAAAATAATTTTTGTTGGTATTTTAGCAATTTGCTATATATTAGCAAATGTACCTACAGGCCAAAGAAGTGCTGGAAGAAAGAGGAAAGAAGATCATTATTTCTACACTATTTGTCCAAGTGGGAGTAGAATATTGAGCCTCCAAAGACACAGGGTAAAACATCTCTATTTGTTTAATACCAACTTCTTCACTCTGCCTTCCCTAAAGGATTTGAATTATGGGGGTGCTCACAGGAAAGCCTCTCGTGCACCCCTGAGAGGAAGATGCTGAAGTTCAGAATTAGATAATGAAGTGAGGCTGTTGTTATGATATACAAACACTGAGAGCTGCTGACAGGCTTCCTTTGTAGTTTAATGATCACTTCCGGTAATATCATAATTAAAAGTCATGATCTTTATCTGACTGACTTAATGTGGGTTTATTCGGGGAAGTAGTAAGGTTTCTAAATGCTCTCATACTCCACACAAAGAGGCAGGGTTTAGTTCAGTCCTATCACTTCCACAGCAGCATCCTTTTTTTTTTTTTTTTTTTTTAAGAAACTGGTGAGACAAATCCACAGATACTCTGATGACTTTCAGCAAAAAGGAGTGATTGCTGAATCTTTTCTTTCCCCCAATCTGTGGCCGTGACTGTGGCAGAGTTCATGAGTAAAGGTCTCTGTGGGACAAAAGTAGAGATGAGAGGTAGTGCTGAGATTGTAGGGTTTGCAGGCCCCCATCCTACTGTCCCTTAGAGAATTTCCTGTGAAGGAGACCTGCTTCCATTTCTGCTGTATAGTTTGGGAAGCCAAAGGGTCTCTGTGAGTCTGTTTCCCCATTTCACCCGTGACCTGTGCTCATGATCTGTACCTGCACAACCCCTCTGGTGGTGGCCACCACACGTAGTTCCTTTAGCAATGAGGCTTCCTTCTTGGTTATTTTCTTTTTTTTTTCAAGTGTATACTCTTACTCCTTATTTTCAATCCTCTTTATTTTCTCTTAACCCTTCAGATGCCAGCTGAAGAGCAACTTCTGTCCCACCCATCAAGCGTAGTTGAGGAGCTCTTTCCCATATTTCCTAGTAGAGAGCAGTCAGGTGTCACACAAAGACTTGAGAGCAGCCTTTGCATGCTGTTTCATTGCCTGATTATTTTTCTCCCTGTGAGGGAAGTCACCATGTGTCTTTTCTTTATTTTACCACTTAGTGCTTATAGGAGCTGGCACTTGGTAAAGGCATGATAACTATTGGGAGAGTAAGTATGTCAATGTTTGCTATGTGACTTTAAATTTTAAATACGTGGAAGAGTCACTGAGTTGTTACTACTTCTCCTTCCTCAAATGCTTTTGTAATTTCCTTTTGTGGGAATTTCACCCCCCTCCTTAAATCATAGTGATAGAATGCAAATATATATTTATTTGCAGACTCTTGAGACCAAACTAGAATAAGTAAACTCAGAATTTCTGGGACTAGGCTACCTGGGTTTAAATTTCAACTTTGTCTTTTGCTAATTCTGTGTGTTTGAAAGACATAACTTAAACCTTTCAAGATAACTGTCTCCTCATGTTTGAAAGATAAAATGCTAATTTTATCTACTTAAAAGAACTTTTGTGAAGAGCTATTCATTTGCTTAGGATTTATGTTGAAGCAAATAAGATACAGTTTAGGTTTTGCTGCTATATAGCAGGATCATTTCATTTTCAGAACCTCAGATTAAAAATATGCAAAATAAGAAGCTTGGTTGGCATACTTCAGAGTTTCATATACTTTAAAAATTATGTGATAACTGTGTCTCAATTTTCTGGCTTATTAAAGATAGGGGTGAACTGGATTAATGAATCACAGTATGGATAAGTGTCAATCATTCAGGAAATCATTGAAATTTTGATTCCATCTCAATCATATATATCTGTGATTCCTGGGTTGTATTTTTGGTATTCATTTCCAGTGGTTATTTTCCTGTTTGGTGATTGGAACTTTCTATTTCAAATATTTTATGACTGAAACTACTCTGATCATGGTCACAGATTAACTTTTCTATAAAGGACATTTCCTTGTATCATGAAAATTCAGGGAGGATTTCAGAAAGGAAAGAATGGTCAGTAGTATTCATTATTTAGAGAAATCAGATTGGTAGAGGCTCAGAGTATTTGGTTTAGTAATCTAAAAAATTGGCAAGAGATGGAAGTGGTAGAAGCAGGAACCTGATTGCCACTGATTAAGAGGCTGAAGAAAAGAGGAAAAAGAAAAGTGTGCAAAATATTCTTCAAGATAAATTAGAATAATAGAACTTTTTTTAACCCTACAGTGAAAACTTCTAAAATGCAAATATAACAAATAAAAGGCATTAGCTTTAACATCCTGCTGTTTGGTGAACTAAATATTCTGGTGGACCCCATTTTTACAGTATAATTAGATCCCCCCAAAAATGTAATATGCATTGAGTAGATGTTTAAACTGGACTTATGGGAAATTGTTAAGGAAAAAAGGAGGGAAGAAGAGAAGAACAAAGGAAAGGTAAAGCTGAAAGGATGAAATTTAGAAAAACAACAAAAATTAATGATTGAGTAAAGGCCAGTAATCTACAGGATACACATAGACTCACCTGAGGCAAAGATGTCATTCAGTTAAACCAGGACTTAAATCTGGGTATCAAATTAAAACTGGGAAACAGGAAGGAAAGAGGTAGGGTTCTCAGAATGGTCATGCTCCCATTCATTTTAGACCAAGAAACATGTTAATATTGGAAAACATTGTTAGCATCCACATTTCAAGCCCCTAAGTTCTTCAAAAGTTATTATCAACCAAATGTAGTTTTTACTCAAGGATAACAAAATTCACTATGTGGGAAAGTAAAAACAACCTCTCAAAATTATCTGACCTAAACCTGCAAGGATTTTAGATATTTTTTTGCTTCATTTTTTATAATTATAAATAGTGTGAGGTGAAAAAGAACTAGCACAGAGTGATAGAAGTAAGCAAACTACAAAGAACACTCAAAATTAAAATAAAGTTTTAAGAAATATAACTGCTAGAATAAAATAAACTCAATTCAGATTAGACACAGATTAGGGAATCTGAAGAAATTACTTAGAGACACTAGCAAATAAAAAATAAGGAAGAGGCTAAAGATGTGGATCATACTATGAGCAGGTCCCATAAATGTCTAGTTGAGTCCTAGAAGGAAATAACAGAGAACGTGAGAGAGAGAAGTTAATTGAAGAGATAATGTTCAGCACATTTTAACAAATAAAAGATAGGAATCTACAGACAGCAGCTAGTTTGTCTTGGATAAAGTTAATATGGGGAAGGTAATAAGTAAGAGATCTGAAAGTGAAAGGGGAGCGAGAGCAAATCATGCAGGGATATAGGAAGCCCAGCTTATATGAAGTAGGACAAATAAAAATGTTGGTATCTGGGAAGTTGATGATACTGCAGGACAAAGTCCAAGCAACTAATCTAACTGAATGAAGAGCAACAAGTAATCACCTTGGAAGGAATTAAAAATTGACAAGAACCTCTAACATCTATAAACCAGAATAGTGAAGTAAGACACTTTATAGGAGGGGCTCATTTTGGCAAGTACATATCATTATAAAGATTTCAGCTTATACCCTGAGTGAAATGGTGAGTCACCGGAGGGTTTGGGGAAGAGAACTGATGTAATATGACTTACACTGTAACAGGACCACTCTGGCTACTGGGTAGCATGGGTAAATGTAGCAGGGAGAGCTATTTTAAAGCTATTGCAATAAAACGTCTAGGAGGTCATGAGAAAATGCATTGGGATAGCCATGGAAGTGATGGAAAGCAGTTATATATGGCAGATGTAGTAGAATTTGTTACTGATTTTATTTTAGAGAGAAAGGAAAGTGCAATACTGACTACAATATTTTGGGCCTGAAGACAGGAAGAATTGAAATTTCACTGAATTACATGGATACTACTGAAGAAGTGGCAGATTTTTGGAGCAAGATCAGAATTTCTCAATTTTCAAGATATAATATATGTGTATGAATGTGTGTAAACACATTTCACTCTACTATGCCTTATACACATTTAATTGTGTAATACATTCATATACATATATATGTGCATGTATATTTAGAGGGGGATCTGCAGCCTTATTAGTCTGAGGATACTAAGATAAATTTTTGCACTTTATATAATTTTCATTCTCCACAGTACTCACTTAATAGTTTGAGAAGTAGTAAAAGATAATGCAGACTATAAAGCTCCTAGAAAAGAATATAGATAACCTGAGTTTCGCTTTTTAGAAACAATACAAAAAGCACATTCTATGAAAGGATGAGTTGCTACACGAGGGCTATTAAAATGTACAACTTATATATTGTGCATTTATCAAGAAAGACAATATCTGTGAAAGGCAGTATCAGGAAAATGGGAAGACAAACCACAGACAACAGTTATTTACACAAGTCATATATAATAAGGGACTGTCATCCAAAAGGACTCTTAAAATATATAGATAAAAAATTTAACAACATGCTTAAAAAATGGGTAAAACAACTAAATAGACCTTCCAGGAAGATACACAGCAATGAGAATATGAACAGATCTCAACATCCTATGTCATTAGGGAACTCCACTCCAAATTAAAACAACAATAAAATACCATTGAGATACCCATTAGAATGTCTAAAATTCTGAAACACTGACATCATCAAATGCTGCAAGAATTTGGAGCAAAAAGAATTCTTTAAAAAAATTATTATTATAGAAGCACCATTTACAGTAGCAAAGCTTTGGAAACAACCCAAATGCCCAAAAATAGATGACTGGATCAAGAAGCTGTGGTACATATACACCATGGAATATTACTCAGCATTCAAAAAAGATAAACACATGCAATTTGCAGCAACATGGATGGCGCTGGAAGGGATCATGCTCAGCGAAATAAGCCAAAAAGAAAAAGAAAAATACCGGATGGTCTCACTCATAGCAGGAATCTAGAAAACTTAAATAAGGGACCAGGAAAATGAATAACTATAAGAAAGTGAAAATCAAAATCAACAAACAACTATGAACCAGAGACACTCTGTGAAGGGGTGGGGGGCAGGGAAAGGAGGGATTGGGGTCAAAATAAGGGGGTTGTAATTGTATGGGGAATACAAAAATAAATTTAAATTTAAAAAATTAAATTAAACATATACTTAAAAATTATTTTTTAATCTATGTTTTTCTTACAATGTTTGCTGTCTTTTCTCAGGTGTAGTCCCCATAGAATTGCCACCACCAATTCACCTGTGCACCACCACCATAGTCCCTTGTGCTCTTCCCACACTCGTTTTGATCCCTTTTCCACCCCCTCCCCTGCAGGATGTCTCTGATTTATAGTTGTTTATTTTTGTTTTGTTTTGTTGTTACTATTATTTTTCCTTGATCCTTTATATTCCTCCTATAAGTGAAACCATACAGTATTTTTCTTTTTCCTTCTGATTTATTTCACTGGGTGTAATGTCTTCAAGCTCATCCATGTTGCTGCAAATGGCATTAGTTATGTTTTTGAATGCTGCATAGTATTCCATTGTGCATGTATACCACTTCTTAATCCAGTTATCCTTTTTTTGAGCATTGGGTTGTTTCCAAGTCTTACCTATTATAATTATTGCTGCAGTAAACATAGGGGTGGATGTATGCTTTTGAATTAATGTTTTTGGGTAGATCCCTAGGAGTAGAATTGCTGAGTCATATGGTATGAAGCAAAAAGAATTTTTATTGTTGGTAGGAATATAAAAATAGTCCAGCCACTTTGGAAGACAGGTGATTTCTTATAAAACTGACATCTTATAAAACAGCTATGGATATCTTGGCATTTGCCCAGGGGAATTGAAACTAGTCAACACAGAAATCTGCATTTGAGTGTTTATAGTGGTCTTATTCATAATTCCCAAAGTTGGAAGAAATTAAGATGCCCTTTATGGTTAAATGAAGAAATAAACTGTGATACATTTATGTAATGGAATATAATTCAGTGCCAAAAGAAAAATGAGTTATCACATCAGAAAAAGACAAGCATAGCTTGTTTGCATGTTACTAAGTGAAAAAAATCAGTCTGAAAATGTTCCATATGGTACTATTCACATGTCTATAGATGCAATAAATAGCAGTAGTTTCCATGGATTGGGTGGAGGGAGAGGCAAATAGTTGGAATATGAAAGTTTTATAAGAAAGAAACCACTTTGTATGATACTGTAATGGTAGGTACATATCATATACATTTGTGAATACCCATAGAATTACAGTACAATGCTATCCTCCTGCAATTATGTGAAAACCCATAGAATTACAGTACAATGCTATCCTCCTGCAATTATGGACTCTGTGATAGTGATGTCTCAATCTTCATTCATCTACTGTAACAAATGTAGCACTCCATGCCAGATTTTGATAGAGAAGGAGGCTATATATATATATATGGAAGAGGGATACTTGGATTCATAGTTGAGCTGTCCTTTCAACTTGACTTTGCTGTGAATCTAAAACTTCTCTAAAAATAGTCTACTAAATATGTGAAAGGGATAAGCTTGAAGTTTATGGGAATGTAATGTACAGATGGTGTCTGTAGTTAATAAAATGGTTTCATGTACTTGAAAGTTACTAAGAGAATATATATTTAAAGTTCTTATCACAGAAAATAATTGTAACTATGTGTGGTGATAAATGTTATCTGGAATCACTTTATAATATCAACAAATCTTGAGCACTTACGTGCTACAACTGATACTAATTAATGTTATATGTCAATTATACTTCAATTCAGCACAATAACAAAACAAAATAATGCCAATGGAAAAGTAAAGACCCTGGGCAGATTTGGATGACAAAACCAGGAGTACAACTGTATGGATTATTTTAGTGACTAAAACTGAGCCTATCTCTATGCATTGAGAGAAAAATTTTTGTACTTATGATAAAACTGACCACAAAAATCTACAAAGAGCTGATGAGAATCAACAAAAACAAAGAAAATAATCCAGTCAAAAAATGGGCAGAAGAGCTAAAAAGAAACTTCTCCAAAGAGGAAATACAAATGGCCAACAGGCATATGCAAAAACATTCAACATCACTTGTAATCAGGGAAATGCAAATCAAAACTACCATGAGATACCATCTTACACCAGTGAGAATGGCACATATTAAAAAAAATAGCAACAAAAAATGTTGGCGAGGATGTGGAGAAAAAGGAACTCTCCTGCACTGTTGGTGGGAGTCCAATCACTATGGAGAGCTGTGTGGAGATTCCTCAACCTGCTAAAGATGGAGTTTCCATATGATCCAGCAATTCCACTCCTAGGTATTTACCCAAAGGACACAGAAACATTAATTCAAAAGGGCACCTGCATCCCTATGTTTATAGCAGCACTATTTACAGTAGCTAAGCTATGGAAACAACACAAATGCCCCAAAATAGATGACTGGATCAAGAAGATGTGGTACATATACACAATGGAATATTACTCAGCAATCAAAAAAGATAAACGCATGCCATTTGCAGCAAGATGGACGGAGCTAGAAGGGATAATGCACAGTGAAATAAGCCAGAAAGAAAAAGAAAAATATCGGATGGTCTCACTCACAGCAGAAATTTAGAAAACCTAAATAAGGGACCAGGAAAAAGACTAATTATAATAAAGTAAAAATCAAAATCAACAAGCAACCATAAATCAGAGACACAGTATAGGGGTGAGGGGAAGGACTAGGGTCAAAACAAGGGGGGAGGGTGGGAATTGTATGGGGACTATAACCAAGATGAAAATGCATACATTGTGCAAAAATGAAAAATGATGTAAAAAATATATAAAAAAATAAAAATGGGTTACTCAAAAAAAAAATCTATAGAGAAAGGAGAACCCTAGAGAACCTGGGGCACATTGACCGACTAACATATACGGGAAGCAGGGAAATCAGAGCCAGAAGGGTAGGTTATTTTGGACTGGAGGGAGATATCTTTTGTACTACTTTCAGTGCATGCAACTTCTTCTCCATCAAGTATGACACAGAGTGTGATATGTGCTGACAGTGATAAAGTAGGAGAAACCTCAGAGGAAGAGAAAAGGTTTAACATAGTTTGAGCAGACTGTACCTATGACTTTCCCCTTAATCATATACATGGATAACAGAGAAAACCCTAAAGTGACTGCTTTCTATGATATAAATGATTGCAAAACATGTAATAAAAGGGCATGTAATAAAATTTAAAAAAATTATCCACAGTTGGTGCTCAGGCTGAGGAGGTTAAAGGGAAACACTGACACAGGAAGCATGGAGGGTGCAGTGTAATGCACAGCAGTGGGGTGAATGACCAGAGAACTTAGGATGCCTGCAATTCATTTTCTTGCATGAAAACATCAGAAGAACAAAGAGCAATGGAGCAAGCTGGGTTTTCAGAGGAAATGGGAGAGGAAAGGAAGGCAGAGGCAAGATGCTTGGAGTCCTGTAGAAATCAATCTCTGCCAAAGTTTGTTCCCATTCACAAACTAATAGCACAAATCAATAAAATTTTATTTTGGGTATTTATCATGGAATGATGGTCACATTTTCTGAATCACTACACTTACATAATTTTAAGTTAGCTTATTTTTGAGATATCCTGGGGGTGCGTAACTGAAGCAAGCTTTCAATTTTTGAAAAATATGAAGAAATAAGGAAATCTAGAAATGGAAATCTTGCAAACAAATCCTTTTAGGATAAGGGAATAAAGAGGGAATAAAAAATAAAGTATGTTTTCCTTAAGAGATGAAGATAATAGGGAGATGGGGATTCATTTTCCATCTATACTGAGAATGTATAATCCCCAGTGTAGAGTATAATGGGTAAAATCTGAGTCCCTAAGAAATTAAAGACAGCCTCCCCGGTGGCGCAGCGGTTGAGCACTGGGTTGCGAAACTGCCCGCAGCCTCTGCAGTGCCCGTTCGATCCCCGGCTGCTCCCCGGACACCGGAGGAGGGTCCCACATGGCGCGCAGACCTCTCCTGCCGCCCGCTGCTCCCCTCAGCAGTGTACTTCGGTCCTTCTGCCTGCTCTGCTCCCTGCTCTGCTCTGGTGAATTCTCTCACCCTCCCGCGCTTCTGACTGTACCCAGTGTTTGTATAAATAAATAAAAATAAATCTTAAAAAAAAAAAGAAATTCAAGACCATTGCATGTAATCTCCTTATTCCCCTTTTACTCAGACTATCCAATGAGGAAAACACTGAACAAGCCTCTACCCTGTTTAGAGTCAAGATCATTAGAGGCAAATGTTATAAAATAAAGACTATATTTTTCTGTGCTACTTGCAAGGACTGCAAAGCATCATCAGAAATTATGACCTGTGGTTCAGAAGATTTCCAGGGTATATCTGAAGTAAAATCTCAACAGCATTCTTATAGACTGAAAGAAATCAAAGCCTTGGAATCTAAAATAGCCCATATAAGACCAGAGGGGTGAATCTCAGGGTAAGAGAACCCTGAGGTTTCTGACCTAGGGAGGGTGAGTTTCTTCACCTATTTCTAATACTATACTGTTGCCTTGAGATATATGGCCAGAGCCCTGGATATGCCTATTTTCCCCATTGTGCTGTCTGAGATCTGTTCTTTGCTTATTTGGCTTATTTAGATTTGGACCACACAATGGTCTCTCAGTTTCATGATAATGGCAAAGCAGATTCCATTGATCCAGTTGGTCCGGTTGCCTGAATTTCAGGTTTTGTTGGATGAGGTGGTGAGGAGGAGCTGAGTTGCTCTCTAATGTAACATTTTCTTCTGTGTCCTCATATTGTTCAGAAAAGAATGACTCCTGGAAATGTCTCCTCCGTGACTGAATTCATTCTCCAGGGTTTAACAGACCGACCAGGCCTGCAGCTCCTGCTCTTCCTCCTCTTTCTAGTAATGTATATGGTCTGCATGGTAGGGAATTTAGGTTTAATCATTTTAATAGTGCTGAATTCACACCTCCACACTCCCATGTACTTTTTCCTCTATAACTTGTCCATCATAGACATGTGTTATTCTTCTGTGTTTACACCCAAAATGCTGATTAACTTCATATCAAAGAAGAATATTATCTCCTTCCCAGGATGCATGATGCAGCTTTTCTTTTTCTGTTTTTTTGGTATTTCTGAATGCTATGTGCTGACATCAATGGCCTATGATCGCTATGTGGCCATCTGTAACCCACTCATGTATAATGTTGCCATGTCTCTTGAGGTGTGTTCCAGCTTTATGCTGGATTCATACTTGATGGCCATGTCTGGTGCCCTGGTCCTCACTGTATGCATGGCGAGACTGACCTTCTGTGATGCAAACACCACCAATCATTACTTATGTGACATCCTTCCTCTGCTCCAGCTTTCCTGCACAAGCACCTACATCAATGAGCTGGCCGTTTTTATTGTGGGAGGCATCAACATCGTTGTGCCCACTGTCACCATCTTTGTGTCTTATGGCTACATCCTCTCCAACATCCTCCGCATCAGCTCCGTGGGAGGCAGATCCAAAGCCTTCAGCACCTGCGGCTCGCATATCATTGCAGTTTCTCTCTTCTTTGGATCAGCTTCATTTATGTACCTCAACCCTCTTCTGCTGGGTCTCTGGATCAGGGAAAAATCTCTTGTCTTTTATACCAATGTGGTTCCTATGATGAACCCCTTAATTTATAGCTTGAGAAATAAAGATGTTAAAGTAGCTACAAAAAGAACTCTAAGGATGAAGTTTGCATCATAAATAGTATCTTTGTGCACAGTTAGTCAAAGCACAGGGAGACTCTGAGGTTTAATTCAGCTGCTTTTACTGGCAAACTTCTTTTCCACAGCTGTGTTACCGTGAATGAACCTTAAAGTTCCTCCTTACAGTTTATTATCCAGTTTTATAGGATAGGTTTTCTCTGCTTCCTGTCATTCACACAATTTCTTTTCCTTTTTTTTTTTTACATTTAGTGATACTACTAATATCATAATTCATTAACTTTTTAAATCATTTTTACTTCCTCTCCTCCATACCCTGCAGAATTAGAAAATGTGAATTATGGAATGTCAAAAACATGTCATGTGAAGCGAAAAGAGAAATGTTTGGAATTTAACCCATGGAAGTGAATGTATTGTTATATCAATAATTATTATTTTAGCATGTTCTTGGTGATAAAAATATGAAAAGTTTTAGTTTCTGTATGTGGATTGGTTGGATATGTTTTGGTATAATCACAGTTTCGGATGGTAGATTTTTTTTTCTCTTATGTATTTTTTACATCGTTCTTTATTTTTGTACAATGTATGCTTTCTCATCTCAGTTATAGTCCCCTTGAAATTCCCACCACCAGTTCACCCATGTGCCACCACCATAGTCCTTTGTGCTCTTCCCACCCCTGTTTTGATCCTACCCATCCTCCCCTGTAGAATGTCTCTGGTTTATAGTTGCCTATTGATGTTGATATTTACTTTAATTACTTTTTCCCCCCTGATCCCTTGTTTGGTTCCTCTACATTCCTTCTAAAAGTGAAAACATCCGGTATTTTTCTTTTTCTTTTTGGCTTATTTCACTGAGTATTATCCCTTCCAGCTCCATCCGTGTAGCTACAAATGGCATGAGTTTATCTTTTTTATCTTTATGTATGTATACCAATTCTTCTTGATTCAGTCATCTATTTTTGGGCATTTGGGGTTGTTTCCATAGCTCACCTATTGTAAGTAGTGCTGCAATAAACATAGGGGTGCAGGTGTCCTTTTGAATTAATGTTTTTGTGTCCTTTGGGTAGATACCTTTGTGGAATTGCTGGATCATATGAAAGCTCCATTTTTAGCAGTTTGAGGAACCGTCACACAGCTTTCCATAGAGGTTGGACCAGTTTGCATTCTCAAGATGGTGGTAGATTTTTAATGAAGTATTGTTTTTTTTAAATTTATTTTATTTTATTTTTAAGATTTATTTATTTATTTATACAAGCACTGGGTACAGTCAGAAGCGCGGGAGAGTGAGAGAATTCACCAGAGCCAGAGCAGAGAACAGAACAGGCAGACTGATGAAGTACATTGCTGAGGGGAGCAGCGGGCGGCAGGAGAGGTCTGTGCGCCATGTGGGACCCTCGCCTGGTGGCTGGGGATCGAACTGGCGCTGCAGAGGCTGCGGGCAGCTTCATAACCTAGCACTCAACCGCTGCACCATCGGGGAGGCCCTTAATGAAGTATTCTTAAAGGACAAATGTAAAAGTTAGAAATAAATGTACTTTCAATAAATTGTAAAGCTCTAAGTGCCTTTGGTAATATCAGCAAGTAGGAATGTATGGGATGCTTTAGGGTATAAACTAATTGTGAGTGATGGTTGGTGCAGAGCAAAGAAGAAAGAAAATGCTCAGCAAAAAGGAATAGGAAGTGATGGACTCTAAAAGATACAAAGTGTTTATCATATGGTCATGTATAACATAAAGCTAAAATATATTGATATATTTATGTGTGAAGCAGATATATATGTATATGAAAATATTTTGTTTATTTGTGTTTCAACAACTAGTTATCTATTAACAAGTGAACTTACAGGTAAAGAAGTCCCAAGAGAAAGAGGAAAGAAATTATTTCTACACTGTCCAAAATGAATATACAATTTTCCTGGATGTGAAATTTGGAGTAGATTATTGAGCTCCAAAGACACAGGGTGAAACATCTCTATTTGTAATATCAGCTTCTTCATTCTGCCTTCCCTGAAGGATTTGAATTATTGAGGGGGGCGCTCACTGGAAAGCCTCTCATGCACCCTTGAGAGGGAGCTGCTGAAGCTCACGATAAGATAATGGCTGAGGCTGCTGTTCTGATGTGCAAACACTGAGAGCTGCTGACAGGCCTCTGTAGCTCAGTGACCACCTCCGGCAATATCGTAATTAAAGTTTAAGAACTTTATGAAATGGACTCTGAGAATAAGCCAAGAGTAAGTCTTCTAAATGTCTGAGTACCCCACACAAGAGGGTTTAATTCAGTCCTGTCACTGCCAAAGCAGCAAAAGGTACTATTTGGAGAACAGTGGTGGAGAGGAAGCCACGGGTATTCAGATGACTTTTGGTAAAGAAGAGTGATCTTGGAATCCTTTTGTGTCCCCCAGTCTGTGGTCATAACTATGGTTGAGTAAAGGTCTCTATGGGATAACAGTAGAGAGGAGAAGTAGTGCTGAGATTGTAGGGTTTGCAAGGCCTCCATCCTGCTGTCCTTAGAGAGTTTCCTATGAAGGAGACCTACTTCTATCCTTTCTGTATAATTGGGGTTGCTAAATGGTCTCTGAGATTGTTTGCCCATCTCACCTGTGACCTGTGCTCAGATCCCTACCTGCACAACCCCTCTGGTGGTGGCCACCACACTGTAGCTCCTTGAACAATGAGGCTTCCTTCTTGGTTATGTTCTTTTTCATTTTCTAGTGTATTCTAATTCTTATTTCCATCCTCCTTATTTTCCATTAATCCTTCACATGCCAGATGAAGGGAAACCTCTGTCCCACACATCAAAAACTTGAGAAAGGACCTGCAATCTGTAGGATACATGCAGACTCGCCTAGGGCTTGATGTCATTCAGTTAAACCGGCCTTAAATCTGGTCTCCTAGATTAACACAGGGAAACTAGAGAGACTTAGGTTCTCAGAGTGGTCATGTCCCCTTTAATTTTACTCAAAGAAACGTGTAAATATTGACAGAGGGAAATCTTTAGCATCCTCATATCAAGCTCCTGATTTCTTCAGAGGTTAATTATCAACCAAGCGTAGTTTTATAATCAAGGATACAAAATTTACAGTGCAAAATATAACAACAGTATCTCAAAAATCATCTGATCTACAGCTGCAAAGATGTTAGTTTTTTTTTACTAGAATTATAATTATGAAAATGGAGTATGGAATGACACAGAGTAGCACATAGATTCATAGAAATGAGCAAACTACAAGGGACCACTCAAACTCAAAACAGAGCTTTTGGAAATGTAATGGCTAGAATAAAAGTAAATCAATTCAGATTAGACACATATTAGGAAATCTGAAGAAATTACTCAGCATACAGCACAGAGTCCCTAGGAGATAAAAAAATATCTAAGAGCTAAAGATTATGGATCAGAGCATGTCTCATAAATATCTAGTTGAGTCTAGAAGGAAGTAACAGAACATGAGAAGGAAGTAATTGAAGAGATAAACATTGAGCATTTTCTGAGAACATTAAATATAGGAATCCACAGACGAGGCTGGTTTGGCTGAGTAAAGTGAATGAGAGGAAGGTAGTGTGTAAGAGATCTGAAAGTTAAAGGGGAGAGAGGGCAGATCATGCAGGGATATAGGAAGTAGGACAAACAAAAATGTCTATTTCCAGGCATTTTATGATACTGTAGGATAAAAATTTCAAAGCAACTAACTCTTGGAAGGACTGACAAATGGACAAGAACCACTAACATCTGAAAACCAGAATGGTGAATAAGGACAGGTTAGAGGAGGGGCCATATGGGGATCTATAGTCATTGTAAAGATTTCAACTTTCACCCTGAGTGAGTAAAGTGAGTCACTGGAGGGGTTGAGGAAGAGTATTGACATAATATGACTAGCACCATAGCAAGGTCACTCTGGTTGTTGGGTAACATGGGCATATGAAGCAGGGAGAGCTATTTTAAAGCTGTTGCAATAAAACAGCTAGGAATAATGAGAGGATGCAATGGGACAGCCTTAGAGTTGATGCAAAACAGATATGGTTGAGATAGTAAAATTTGCTATTGAATTTATTTGAGATAGAACAAGGCGTGTCTAGGACTTTGTCAAAGTTTTGTCAAAGCTTTGTCAAAGCTTTCTCTCCATCTTACACCAGTGAGAATGGCACATATTACAAAAAAAAAAAAAAAAAAAAACAACAAAACTAGCAACAACAAATGTTGGGGAGGATGTGGAAAAAAAGGAACTCTACTACACTGCTGGTGGGAGTGCAAACTGCTGCAACCACTATGGAAAGCTGTATGGAAGTTCCTCACACTGCTAAAAATGGAGCTTCTGTATGAACCACCAATCTACTCCTATGTATCTACCCCCAGGACACAAAAATATTAATTCAAAAGGACACCTGCACCCCTATGTTTATCGCAGCACTATTTACAATAACTAAGCTATGGAAACAACCCAAATGCCCCAAAATAGATGACTGGATCAAGAAGAATTGGTGCACATACACAATGGAATATTACTCAGCAATCAAAAAAGATAAAATGCCATTTGTAGCAACATGGGTGGAGCTGGAAGCGATCATCCTTATTGAAATAAGCCAGAAAAAAAAAGAAAAATATTTTTTATTTTTTAATTTATTTTATTTTATTTTATTTTATATAATTTTTACATCATTTTTCATTTTTGCACAATGTATGCATTTTCACTTTGGTTATATTCCTCATACAATTCCCACTCCCCTTATTTTGATTCTAATCCCTCCTCTACACCGCCCCCCTCCCGTGTGTCTCTCGTTTATAGTTGCTTGTTAATTTTGACTTTTTCATTATTATAATTGGTGTTTTTCCTGGGCCCTTCTTTAGGTTTTCTAAATTCCTACTATGAATGAGACTATATGGTATTTTTCTAGAAAAAAGAAAAATTAGAGGGTGTCACTTATAGGAGGATCCTTATAGAGGATCCAAATAAGGGATTAGGAAATAAAAAAGTAACTATAATAAAGTAAAAATCAAAATCAACAGCAACTATAAACCAGAGACATTCTGCAGGTGGGGAGAAGGGAGTAGTATCAGAACGGGGGTGGGAAGAGCACAAGGGACCATGGCGATGGTTCACAGGTGAATGGGTGGTAGGAATTTCACAGGGACTATAACTGGGATGAAAATGCATACATTGTACAAAAATGAAAAATGATGTAAGAATTATATGAAATAAAATAATTAAAAAAAATTAAAAATGCTTAAGATGGTGAATTTTATTCGATATGTATTTTACCATAATAAAAAATACTAAAATTTTTTAAAATATGATGAAAAAAAGTTCTCATCACAGAAAATAATTGTAACTACGTGTGGTGGTGGATGTTACCTGGAATTATGGCAGTGATCAATCCACGGTACCTACACATCTTGAGTCCTTATGTCCTACAACTGATACTAATATAATGTTATATGTCAGTTGTATCTCAATTAAGCACAATACCAAAACAAAATATTGCCAGTGGAAAAGTAAAAACACTGGGAGATTTATACGACAAAAAAAAAAGTACAGCTATATAAATTTTTTGTGGCTAAAATTGAGCACATCTGTGAATTGAGAGACAAACAGAGTCTACAGTCCCAGGGGGAGAGTTGAATAACATCCCAGATGCAGAGAAATCAGAAATCAGAGCCAGGAAGGTAGAATATTTTGGACTGGAGGGAATTTTTTTTTTTTTTTTACTACTTTCACTACCTGCATCTCCTTCTCCATAAGTAGGAGACAGAGATTGACACCTGCTAATGGTTATATTGAATGAGAAACCTCAGGGAAGGAGAAAAAAATTTGAAATACTAATAGAAGACTATACCCTATTGTTTTCCCCTTATATCATAAACAATGGATATGAGAAAACATTACAATGCCTTCTTTCTATGTTATATCTGATTGTAAAAATATCTAAGTAAATGAGCATGTGATAGAATCTTAAAAATATTATCCACAGTAGGTTCTCTGTCTGAAGAGTTTAGAAAGAAGCATGGAGGGCACAGTGTAATGTAGAGCAAAGGAGTAGATGACAGGAGAACTTAAGGTATCTGCGATTCATTTTCTGCATGAAAACATCAGAAGAACAAGGAGCAATGGAGCAAGATGGGTTTTCAGAGGAACTGGAAGACGACAGGAAGGCAGAGGCAAGATGCTTGCCATCCTATAGGAATCAATCTCTGCCAAAGTTGATTCACAGCTAATAACATAACTCAATACAATTTTATTTTGGGTATTTATCATGGTGTGATGTTTACATTTTCTAAATCATTGCCTTATATAACTTATGTAAGTTATTTTAGAGCTAGTCCGGGGAGAGAAAGCTGAAGAAATTTATTTCAATTTTTGAAAAATACCTTCTGAAGAAATAAGTAATCTGGAGACTGAAACCTTGAAAAACGTTCTTTTAGGGTGAGGGTTATAAAAAATATAGTATATTTTCCAAAGAGATGAAGATAACAGGGAGATGGGGATTTCTTTTGCATCTGCACTGAGGGATGTATAATCCCCAGCAGAAAGTGAAATGGGTAATATATTGAGTCCCTAGGAAGTTAAAGACAGACCATTGCAAACAATACCCATAATCCCCTTTTCCACATAGACTGCAACCCACAGGGAAAAGACTAAACAATTACCCTGTTTATAACCAAGATCTTCAGTAGAAATGTGATTATATTAAAGACTTCCTATTTCTCTGCTACTTGCAAGGACTGCTAATCATCATCAGAAATTATGACCTGCAGTTCAGAACATTACCAGGCTATAGCTGAAGTGAAGTCTGGACAGTATTCTCAAAGACTAAAAGAAATCAAAGCCTCAGAATCTAGAATCGCCCATCTAAGACCAGAGGGGTAAACTTTAGGATAAGTGAACAGTGAGATTTTCTGGATAGGGAGGGTAAGTTTCTTCATGTCATTTCTATTACTATAATGTTTGCCTTGAGTTACACGGCAAGGGCCCCAGACATGTCTATTTCTTTCTCCTATTGTGCAGTTTTGAGATCTGATGTTCTTTGCTGTTTTGGCTTATGTAGACTGGGATCACACAAGGGTCACTCAGTTTCATGAAAATGGCAAACCCGGTTCCACTGGTTCAGGTGGCTGGCTGCCCGCATTGCCAGTTGTTGGATGAGGTACTGAGGAGGAGCTGAGTTGCTCTCTAATGTAATCTTTTCTTCTGTGTCCACATATTGTTTAGAAAAGAATGACTCCTGGAAATGTCTCCTCCATGACTGAATTCATTCTCCAGGGCTTAACAGACCGACCAGACCTGCAGCTCCTGCTGTTCCTCCTCTTTCTAGCAATGTATGTGGTCTGCATGGTAGGGAATTTAGGTTTAATCATTTTAATAGCACTGAATTCACACCTCCACACTCCCATGTACTTTTTCCTTTGTAACTTGTCCATCATAGACATGTGTTATTCTTCTGTGTTTACACCCAAAATGCTGATTAACTTCATATCAAAGAGGAATACTATCTCCTACCCGGGATGCATGGCTCAGCTTTTCTTTTTCTGTTTTTTTGGTATTTCTGAATGCTATGTGCTGACATCAATGGCCTATGATCGCTATGTGGCCATCTGTAACCCACTCATGTACAGTGTTGCCATGTCCCCTAAGGTGTGTTCCAGTCTTATGCTTGGATCATATTTCATGGCATTTTCTGGTTCTTTGGCTCACACCCTATGCATGGTGAGACTGACCTTCTGTGATGCCTACATCATCAACCATTATTTTTGTGACATCCTTCCTCTGCTCCAGCTTTCCTGCACAAGCACCTACATCAATGAGCTGGCTGTTTTTATTGTGGGAGGCATCAACATCGTTGTGCCCACTGTCACCGTCTTCATGTCTTATGGTTTCATCCTCTTCAGCATTTTCCGTATCAGCTCCACAGGAAGCAGGTCCAAAGCCTTCAGCACCTGCGGCTCACACATCATTGCAGTTTCTCTTTTCTTTGGATCAGCTTCATTTATGTATCTCAAGCCCTCTTCTGCTAGGTCTATAGAGCAGGGAAAAATCTCCTCTGTCTTTTATACCAATGTGGTTCCCATGATGAACCCCTTAATTTATAGCTTGAGGAATAAAGATGTTAATATGGCTATGAAAAGAACTCTAAGTAGGATGAAGTTTTCATCATAAATAGTATCTCTGTGCGCAGTTAGTCACAGCACAGGAGACTCTGTTATGTAATTCCACTAATTTTTTAAAAAATATTTATGTATACAGGAACTGCAGTGTAGGCCAGAGGTGTGGGGACTGAGAGGATTCACCAGAGACGAAGTGGGGAGCAGAACAGGTGGATCTATAAAATACACTGCTCAGGGGACCAGCGGGTGAGTCAGGAGACGTCTGCTGCGCCATGTGGGTTAGCTTCTTGCCAGGGGACTGAACTCATGGTGCAGTGGTGGCAATAGCATAATAGTGCTATCTTTAATCCCTGTGACACTAGGGAGAACCTCCTTCCACTAATTTTATTTGCAAATTTCTTTTCCATAGCTGTGTTACCACTATGAAAGAAACTACAAGTTTTTCCTTATAGTTTTTATCCAGTTTTTATAGGATTGGTCTTCTCTCCTTCCTCTCATTTGCACAATTTCTTTTCCTTGTTCTTTATACATTTAGTAATGCTAAAAAATGAAATTTACTGACATTTTTTTAAAATCATTTTGAACCCCCCAACCCCCTACAGAATTGGAAAATGTGGATTTTTAGAGGTTTGTCAAAACCACGTCATATTACACAAAAAGACAAACGTTTGGGATTTAACCCATAAAAGTAGATGTATTTGGTATATAACATGATTATTCTAGCATGTTTGGTGGTAATAATAAAAGTTTGTATTTCTGTGTGTGGCAGGGTTGGATACATTTTGTTATATTCACTGTGTAGGGTGGTGGTAGATTTTAATGAAGTATTCTTAAAGGACAAATGCAAAAGTTAAAAAACAATGTAGTTTCAATCAATTGTAAAGTTCCTTTAAGTGCATTTGGTATAATCAGCAAATAGGAATGTATGGGATACTTCAGAGTATATACTAACTGTGGGTGCTTGTTGGAGCAAAGAAAGGAGGGGAAAGCTAAGCAGAATTAAATAGGAAGTAATGGATTGTAAAAGATAAAATTGTTTATCATATAATCATGTTTTGTATAATGCTAAAATGTATTCATATATTTGTGTGGGAAGTTATATGTATGTATGAAAATATTTTCATTCATATTTTAACAGCCACTAGATATGTATTAAGCAAATGTACCTAAAGGTCATAGATGTACCAGAACAAAAAGGAAAGAAATTCTCTCTATACTGTTTGTCCAAGGGGAATATGCAATTTTCTGGATGTGAAATTGGGAGTAAAATATTGAGCCTTCAAAGACACGGGGTAAAACATCTCTGTCTGTTATCAGCTTCTACACTCTGTCTTCCCTAAAGGATTTGAATTATGGAGGGGGAAAGCCTCTGATGCACCCCTTAGAGGGAGATGCTGAAGCTCAGAATAAGATAATGAAGCTGCTGTTCTGGGATGTGCAAACACTGAGAGCTGCTGACAGGCATCCTCTGTAGTTCAGTGATCACCTCTGGCAATATCATTATTAAAGGTTATGAACTTTATCAAATGGACCCTGAGAACAAGCCAAGGGTTAGGTTTCTAAATGTCTGAGTGCCCCACACAACAGAGGAGGCAGGGTTTACTTCGCTCCCATCACTGCCACAGCAGCACAAGGTTCTATTTTTAGAAAATGTTGGAGAGGAAGCCATGGGCATTTTGATGTCTTTCCATAAAGAAGAGTGATCTTTGAATCCTTTAGGGCTCCTCTGTGGTTGTAACTGTGAACAAGTAAAGATCTCTGTGGGATAACAGTAGTGATGAGAAGTAGTGCTGCGATTCTAGGATTTTAGAGCCTCCATTCTTCTGTCTCTGAGAGAATTTCCTGTGAAGGAGACCTTCTTCCATTGTTTGTGTATAGTTTGGTAAGTCAAAGTGTCTCTGAGATTCTGTTTGCCCATCTCACCTGTGGCCTGTGCTCATGATCCCTTCCTGACAGCCCCTCTGGTGGTGGCCACCACACTGTAACTCCTTGAACAATGAAGCTTCCTTCCTGGTTATTTTCTTTTTTGTTTTCTAGTGTACTCTTATTTCCAGTCCTCCTTATTTTCTATTAACTCTTCAGATGCCAGCTGAAGGGAAACTTCTGTCCCATCCATCATGCAGTTGAGGTGCTCTTTTCCCATGTCCCCAGTGTAGAGTGGTCAGGCTTCACACACAGACATGAGAGCAGACATGCTTTTGTCTTTGCCTGATTATTTGTCTTCCCTGTGAGGGAGGGCACCTGTATCTTTTCTCTCTTTACCACTTAGTGCTTACAGGAGCTGGCATTTAGTAAAGGTATAATAAGTGTTGGTAGATTAAGTACCTAACATTAACTATGACTTCAAGTTTTATATGTGTTGGAGAAGTTGCTCAGCATTGTTATTACTTCTCCTTTCTTAAGTAAATATGTAATAATGTACTTATTTGTACCTAGATAGTTGCATGTATTCAGGATTTGGAGGAAGAAAGTGAATGAGGCGATTCCTGGGTGCAAAGTAGAATAAGTAAACTCAGAATTCCTGGCATTAATCTCTCTTGATTTAAAATTCAATTTTGTTTTTTTGTTAAAATAACTGCTTCCTCATCTCTCAAATGAAATATCTACTTGAAAGGTCTTTTGTAGTCATTCATTTGCTTAGGATTTATACTGAAGCAGATGAGATACAGTTTAGGTTTTGCCCCTTTGTAGTAGAATCATTTCATTTTCAGAGGCTCAGATTAAATATATGGAATATAAGAGGCTTGGTTGGACTACTTTAGGGTTCCAGGAATTTTAAAAATTTTGTGATATTGTATCTTAATTTACTGCTTATTCAATGATAGGGTTGAACTGAATTAATGATACACACTATGGATAAGTATAAGAATCATTGTGGAGACTATTGAAAATATGATCTCTTAGTGCCATGTCAATCATGCACATCTGTGATCCTGAGTTATGCTTTTGAAGTTCATTTTCAGTATTTCTGTTACTGTTTATGTGCTGGTAGTCAGAATTTTCTTTCATCTTATATGATTCTGAAACTGTGGACAATGGGCTGAAGTCAAATCTTGTAGAAAGGACATAGGCTAGAGGACCAGGCAAATTTGTATGTCCTCGAATATGTCCAATAAAAAATTTTTCAGATCTTAGCCGAACTAAATTTTGTAATTTAGATAATAATGGCAGAATATGCGATGTTCCTGATAAAAGAGCAGTTTCCAACGATGGGAACAATGACACAACATATTTAGAATCAGAGTACAAGTTTAAAGGCTGAGTATAAGCTTCTAAAGTCATAATAACTGTAATAATTTCAGCTTGCTGCGCTGAAATATTCGGTGTCATTTTTCTTAATGGCTTTTTTCCTGGACTATGAACAACAGATATACCTGATGAAGACCCATCAGTAAATACAAGTGTGGCATCAGGTAATGGTTCAATACTAGTAACTGAAGGAAATATAATTGCTGTTTCTTCTACAAATTTAATCAATGGATTTTGAGGCAAATGAAATTTAATTTGTCCTGTAAAATTTTGTACAGTAATCACCCAATCATCATCATTTTGTAATAAGAATTCAAATTGTGCTTTATTATATGGAATTATTATATTACCTGGATCTTTGCCAAATAATTCTCGAGATCTCAATATACCTTTCATAATTAACCAGGCACACATTAATGGATATGTAGTAACCACACGTGTTTGTACGTGAGATAAATGTAGCCACTCCAAAATGCCATTTTGCCATAAGCAGGCTGTTGGAGTATAAACAGTCTGAATAATTAATAAGTCCCAAGTTTTTGAATAATCCACTTGAATAACTTTTGCTTCAGATAATTTTTGTTCAACTAATTTAATACTTTGCAATGCTTCCTTAGTTAATTGACGAGGAGATTTAGGATTTGAATCTCCCTGTAAAATTGCAAAAAGTGGATGTAAATCTCCAGTAGTAATTTTTAAGTAAGGCCTTATCCAATTAATGTTCCCTAATAATTTTTGAAAATCATTCAAAGTCTGTAATTTATCAATACGAACCTGCAAATTTTGTGACATAATGTAATCATCATATATAACTTTTCCTAAATAATTTAGAGGTCTATCTCTTTGAATTTTATCAGGGGCCACTATTAGGCCATATGCAGTCAGTTGTTTTATAAGATGTTTCAATATTTGATCTGTAATTTTTTTCATAGGATGACTTAGGAGAATATCATCCATATAATGAATAATATATGCTTCTGGAAATTTTAACCTTGTCTTTTGTAAAGCTTGATCTATAAATTTTTGACATAAAGTAGGAGAATTTTTCATACCTTGTGGCAAAACCTTCCATTGATAACGTTGCCACGGTTTTTGAAAATTGCTGGATGGAATACTAAAAGCAAATTTTTTACAATCATCTGGATGTAATTTAATTGTAAAAAAGCAGTCTTGAAGGTCAATAATAATAACATAGCTGTCTTTTGGAACTGCCACAGGAGAGGGCAACCCAGGTTGTAGGGCCCCCATGTCTTGCATTGTGGCATTTACCGCTCTCAGATCCTGCAATAATCGCCATTTGCCAGATTTTTTCTTTATGCAAAAAACAGGAGTATTCCAAGGACTCGTAGACGGTTCCAAATGACCCTTAGCTAATTGCTCTTTAACTATAGTTTGAATAGCCTGGATCTTTTCTGAAGTGAGGGGCCATTGATCGATCCAGACAGGATTTTTATTTTTTTAATTAATTTTATTAGTATATTGTTGAGTTTCAATGGCCCCTATAAAAAAGCCTGTTTATCTATCACATCAGGGGTAACTAAAGACATTTGCAGAGACTCCATTACATCACGTCCCCATAGGGAAAACGGCAAGGCAGGAATCACATAAGGCTGAAACTTTCCTTTCTGTGACCCCAGTTGCCAAGACAACATTTGTGAGCTTTGAGCAACATTATTGGCCATGCCCAATCCAATCAGCGTGGAGGAAGAATTTAACACAGGCCAAGCCGCAGGCCAATTTTTACCTGCAATGCATGACCGGTCAGCTCCTGTGTCTAACAATCCCATAATTGGGTGTCCATTAACAATTAACTTTTTTAATGGTCTTTCTTTTGTAATGCTTTGAGTCCAAGCAACCACATCTGTGGACCCAAAACCCAAAATCTTTCTTCCTTCAATACTGGATTAGGTAATTTAATATAAGAAAGCACAAGAATCTGTGCAATACGCTGATTTTTATGAATTTGTATTGTTTCCTTTAAAGGTCTGATCATAACTTTAATTTTTTCAGTAAAATCAGAGTCTACAATGCCCGGAAGTACTTCAAAATTCTTTTTATAATTTGAACTACGGCCAATTATCAGCCCCACTGTTCCTTGGGGTAGTGGTCCCTTTAAACAGGTTTCAATAGGTGTAACTTCATCGATGGCTGAAAGAATAACATCAGCAACCGATGCAAGATCAAGTCCGGCACTTCCTGGAGTGCCTCTAGGTAATTCATGTATGGTTACAGTAGAGTTAGGCGCTGCAGTCTGTGTAATGTTATTAAGCGCCGAGTCAAACCCTCTTTTGTTTACGGGGCTGAGGGCTTGCCCCTCTGAAAGTTTTTTGACATCTCATTGTTTTGTTCCAATTTATGACCATCTATATGCCATTTGGAATGGCATTTACTCGCCCAATGATTTTCCTTGCCACAACGTGGACAAGGTTTAGGAGCCAAAGTAGACTTATCAGGATTTTTTACTTTATCATTTATTTTGTTACAATTTTTACTCAGATGGCCAGGCTGTTGACAATTGAAACAAATTGGAGCATTTGCTCTTCCTCCTTTTGGCATGGACCGCACAAAAGAAGAAAATGGTTGTTCTTTCATTGCTGCGGCATAAGCCAGACCCTGAATAACGGCCGGACTGGCATCCATGCATGCTTTAATAAAGTCCTGGATTGTACCTGTCTTCCTAATTGGCCTAATTAACTCTTGGCACAGAGAATTTGCATTTTCAGAAGCTAATTGCTTTAACAACATTTCTTTTGCTTCCGTATTTGGAAGCATTCTATCTGAAGTTTTTTCTAAGCGAGCCACAAAGTTTTCATATGGTTCCTCCTGCCGCTGACGAATACCTGCCAACAGTGTTGAACTGCCAGCAGGAGGCGGCAAATTTTTCCAAGCAGCTACTGCCATTATACCAATTTCAGTAAGAATATCTTTTGGTATTTTCAATTGTTCCCTAACATTAGCATACTCACCTGTTCCTTTTAACATAGGCAAGGTAGGCTGCATGTTTTTAATAAAAATAGATTTTCTAATAAGTTCAGCTGCACGGTCCTTATAATCTGTTCTCCAAAGGACATAAGTCCCGGGAGGCAGGACAGATTTTGCCGTCTGGTACCAATCAAAAGGTGTAAGATAAGAGACACGCAGGGTGTCAACAACTTGCAAGGTGTAAGGAGAACTGGGCCCCGTTGTCCTTACAGCTTCCTTTAGCTCTTTTAACGTTTTCAAAGAGATTGGTTCCCAGGCCGGTTCCTGACCCTCCCAGTATTCTACCGGAAAGGTAAAGGAAAAATCTCCTTGCTCCCGGGCTTCTCGTGCAGCACAAAATATTCCTCCCGATAAAGGAGGAGCAGGAAGTCTTTGGGGGATAACCCGCCAAATGGGCGAATTAGGAGTATTAGGAGGAGCCATAGAAAAAGTCTGTGGAGGCGGCAGTGAATCAACGCTCGTTTCTCTAAGAGATTCATTAACAGCCTCATTAGTATTGTCACTATTTTCCCCTTCAAGTGACACATATTCTGGTTCTTGTGGCTGGAGGGCCGCCATTTCCTCGTATTCATCGGGTGCAGATGGAGCGGTACCCGAATAATTTCTGGTCGGACTTGCAAAGGGGAGCGACTCATGGTCACTATTCTCATCAGAAATTTCTCCCTTCCATAAATCTGCCTCTGTGGTATCTACTAAAAGATCTCTAATTTGAACCCAGAGGGAAAAGGCTTGAACAGGGACCTGAGTCGGTCCATTCTGATTATAAAACTTTCTAATTTCCTTGCCTACTCTTTTCCAATTTGTTAAGGAAAGACTGCCCTCCTCTGGAAACCATGGGCAGACTTTCAAAATAAACTCATAAAATTCACTGAGGGATCTGTTACTTATTGTCATCCCTCGGCTTTTCAACATGTGACTTAAAACTGAAAGGAAAAGTCCTCTATTTCTAGAGTAAGAGTGTCCCATTTTTTTATGGATTACTCGCCTTCTTTAACTGGTCAGCCTTTACCAGCGGGCCCGCGGCGCCCCGACGAGACTCCCTATCCTCCGATAAAAAAGAAAAAAAAAGTGAAGAGATAGCTTACCTAGAGCTCATTCTCCGCGAACACGTCTTCTTCTTAAGGAAAAACCTAGAGAGTGGATCGCTTAGAAAGCGAAACTAAAAACACTCAGCGATGCTCGCCTGACCGTACTCCTCGCGGAGTATTAGAAAGCCTTGGTATAGGGGTGACCGTATAAACCCCGGTCTCGGACTCCCAAGGGAGACCCCACTAAACCGTAACGGCTTTCGCGGAACTGCAGGTACGAGCCCACACAGGCTCCGCGGCTCAAGTGAGCCTTGGAGCGCGAACACAAGCACTCACACAAACAAACACGCAGGCACACAAAGCAGAGAAGGCCAAATCTTCCAGCCTCACGGAGCCCCACTGTTTGGGACTCGAGCCCCACGTTCGGGCGCCAGCTGCCGCGGACCAGCCCAGCAGTGGCGGGAGATCGAGACAATCTCAGGGTTGGTTGAGAATGAGCAAAAGGTGATCGAAAGAATTAGGGCGAGGGACAAGAAAGAATGACACACAGACACACTCAAGGGAGAGTGAAAATCTGAGTGCACTTTATTGTAGACAATCTTTTTTTTTATACTTTTTTACAGTAATTGCTTCATTGTTTCTGCATAGCATATAGTTAATCATTTATCAAGGTATACGTGCACATTGTGTCATTTATCATTACATCTTGCTTATAGTTTATCAAATAAATCAAGTACAAATCAAGAACATTTCATATTCTAATCTCCATACTGGAGGCTCATTCTAGAACATCTGAATTATGATTATATTTTTATTATTACTTTATTATTTTGTTTTCCATGTACTATTATTTATTCTCATACCTATGTTTAGCTATATTGTTCACTAAGTACTAGTTTCTGTTTCCATAGTTGCATTCCTTTACTCTGGCGCCTAATTGCTGGCAATGAATAACAACATATTTTGGTGGTGCCTTAACAACGCCCAGGCCTAATTGTTCCAGTTATTCGTCATGGCTGAAAAGGTGGGAACCAAATTCCCCTCGGGGACTGCGTCTGTCTTAGGTTGTCAGAATTCACTTCCTGATCTTACCCGTCATTGACTGTCCAGTCCAGCGCACAGGGGCAGGGGGCTTCTTATGCCACACTAGCACAGCCACCCAATTAATGCGAAATTGCGGCAATTGTCACATTGCTCTCAGGAGCCGCCACAGAAAGGGGTCAGTATTCATTATTTAGTGGTTAGATTAGGATAGGCTCAGATCAGATTTAGAAATCTACAAAGTTGGCTACAGCTGGAAATGGTTGATGCAGAAACCTGAAGTAGAAAAGGAGGAAGTAGAAAAGTGCGCACAATGTTCTCCTTCAAAATGAATTAGAATAATAGAAAGATTAGTAAGGAATCACAGATGTCTAGAAATAATCTCAAGGACTTGTAAATATTTAGTACAAAATAAGTATATCATTTCAAATCAGTAAGTAATGTAATATTTTTAATAAGTATAGCGGAGCAGCATTTAATATTGAGAACAATACAGGTAGATGATTAGGATAACCCACATATATATCATATGTAATAGAATTTTTATACAAATGACTAGGAAAGAACTACAGGAAATATATATATATATATATATATATATATATAACTATTTAATCCCAACCAAGGAGCAGATGAAAAATCATAGAAAACCTTATTTTAACCCTAAAATGAAAACTTCAAAATACAAATATAACAAATAAAAAGTACTAGCTTGAGTGTCTTGCTCTTTGGTGATCTAGATATTCTGGTAGACCCCACTCCCACAAAATAACTATATTTCCAAAACATACATTATACATTGAGTTGTTGATTAAGTTGGATGTGTGGGAAACTGCCCAGGAGACAAAAAGGAAGGAAGAGAAATGTAGAGGAAGGAAATAAGGGAAAAGGAAGGTTGAAATTTAGAAAGACACAAAAAAATTAATCATTGAGAAAGGAACAGACTCACCTGAGGGCAAGGATGTTATTCAGATAAACAGGACTTAAATCTAGATCTCCTAAATTAAAATTGGGAAACTAGAAGGAGAGAAGTAGGTTCTCAGAGTGGTCATGTCCCCATTAATTTTAGTCAAAGAAACGTGTCAATATTGACTGAGGGAAATATTTAACATCTTCATTTCAAGCCCCTAGTGTCTTCAAAAGTTAATATCAACCAAGTATAGTTTTATAGTCAAGGATAACAAAATTTATAATGTCAAAATATCATATCAATATCTTAAAAATCATCTGACCTACAGCTGCAAAGATTTTAGATATTTGTTTTACTAGAATTATAATTATGACAAGGGAGTAGGGAATGACAAGAGGACATAGATTCATAGAAATGAGCGAACTAAACAGGAGCACTCAGAAACTCAAAGGAGAGATTTTAGAAATATAATTGCTAGAATAAAAGTAAATCAATTCAGATTAGACACGGATTAGGAAATCTAAAGAAAATACTCAGCATAAAGCACAGAGACCATAGGATATACAAAATATGTAAGAGCTAAAGATTATGGATCATAGAATGAGCATGTCTCATAAAAGTCTAGCTGAGTCTTAGAAAGAAGTAACAGAGAACATGAGAGGGAAGTAATTGAAGAGATAAACAATGAGCACTTTCTAAGACCATTAAATACAGGAATCCAAAAACAAGGCTAGTTTGGCTGGGTGAAATGAATAAGAGGAAGGTAGTGAGTAAGAGATCTGAAAGATAAAGGGGAGAGAAGGCAGATCATGCAGGGATAGGAGGCCCAGCTTATATGAAGTAGGACAAATAAAAATGTCCATTTCTGGGCATTTTATGATACCATAGGATAAAAAATTCAAAGCAACTAACCCTTGGAAGGACTGACTAATGGACAAGAACCACTAACATCTGAAAACCAGAATGGTGAATTAGGACAGGTTAGAGGAGGGGCCATATGGGGATCTATAGTCATTGTAAAGGTTTCAGCCTTCACCCTGAGTGACATGTTGAGTCACTGGAGAGATCGGGGAAGTGTATTAACATATTATGGCTAGCACTACAACAGGATCACTCTAGCTATTGGGTAACATGGTATATGAAGCAGGGAGAGCTATTTTAAAGCTCTTGGAATAAAACTGCTAGGATAGAATGAGAGGATTCAATGGCAAAGCCATAGATGTGATGAGAAGCAGTTAGATTTGATAGAGATAGTATAATTTGCTATTGATTTTGTTTGAGATAGAAAGACAGGGGCAATATGAACTATAACGTTTTGAGCCCGAATAACTTGAAGAATTGTATTTTCATTCAGTCATATGAAAACTGTTGAAGAAACAGATTTTGTGGTCAAGATCCAGATTTCTCAGTTTTTAAAATTTATTATATAATTGTATGAATGTGTGTAAAGTTAGAGTCTATTATACCTTACACACATTTAATTGCATAATACACTCAAATTGCATACTACACTCAAATATGTATACACACATATACATGTATATGTGTATTTGGAGGGGAACCTACATCTTTACATGACTCTGTGGTTCCTAAGGTTAATTTTTACACTTCGTTTTTTCCACAAACATTCATATATTATTTTGAGAAACAGGAAAATAAAACTTAAAATATTATGTAACCTATAAAATCCTAGAAGAGAACATCAGAAAATATAGATAACTGTGGGTTGACTTTTTAGATACAATGGAAAAGGTATACCTATGAAAGGATGAGTTGATATATTGGACACCTTCAAAATGTGTTCTCTGAAAGGCACTGCCAAAAGACTGAGAAGACATGTCACAGACTATAGAATATATTTACGAAAGACGTATCTGATAAAGAACTTTTATCCAAAGAACTCTTCAAACATCAAGATAAGAAAATGAACAACTTCTTTTAAAAATGGGCAAAAGATCTGAACTGTCTCCTTCCAGAAAAGATAAACAGCAATGAACATATCTCCACATCCTGTGTCATCAGAGTACTGCAAATTAAAACAGGCAGGAGATACCATTACACACCCATTAGAATGTAAAATTCCAAAACACAGACATCAAAAGATGGCAAGAATGTGGAGTAACAAGAAATCTTATGCACTGATGGTGGGAACACAAAAATGGACCAGTCACTTTGGAAGACAATGAGGTGATTTCTTTTAAAACTGATTATAATCTGGCTATGGACATCTTGATATTTTCCCCAAGGAACTGAAAATAGTCCACACAAAAACCTGCATGTGGATATTTATAGTGGTCTTATTCATCATAGCCCACAATTAAGATGTCCTTCAAGAGGTAAATGGAGGAATAAATTATGATATATTATGTAATGGGATATTATTCAGTGCTAAAGAGAAATGAGTTATCACATCAGAAAAAGGTATGCATGCCTTTAGTGCATATTACTAAATGAAAAATCAGTCTGAAAAAGTTCCATTGGTATGATTCTCATTCATGGCAGTAAGGAAAAGCAAGTCTATAGACACAATAAAATAATAGTTTCCATGAATTGGGAGGAAGGAGATATAACTAGGGGGAACACAAAAGGTTTCTAAGGAAGAAACCACTTTGTATGATATTATAATGGTAGGTACATGTCATTATGCATTTGTGAAAACCCATAGAATTACAGCACAATACTATCCTGCAATTATGGACTCTGGTTGATAGAGAAGGAAGCTGTGTGTACATATGGGGAAGGGTTTTGTGGGTTCCTAGTTGAGCTGTACTTTCAACTGCTTTAAATGTAATGTTCATTAAAAATAGGAGAGAGGGGATAAGCTTTAAGTTTATGGGAATATAAAGTACCGCATGGTGTCTGTAGTTGACAAAATGGTTTTTATGCTTGAAAGTTATTAAGAGAATATATATTAAAAGTTCTCATCACAGCAAATAATTGTAACCGTGTGGTGGTGGATGTTATCTGGAATAATGGTGGTGATCACTGCACAATATCTACACATCTTGAGTCCTTATGTCCTACAACTGATACTAACATAATGTCATATGTCAATTGTATCTCAATTCAGCACAATAACAAAACAGAATTTTGCCACTGGAAAAGTAAAGACCCTGGGCAGAATTGGATGACAAAACTAGGAGTACAACTGTATAGGATTATTTTAGTGACTAAAACTGAGCCCGTCTATGAATTGAGAGAAAATAGCCTATAGAGAAAGGAAAAACTGAGCCTGGAGAATCCAGGGGATGTTGACTGACTAACATATATGGGAGGCAGCGAAATCAGAGCCAGGAGGGTAGATTATTTTGGACTGGAGGGAAATATCTTTTTTTTTTGCATTTTTTAATTTTAACATCATTTTTTATATATTTTTAGGCAATATTTGCTTTCTCCCACCCCCTCAGGTTGAGTCCCCATAGAGTCTCCTTCCCCAAGGCACCCGTGCACCATCACCTCAGTCCCCTGTGCTCCTCCCTTCCTCCCTCTCACCGCTCTCCCTCCTCCTCCCCTGCAGGATGTCTCTGGTTTATAATTGTCTGTTTTTGCTTTGTTGTGTTTTGTACTGTTATCATTTTTTTTACATTGATGTCTTATTTGGTTCCCCTATATTCCTCCTATAAGTGAAACCATCCGATATTTTTCTTTTTCCTTCTGGCTTATTTCACTGAGCATAATTCCTTCTAGCTCCATCCACGTTGCTGCGAATGGCATGAGTTTATCTTTTTTGATTGCTAAATAATATTCCATTGTGTATATATACCACATCTTCTTGATCCAGTCATCTATTTTTGGGCATTTGGGTGGTTTCCAGGTTTTACCTATTGTAAATAGTGCTGCAAATAAACATAGGGGTACAGTTGTTCTTTTGAATCACTGTTTTTGTGTCCTTTGGGTAGTTCCCTAGGAGTGGAATTGCGGGGTTGTATGGTAGCTCCATTTTTAGTAGACTGAGGAGCCTCCAGACAGCTTTCCACAATGGTTGGACCAGTTTGGAGGGAAATATCTTTTATGCTACTTTCAATGCATGCAGCTTCTTTTTCATCAGGTATAACATAGAGATGACATCTGCTAACAGTGATAAAGAACGAGAAACATCAGGGGAAGAGAAAAGATTTAACATAGTTTGAGGAGACTATACCTATGACTTTCCCCTCATGTCATAGACATGAATAACAGAGACAACATTAAAGTGACTGCTTTCTATGTTATAAACAATGGCAAAAACATGTAATAAAAGAGCATGTGATAAAATTTTTAAAAAATTGTCCACAGTTGGTGCTCAGGCTGAGGAGGTTAAAGGGAAACACTGACACCGGAAGCATGGAGGGCAGAGTGTAATGCACAGCAATGGAGTGAATGACTGGAGAACTTAAGGTGCCTGCAATTAATTTTCTTGCATGAAAACATCAGAAGAACAAAGAGCAGTGGAGCAAGCTGGGTTTTCAGAGGAATGGGGAGAGGAAAGGAAGGAAGGCAGAGGCAAGAAACTTGGAGTCCTATAGAAATCAATCGCTGCCAAAGTTGGTTCCCATTCACATATTAATAGTACAGCCTGATAAAATTTTATTTTGGGTATTAATCATGGAGTGATGTCTACATTTTCTGAATAACTACACTTACATAATTTTGTGTTAGTTTATTTCAGAGATATCCTGGGGGAGCATAACTGAAGTAAGCTTTTAATTTTTGCAAAAAATGAAGAAATAAGGAAATCTAGAGATGGAAATCTTGCAGAAAAAAATCCTTTTAGGATAAGGGAATAAAGAGGTAATAAAAATATAGTATATTTTCTTTAAGAGATGAAAATAACAGTGAGATGGGAATTTATTTTGCATCTATACTGAGGATGTATAATCCCCAGAGGAGAGTGAAATGGGTAAAATCTGAGTCCCTAAGAAGTTAAAGAAAGACCTTTGTCTTTATTCCCCTTTTACACAGACTCTAACCCCTGGGGAAAAGACTGAACAAGCCTCTACCCTGTTTATAGTCAAGATCATTAGAGGCAAATGTTATAAAATAAAGACTGTATTTTTCTGTGCTACTTGCAAGGACTGCAAAGCATCATCAGAAATTATGACCTGTGGTTCAGAAGATTTCCAGGGTATATCTGAAGTTAAGTCTCAACAGCATTCTTATAGACTGAAAGAAATCAAAGCCTCAGAATCTAAAATTGCCCATCTAACACCAGAGGGGTAAATCTCAGGGTAAGTGAATACTGAGGTTTCTGACCTAGGGAGGGTGAGTTTCTTCACCTCTTTCTAATACTATACTGTTGCCTTGAGATATATGGCCAGGGCCCTAGACATGCCTATTTCTTTCTCCCATTGTTCAGTCTGAGATCTGCTGTTCTCTGCTGTATTTGGCTGATTTAGATGTGAATGACACAGGGTTACTCACGTTCATGATAATGGAAAAGCAGGTTGCATTGGTGCAGGTGGGCTGGCTGCCCGCATTGCCAATTGTTGGACAAGGTGCTGAGGAGGAGCTGAGTTGCTCTCTAATGTAATCTTTTCTCTGTGTCCACATATTGTTTAGAAAAGAATGACTCCTGGAAATGTCTCCTTCGTGACTGAATTCATTCTGGAGGGTTTAACAGACCGACCAGACCTGCAGCTCCTGCTCTTCCTCCTCTTTCTAGTAATGTATATGGTCTGCATGGTAGGGAATTTAGGTTTAATCATTTTAATAGTGCTGAATTCACACCTCCACACCCCCATGTACTTTTCCCTCTATAACTTGTCCATCATAGACATGTGTTATTCTTCTGTGTTTACACCCAAAATGCTGATTAACTTCCTATCAAAGAGGAATACTATCTCCTACCCGGGATGCATGACTCAGCTTTTCTTTTTCTGTTTCTTTATCATTTCTGAGTGCTATGTGCTGACATCAATGGCCTATGATCGCTATGTGGCCATCTGTAACCCACTCATGTACAGTGTTGCCATGTCTCCTAAAGTGTGTTCCAGCCTGATGCTGGGTTCGTACTTGATGGCCATGTCTGGTGCCCTGGTCCTCACTGTATGCATGGCGAGACTGACCTTCTGTGATGCAAACACCATTAATCATTACTTGTGTGACATCCTTCCTCTGCTCCAGCTTTCCTGCACAAGCACCTACATCAATGAGCTGGCCGTTTTTATTGTGGGAGGCATCAACATCGTTGTGCCCACTGTCACCATCTTTGTGTCTTATGGCTACATCCTCTCCAACATCCTCCGCATCAGCTCCACGGGAGGCAGGTCCAAAGCCTTCAGCACCTGCAGCTCCCACATCATTGCAGTTTCTCTCTTCTTTGGATCAGCTTCATTTATGTATCTCAAGCCCTCTTCTGCTGGGTCTATGGATCAGGGAAAAATTTCCTCTGTCTTTTACACAAATGTGGTTCCCATGATGAACCCTTTAATTTATAGCTTGAGGAATAAAGATGTCAAACTGGCTATGAAAAGAACTCTAAGTAGGATGAAGTTTTCATCATAAATAGTATCTGTGTTACCACTGTGAAAGAAATTTAAAGTCCCTCCTTAGTTTTTTTTATCCAGTTTTGTAGGATAGGTTTTCTCTGCTTCCTGTCATTTGTACAATTTCTTTTCCTTTCATTTTTTAATTTACTAATACTACTAAGAACATAATTTATTAACTTTTTTTATCATTTTGTACTCTTCTGTACCCTGCAGATTTGGAAAATGTGAATTATTATAGTCAAAAACATGTCATGTGAAACAAAAAGACAAATGTTTGGAGTTTAATCCATGGACGTAAATGTATTGTTATATCAATGATGATTATTCTAGCATGTTTTTGATGATAAAGATATGAAAAGTTTTATTTTCTATTGTGGATTTGTTGGATATATTTTGGTGTATTCACTATTTAGGATCGTGGTAGACTTTTTTCTCTTAATTTTTTAAAAAATATTTATTTATACATACAAGAGCTGGGATACAGGCCAGAGATGCGGGGGGTGAAAGGATTCACCAAAGACAGTGGGGAACTGAACAGGCAGACTGACTGAAATACACTGCTGAGGGGAGCAACGGGCAAGACAGGAGAGTTCTGCCTCGCCATGTGGGTTGCTCCCTGGCAGGCCGGGAATTGAATTCATGCTGCAGAGGCTGCGGATTGCTTCATAGAGCAGTGCTTAACTCCTTGTGCCACCAGGGAGGCCCAATTTTTTTCTCTTTATGTATTTTTTACATCATTCTTTTTTTAGAGAATGTGTGCTTTCTCATCTCAGTTATAGTCCCCATGAAATTCCCACCACCAGTTCACCTATGTGCCATCACCATAGTCCTTTGTGCTATTCCCACCCCTTTTTTGATCTTACTCCCCTTGCCCCAGTAGAATGTTTCTAGTTTATAGTTGCCTGTCAATTTTGTTACTTACTTTATTATAGTGACTTTTTTTTCCCTGATCCCTTGTTTGGATCCTCTACATTTCTCCTAAAAGTGAAACCATCTGATATTTTTCTTTTTCTTTCTGGTTTATTTCACTGAGCATGATCCCTTCAAGCTCCATCCATATTGTTGTGAATGGCATGAGTTTATCTTTTTTTATTCTTAGTTATATTCCATTGTGTGTGTGTATCAATTCTTCTTGATCCAATCATCCATTTTGGGGCATTTGGCTTGTTTCCATAGCTTACCTATTGTAAATAGTGCTGCAATAAACATAGGGGCGCAGGTGTCCTTTTGAATTAATGTTTTTGTGTCCTTTGGGTATATACGTAGAAGTGGAATTGCTGGATTATATGGAAGCTCCATTTTTAGCAGTTTGAGGAACTGCCACACAGCTTTCCATAGTGGTTGGACCTGTTTACATTCCCAAGGATGGTGGTAGATTTCAATGAAGTATTCTTAAAGGACAAATACAAAAGTTAGAAATAAATGTAGTTTCAATAAATTGTGAAGCTCCTTTAAGTGCCTTTGGTAATATCAACAAGTAGGAATGTATGGGGTGCTTTAGGGTATAAACTAATTGTGAGTGATGGTTGGCACAGAACAGAGAAGGGACAAAAAACTAAGCAAAAAGGAAAAGGAAGTGGTAGAATCTGAAAGGTACAAAGTGTTATCATATAATCATGTATAACATAAAGATAAAAATATATAATTTATGTGGAAAGATATATATGTATATGAAAATATTTTCCTTATTTGTATTTTAACAACCACTATCTATATATTAACAAATGTACCTACAGGTCAAAGAAGTGCCAGGAGAAAGAGGAAAGAAATTATTTCTACAGTGTTTGTCCAAGGAGAATATGCAATTTTTCTGGATGTGAAATTTGGAGTAGAATATTGAGCACCAAAAACACAGGGTGAAGGTGAAATATCTCTATTTGTGTAATATCAGCTTCTTCACTCTGCTTTCCCTAAAGGACATGAATTATGGGGGAGCTCAGAGGAAAGCCTCTTGTGCATCCCTGAGAGGGAGATGCTGAAGCTCAGTTTAAGATAATGAATGAGGCTGCTGTTCTGATGTGCAAACACTGAGAGCTGCTAACAGGCATCCTCTGTAGTTCAGTGACCACCTCCGGCAATATCATAATTAAAAGTTATGAACTTTACCAAATGGTTGCTGACAACAAGCCAAGGGTAAATCTTCTAAATGTCTGAGTGCCCCACACAGAGGAGGAAGGGTTTAGTTCAGTGCTATTACTGCACAGCAGCACAAGGTACTATGTGGAGAATGGTGTTGGAGAGGAAAACACAGGTATTCAGATGACTTTCCGTAAAGAAGAGTGATCTTTGAATCTTTATGTGTCCCCCAGTCAGTGGTCATAACTAGGGACGAGTAAAGGTCTCTGTGGGATAACAGTAGAGATGAGTAGTAGTGCTGATTGTAGGGTTTGCAGGCCTCCATCCTGCTGTCCTTTAGAGAATTTCCTGGGGATTGACCTACTCCTATCCTGTCTGAACAGTGTGGGAAGTCTAAGGGTCTCTGAGATTCTGTTTGCCATCTCTCCTGTGACCTGTGCTCAGATCCGTACCTGACAGCCCCTCTGGTGGTGGCCACCACACTGTAGCTCCTTGAACAATGAGGCTTCCTTCTTGGTTATTTTCTTGTTCATTTTCTAGTGTACTCATTATTTCTAATACTCCCTATTTTCTATTAACCCTTCATCTGCCAGCTGGAGGAAACTTCTGTCCCACCCACCATGCAGTTTAGGCACTCTTCTCTCGTGTCCCCGTGTAGAGTGGTCAGGCTTCATGCACAGACATGAGAGCAGACATGCTTTGTCTTTGCCTGATTATTTGTCTTCCCTGTGAGGGAGGGCACCTGTATCTTTTCTCTCTTTTACCACTGAGTGCTTATAGGAGCTGGCACTTACAAAGGCATAATAAGTGCTGGTAGATTAATTACTGAACATTAGCTATGACTTCAAGCTTTAAATATGTTGGAAGAGTCACTCAGAGTGTAACCCCTTCTCCTTTCTTAAGGACAGATGTAATAATGTATGTCCATAGACCTCCCTCCACACCCCTTAAGTCATATGGATGGAAAACAAAGATGTATATTTTTGTGCCTAGATAGATGTATAGTGTTCAGGATTTAGAGTAAGAAAGTGTGAGTGAGGCAGATTTCTGGGTGCAAAGTAGAATAAGTAAACTCAGAATTCCTGGTATTAAATCTCTAGGTTTAAAACTCCACTTTGTTTTTTTGCTAAATATGTGAGTCTGAAAGGCATTAGTTACTCCTTCAAGATAAGTATTTCCTCATCTCTCAGATGAAAAAAATAATAGTATCTACTTAAAAGGTCTTTTGCGAGGAGTCACTCATTTGCTTAGGATTTATGCTGAAGCAAGATGTAGTTTAGGGTTTTGCTACTGTGTAGTAGAATCATTTCATTTTTGGAGGCTCACATTAAAATAGGGAAAATAAGAGCCTTGATTGGAATAGTCCAGGGTTCCTTGAACTTTAAAAGTTTTGTGATATTTGTGTCTTAATTTACTGGCTTATTCAATGATTGGGTTGGAACTGGATTGCTGATTCACCATATGGTTAAGTGTAAGAATCATTGTGGAGATTATTGAAATTATGATCTCTTATTGCCATGTCAATCATGCATTTCTGTGATCCTGAGTCATGCTTTATAAGTTGATTTCCAGTGCTTATATTACTGTTTATGTGCTGGTAGTTGGAATTTTCTTTTTCTCATATGATTCCTAAACTGTCTGTGGATAGTGGGCTGAATTTAAGTTTTGTAGAAAGAATGTTTCATGGTAACTTGAACCTTTAGTGAGGATTTTGGGGAGGAAGGGGGTCAGTAGTATTCATTATTTAGTGGTCAGTTTAGGAAAGGCTCAGACCAGGTTTAGTAATCTGAAAAGTTGGCAAGAGATGGAAGTGGTAGAAGCAGAAATCTGAAGAAAAAGAGGAAGCAGAAAAGTATGCATAATGTTCTCCTTCATAATGAATTAGAATAATAGAAAGATCATTAAGGAATCACAGATGTCCAGAAATAATCTCAAGGACTTGTAAATCTTTAGTACAAAATCAGTATCATTTCAAATCAGTAAGCAATGTAATATTTTTAATAAGATATAATGGAGCAGTGTATTTATTATTTAGAAAAATACAGATAGATGATTACAGTAATTCACATATCAAATTAAATCACATGTGTAAAAGAATTTTTATACAAATCACTGGAAGAGAACTACAGGAAACATATATAACTAATCCCAACCTAGAAGCAGAGGAAGAAATCATAGAAAATCTTCTTTTAACCCTACAGTGAACACTTCAAAATACAATATAACAAATAAAAGGTATTAGATATAATGTCCCACTATTTGGTGATGTAGATAGTCTGGTGGACCCCACTCCTACAAAATAACTGTATTTCCAAAACATACATTATAAGTTGAGCTGTTGATTATTCTGGATATATGGAAATTTGCCCAGGAGACAAAGGAAGGAAGAGAAACACAGAGCATGGGAAAAAAGGAAAACAGAAGGGTGAAGTTTGAAAAGACACAAAAAATTAATCAGTGAGAAAGGACCAGCATCTGTAGGATACACACAGACATACCTAGGGCAAGAATGTCATTCAGTTAAACCAGGAATTAAATGTGGGTCTCCTAGATTAAAACTGGGAAACTACAAGGAGAGAGGTAGGTTCTCAGTGTGGTCATGTCCCCATTAATTTTGGTCAAAAAACCGTGTAGATACTGACTGAGGGAAATCTTTAGCATCCTCATTTCAAGCCTCTAGTTTCTCCAAAGGTTAATATCAACCAAGTATAGTTGTATAACCATGGGTAACAAAATTTACAATGCAAAAAGTAACAACAGTATCTCAAAAACCATCTGACCTATACCTGCAAAGATTTTAGGTTTTTGTGTTACTACAAGTATAATTATGAAAATGAAGTATGGAATGAAAAAGAGTAGCACATAAGTTCATAGAAACTGCAAACTGCAAGGGACCACTCAGAAACTCAAAGCAGAGCTTTTAGAAAAATAATTGCTAGAAAAAAAGTAAACTCAATTCAGATTAGACAGAGATCAGAAAATCTAAAGAAATTACACAGCATACAGCACAGAGACCCTAGAAGATAAAAAAAATATGTAAGAAGCTAAAGATTATGGATTACAGAATGAGCATGTCTCATAAATGTCTAGTTGAGTTTAGAAGCAACAGAGAATATGAGAGGGAAGTAATTGAAGAGATAAACATTGAGCATTTTTCTGAGATCATTAACTATAGGAATCCACAGAAGAGGCTAGTTTGGCAGAGTAAAGTGAATGAGAGGAAGGTAGTGAGTAAGAGCTCTAAAAGGTAGGGGAGAGAAGGCAGATCATGCAGGGATATAGGAAGCCCAGCTTATATGAAGTAGGACAGATAAAAATGTCCATTTCTGGTCAATTTATGATACTGTAGGATAAAAATTTCAAAACACGTAACCTTTGGAAGGACTGACAAATGGACAAGAACCACTAACATCTGAAAACCAGAATGGTGAATTAGGATAGGTTAGAGGAGGGACCATATGGGGATCTATAGTCATTGTAAAGGTTTCAGCCTTCACCCTGAGTGACATGGTGAGTCACTGGTGGAGTTGGGGAAGAGTATTAACATAATATGACTAGCACCAGAACAGGATCACTCTGGCTTTGGGCAACATGGATGTATAAAGCAGGGAGAGCTATTTTAAAGTTATTGTAATAAAACTGCTAGGAAAGATGAGAGGATACAATGGGACAGCCATAGAGGTGATTAGAAGTCGTCAGATATGGTCGAGATAGTAAAATTAGCTATTGATTTGGTTTGAGATAGAAAAAAAGGGACAATATTAACTATAATGTTTTGGGCCTGAATACTTTGATGAACTGAATTTTCATTGATACATGAAAACTATTGAAGATACAGATTTGGGGGTCAAGATTAGAATTTCTCAGTTTTCCAAATATGTATGATTTATTTGTATGAATATGTGTAAATATATTGCATTCCATAATACACACATTTAATTCCATATGCCACTCAAATATGTATACACACATATATGGATATGTGTATTTGGAGGGGGACCTGTATCATTACATGAGCCTGTGGCTACTAAGGTTAATTTTTACACTTTGGGTTTTTATTTTTAATTTTAATTTTTTAAATTTTTAAATTTTATATTTTTCTACATCATTTTTCATTTTTGCACAAGGTATGTATTTTCATCTTGGTTATAGTCCTCATACAATTCCCACCACCCTCGTTTTAGTCCTACTCCCTCCCCCAACTCCTGCCTCATAAACTCATGCAATTTGCAGCAACATGGATGGAGCTGGAAGGGATCATGCTCAGTGAAATAAACCAGAAAGAAAAAGAAAAATACCAGATGGTCTCACTCATAGTGGGAATTTAGAAAATCTAAATAAGGGACCAGGAAAAAGACTAATTATAATAAAGTAAAAATCAAAATCAACACTTTGGTTTTTTTCCCCAAACATTCATATATTATTTTGAGAAACAGGAAAATTAAACTTAATAGTATGCAAAATATAAAATCCAGGAAGAGATAAGAAAATCTAGATAACGGTGGGTTTGACTTTTTAGATACAACATAAGAGGTACAGTAAGGAAAGAATGAGTTGATACATTGGATACCTTTAAAATGTAAAACATGTGCTCTGTGAAAGGCAATGCCAAAGGACTGAGAAGACATGTCACAGACTACAAAAGATATTTAGAAAAGATGTATCATCAATAAAGAATTATTATCCAAAAGAACTCTTCAAAATTCAAGATAAGAAATAGAACAACCTCTTTTAAAAATGTACAAAAGATATGAACTGACTCCTTTCAGAAAATATAAACAGCAATGAATGTATGAACAGATATCACCATCCTATGTCATTAGGGAATTGCAAATGAAAACAGGAAGGAGATACCATTACACACCCATTAGAATGTAAAATTCCAAAACACTGACATCAAAAGATCTGTAGAATGTGGAGTAACAAGAAGTCTTATTAACTGGTGGTAGAAATACAAGAATGGACCAGTCATTTTGGAAGACAATTAGGTGATTTCTTTTAAAATTGATTATAATCAATTATGGGCATCTTGGTATTTTCCTAGAGTAACTGAAATAGTCCACACAAAAATCTGTGCGTGGATGTTTATAGTGGTCTTATTCATCATTGCCCAAAATTAAGACATCCTTCAAGAGTTAAATGGAGGAATAAACTATGATATATTTATGTAATGGGATATTACTCAGTGCTAAAGAGATAAGAGTTTTCACATTGGAAAAAAGGCATGCATGCCTTCAGTGCATATTACTAAATGAAAAAAGTCATTCTGAAAATGTTCCATTGGCATGATTCACATTCATGGCAGTAAGGAAAAGCACGTCTGTATATATAATAAAATAGCAGTAGTTTCCATGATTAGGTGGATGATGAGAAAAATAGCTGGAACACAAAAGGTTTCCAAGGAAGAAACCACTTTGTATGATACTGTAATGGTAGGTACATGTCATTATACATTTGTGAAAACCCTAGGGCCACCCCAGTTGGTGCAGCAGTTGAGCGCTGGGCTGTGAAGCTACCCGCGGCCTCTGAGGCAATGGTTCGATCCCCGGCTGCTCCCCGGCCACCGGAGGAGGGTCTCACATGGTGCCCAGACTTCTCCTGCCGCCCGCTGCTCCCCTCAGCAGTGTACTTCAGTCCTTCTGCCTGCTCTGCTCCCCGCTCTGGCTCTGGTGAATTCTCTCACCCTCCCACGCTTCTGACTGTACCCAGTGCTTGTATAAACAAACAAACAAACAAACAAACAAACAAACAAATAAATAAATAAAACATGTCTCTATTAAAAAAAAAAAAAGAAAACCCATAGAATTACAATATAATACTATCCTTCTGCAATTACAGACTCTGGTTGATTGAGAAGGAAGCTGTGTGTACATAGGGGGAAGGGATTTGTGGGTTCATATTTGTGGGTTCATTCATGGGTTGAGCTGTACTTTCAACTGCTTTCAAAGTAAAGTCTTGGCCCTCACTGGTGGTGCAAGGGGTTGAGTGCTGTGCTCTGTTTGCAGCCTCTGCAGCATGAGTTCAATCCCTCACCAGGGAGCTACCTACATGGCGCAGCAGACCTCTCCTGTCTCACCTGCTGCTCCCCTCAGCAGTGTATTTCAGTCAATCTGCCTATTCTGTTCCCCACTCTGTCTGGTCAATACTTAAGTCCTCTGCACCCCAGCTCTTGTATGCATAAATAAATACATCTTTTTTTTAAAAAAAAAAAGTAAAGTCCTTTAAAATTAGGAGAAAGGATGTAAGATAAAACTTTAAGTTTATGGGAATGTAAACTACAGCATGGTGTCTGTAGTTGATAAAATGGTTTTGTATGCTTGAAATTTACTAAGAGAATATATATTAAAATTTCTCATCACAGAAATAATTGTAACTCTGTGTGGTGGTGGATGTTATCTAGAATTATGGTGGTGATCACAATATCTACACATCTTCAATCCTTATGTCATACAACTGATACTAATACTATGTTATATGCCAATTATATCTCAATTAAGCACAATAACAAAACAAAATAATGCCAAGTGGAAAAGCAAAGACACTGGGAAGATTTGGATGACAAAAAAAAAAAAAAGAATTCAACTATATAGATTTTTTTTTGTTACTAAAAGTGAACATATCTGTGAACTGAGAGACAATAGCCTATAAAGAAAGGAGAAACTGACCCTAGAGGACCAGCAGGAGAGTGGACCTACACATGCCAGAGGCAGGGAAATCAGAGCAGAGAGGGTAGGTTATTTTGGACTGGAGGGACATCATTTTTACCACATGCAGCTTCTTCTCCATCATGTACTAGAGAGAGATTGACATCTGCTAACAGTGATAATGAAGGAGAATCCTCAAGGGAATGGAAAAAGATTTAAAATACTAATAAAAGACTGTACCTATTGCTTTCCCCTTATATCATAAAGGATAATAGAGAAAACATTAAAGTGCCTTCTTTCTATGTTATATATGATTATAAAATTATGTAAGTAAAAGAGCATTTGATAGAATTAAAGAAAAATTATCCACAGTTGGTGCTCAGGCTAAAGAGGTTAAAGGGAAACACTGTCACCAGAAGCATGGAGGGCTCAATATGAGGCAAAGTAATGGGGTGAATGACTAGAGAACTTAAGGTGCCTGCAATTCATTTTCTTGCATGAAAACATCAGAAGAAAGGAGCATGGAGTAAGATGTGTTTTCAGTGAATTTGGAGAGGAAAGGAAGCTTGGGGTTAGGAGTCAATCTCTGCCAAAGTTGGTTCGCATTCACAGTTAATAACACAATGCAATGCAATTTTAATTGGGTATTTATGATGGGGTGATGTTTACATTTTCTAAATCACTGCATTTATATACTTATGTAACTTTATTTTAGAGATAGTCCAGGGGAGAAAAAAGGAAATTTATTTCAATTTTTGAAAAATACCTTATGAAGGAATCAGTAATCTGGAGACTAAAACCATGAAAAATATCCTTTTAGGGTGAGGGAGTTAAAAATGTATTTTTTTCCAAAGAGAAGAAGAAAACAGGGAGATCGGGATTCATTTGGCATCTATACTGAGCATGTAAAATCCCCAGAGGAATGTGAAATTGGTAAAATATTGAGTCCCTAGAAATTAAAGACAGGCCATTGCATGTAATCTCCTTATTCCCCTTTTACACATAGACTATAACCCCCAGGGAAAAGACTAAACAAGCCTCTACCCTGTTTATTATCAAGATCTTCAGTAGAAAATGTGATTATATTAAAGACTGTTTTTCTGTGCTACTTGCAAGGACTGTAGAGCATCATCAGAAATTATGACCTGTGGTTCAGAAGATTTCCAGGGTATATCTGAAGTAAAGTCTCAACAGCATTCTCGCAGATTGAAAGAAATCAAAGCTTCAGAATCTAAAATTACCCATCTAAGACCAGAGGGGTAAATCTCAGGGTAAGAGAACACTGAGGGTTTCTGACCTCGGGAGGATGAGTTTCTTTACATCATTTCTAATACTATACTGTTGCCTTGAGATATATGGCCAGGGTCCTAGACATGCCTTTTTCTTTCTTCTATTGTGGCTTTCTGAGATCTGCTGTTCTTTGCTGTATTTGGATCATTTAGACTCTGATCAGACAAGGGTCACTCAGTTTCATAATAATGGCAAAGCAGTTTCCATTGGTTCAGTTGGGCTGGTTGCCTGAGTTTCAGGTTTTGTTGGATGAGGTACTGAGGAGGAGCTGAGTTGCTCTCTAATGTAATCTTTTCTTTTGTGTCCACATATTGTTTAGAAAGGAATGACTCCTGGAAATGTCTCCTTCGTGACTGAATTCATTCTCAAGGGTTTAACTGACCGACCAGACCTGCAATTCCCACTGTTCCTCCTCTTTCTAGTAATGTATATGGTCTGCATGGTAGGGAATTTAGGTTTAATCATTTTAATAGTGCTGAATTCACACCTCCACACCCCCATGTACTTTTTCCTTTTTAACTTGTCCATCGTCGACATGTGTTATTCTTCTGTGTTTACACCCAAAATGCTGATTAACTTCATATCAAAGAGGAATATTATCTCCTACCCGGGATGCATGACTCAGCTTTTCTTTTTCTGTTTCTTTATCATTTCTGAGTGCTATATGCTGACAACAATGGCCTATGATCGATATGTGGCTATCTGTAACCCACTCATGTACAGTGTTGCCATGTCCACTAAAGTGTGTTCGAGTCTCATGCTTGGATCATATTTCGTGGCATTTTCTGGTTCTTTGGCTCACACCTTATGCATGGTGAGACTGACCTTCTGTGATGCCTACATCATCAACCATTATTTTTGTGACATCCTTCCTCTGCTCCAGCTTTCCTGCACAAGCACCTATGTCAATGAGCTGGTGGTATTTATTGTGGGAGGTATCAATGTCGTTGTGCCCACTGTCACCATCTTCATGTCTTATGGCTTCATCCTCTTCAGCATTTTCCGCATCAGCTCCACAGGAAGCAGGTCCAAAGCCTTCAGCACCTGCGGCTCCCACATCATTGCAGTTACTCTCTTTTTTGGATCAGCCTCATTTATGTATCTGAGCCCCTCTTCTGCTGGGTCTATGGATCAGTCAAAAGTCTCCTCTGTCTTTTATACCAATGTGGTTCCCATGATGAACCCCTTAATTTATAGCTTGAGGAATAAAGATGTTAAACTGGCTATGAAAAGAACTCTAAGTAGGATGCATTTTTCATCATAAATAGTATCTCTGTACACAGTTAGTCACGGCACAGGGAGACTGTGATGAAATTCCACTAATTTTATTGGCAAATATTTTTTTCCATTATTGTGTTACCACTACAAAAGAAACCACAAGTTTGTTCTTATAGCTTTTTATCCACCTTCTATTGGATAAGTCTCTCCTTCCTGTCATTGGCACAATTTATTTTCCTTGCTCTTTTTACCTTTCATGATGCTACTAAGAATGAAATGAAATACCTTTTTGTAAAAATCATTTTGAACGCCTGCCTTCCCATCCTTGCAGATTGGAAAATGTGAATATTTAGAGGCTTGTCAAAACTATGTCATATAAAATTAAAAGGCAAATGTTTGGAATTTAACCTGTGGATGTAAATGTATTGGTATATCAATAATGATTATTCTAGCAGGTTTGGGGTGGTAAAAATGTGAGAAGTTTGCATTTCTGTATGTGGTATGGTTGGATAAGTTTTGGTATATTCACTATATAGATTGATGGTAGATTTTAATGAAGTATTCTTAAGGGACAAATGCAAAAGTTAGAAAAAAAGTAGTTTCAGTCAATTGTAAAGCTCCTTTAAGTATATTTGATAATATCAGCAAGTAGGACTGTATGGGATGCTTTAGGGTATAAACTAATTGTGAGTGATGGTTTGAGCAGAACAAAGAAAGGAAGAAAAACTAAGCAAAACAGAAGAGGGAATGATGGACCTAAAGGATACATAGTGATTATCATATAATCATGTATAACATAAGGTAAAGTGTAGTAATATACTTATGTGCAAAGATACATGTGTATGTGAAGATACTTTCTTTATTCGTATTTTAACAACCAGTAGCTACATAATAGCAAAGGCACCTACATGTCAAAGAATTGCTGGGAAAAAAGAGGAAAGAGAGTATTTCCACACTGTTGGTCCAAGGGGAATATGCAATTTTCCGGATATGAAACTGTGAGTAGAATTTTGAGTCTCCAAAGACACAGGGTGGGACATCTCTGTGTAAATCAGCTTCTTTACTCTGCCTTCCCTAAAGGATGAATGATGGGGGAGGGGAGGGGTCACAGGAAAGCCTCTCATGCACCGCTTAGAGGGAGATGCTGAAGCTCAGCATAAGATAATGAATGAGGCTGCTGTTCTGATGTGCAAACACTGAGAGCTGCCAACAGGCCTCCTCTGGACTTCAGTGACCACCTCTAGCAGTATCATAATTAAAGGTTATGAACTTTATCACATGGGTGCTGAGAACAAGCCAAGGGTAAGGGTTGTGTCTGAGCGCCCTACATAACAGGGTAGGCAGGGTTTAGTTCAGTCCCGTCACTGCCACAGCAGCACAAGGTTCTATTTGGAGACCAGTGTTGGAGAGGAAACCATGGGTATTCAGTTGACTTTCGGTAAAGAAGAGTGATATTTGAATCTTTTTATGTTTCCCCCAGTCTGTGGTCATAAATATGGACCAGTAAAGGTGTCTGTGGGATGACAGTAGCAATGAGAATTAGTGCTGAGAATCCAGGTTTTTAGAACCCCCCTCCTTCTGTCCCTAAGAGAATTTCCTGTGAAGGAAACATATTTCCATTCTTTCTGTAGAGTTTGGAAAGTCAAAGGGTCTCTGAGATTCTGTTTGCCCATCTCACCTGTTACCTGTGCTCAGATCCCTACCTGACAGCACTTCCGGGTGGTGGCCACCACACTGTAGCTTCTTGAACAATGAGGCTTCCTTCTTGGTTATTTTCTTGTTCATTTTCTAATGTACTCTTACTCTTATTTCCAGTCCTCCTTATTTTCTATTAACCCTCAGATGCCAGCTGAAGGGAAACTTCTCTCCCACCCACCATGAAGTTGAAGTGCTCTTTTCTCAAGTCCCAGTGTAGAGCGGTCAGGCTTCACACACAGACGTGAGAGCTGAAATGCTTTTGTTTTTCCCTGATTATTTGTCTTCCCTGTGAGGGAGGGCACCATGTATCTTTTCTCTCTTTTGTCACTTAGTGCTTATAGGAGCTGGCACTTACAAAGGCATAATAAGTGCTGGTAGATTAAGTACCGAGCATTAACTATGACTTTAAGTTTTAAATGTGTTGAGTCACTCGGAGTGTTACCCCTTCTCCTTTCTTAAGGACATTTGTAATAATTTACTTTTGTGGGCCTTCCTCAACACCTTCTTAAGTTTTAGGGATAGAAAACAAAGATTTTTTTTGTACCTACATAGTTGTATGTTCAGAATTTGGAGGAGGAAAGTTTGAGTGACACATATTCCTGGGTGCAAAGTAAAATAAGTAAACTCAGAATTTCTGGCATTAATCTCTCTGGGTTTAAAATTAGTTTTTTGCTAATTATGTGATCTGAAAGGCATTAACCACTCCTTCAAGATAACCGTTTCCTCATCTCTTAAATGAAAAAAATAAGTATATAAAGGCCTTTTGTGAAGAGTTATTCATTTGTTTAGGATTCATGCTGAAGCAAAAAAGATACAGGTTTTGCTACTGTGTAATAGAATCATTTCATTTTCGGAGGTTCAGATTAAAAATAGGGAAAATAAGAGGCTTGGTTGAAATGGTCCAGAGTTCCTTGAATTTTAACCATTTTGTGATATATGTGTCTTAATTTACTGGCTTATTCAATGAGAGGGTTGAGCTGTATTAATGATTCACACTATGGGTAAGTGTAAGAATTATTGTGGAGACCGTTGAAATTATGATCTCTTAGTGCAATGTCAATCATGCACATCTGTGATACTGAGATATTCTTTAGAAGTTCATTTCCAGGTTTATGTGGTGGTAGTAGGAATTGTCTTTTTCTTATATGATTCCTAAACTGTCTATGGACAGTGGGCTGAATTTAAGTTCTGAGGAGAGGACATTTCATGGTATTTGAAAGTTTAGGGATGATTGTGGGAAGGAAAGAGGGGTCAGTAGTATTCATTATTTAGGGATCAGGTTAGGAAAGCCTGAGATCAGGTTTAGTAATCTGCAAAGTTGCAAGAGATAGAAGTGGTAGAAGCAGAAACACGAAGAAAAGGAGGAAGTAGAATAGTGTGCACAATATTCTCCTTCAAAATGAATTAGAATAATAGATCAGTAAGGAATCACAGATGTCCAGAAATAATCTCAAGGACTTGTAAATATTTAGAACAAAATAAGTGTATCATTTCAAATCAGTAAGCAATGTAATATTTTTAATAAGTAATAGTGGAGCTGTTTGTTTAGTATTTAGAGAAATGCAGGTAGATGATTATGATAACCCACATATATATCAAAATAAATTTCATGTGTAATAGAATTTTATACAAAAAAGTAGACAAGAACTACACACAGACACAGACACACACAACTATTTACTCCCAACCTAGAAGCAGAAGAAGATCCAAAAAACGTCTTTTAACTCTGCAGTGCACACTTCAAAATACAAATAAAACCAACAAAATGTATTAGCTTTAATGTCCTGCTATTTGGTGATCTAGATATTCTGGTGGATGCCACTTCTACAAAATAATTATATTCCAAAACATAGATTATACATTGAGTTGTTGATTAAGCTGGATATGTGGGAAATTGCCCAGGAGATAAAAAGGAAGGAAAAGAAACACAGAGGAAAGAAAAAAGGAAAAAGGAATGTTGAAATTTAGAAAGACACAAAAAATTGAGAAAGGACAAGCAATCTATAGGATATACACAGACTCACCTAGGGCAAGAATGTCATTCAGTTAAACCAGGAATTAAATCTGAGTCTCCTATATTAAAACTGGGAAACTAGAAGGAGAGAGGTAAGTTCTCAGAGTGGTCATGTCCCCATTAATTTTAGTCAAAGAATTGTGTAAATACTCACTGAGGGAAATCTTTAGCATCCTCATTTCAAGCCCCTAGTTTCTTCAAAGGTCAATATCAACAAAGTATAGTTTCATAATCAAGGATAACAGAATTTATAATGCAAAAAGTAACAACAATATCTAAAAAAATCATCTGACCTACACCTGCAAAGCTTTTAGGTATTTGTTTTACTAGAATTATAATTATAAAAATAGAGTGGCTGTAACAAAGAAGAGCACATAGATTCATAGAAATGAGCAAACTGCAAGGGACCACTCAGAAACTCAAAATAGAGCTTTTAGAAATATAATTGCTAGAATAAAATTAACTCAATTCAGATTAGATATGGATTAGGAAATTCAAAGAAATTACTCAGCATATAGCACAGAGACCCTAGGAGATTAAAAAAATGTAAGAAGCTAAAGATTATGGATCATAGAATGAGCATGTCTCATAAATATCTAGTTGCTTTTAGAAGCAACAGAAAACATGAGAGTGAAGTAATTAGGGAGATAAATGTTGAGCATTTTCTGAGACCATTAACTATAGGAATCCATAGACAAGGGTGTTTTGACTGAGTAAAGTTAATAAGAGGAAGATAGTGAGTACGATATTTGAAAGGTAAAGGGGAGAGAGGACAGATCATGCAGGGATATAGGAAGCCCAGCTTGTATGAAGTAGGACAAATAAAAATGTCAATTTCTGGGCATTTTATGATACTGTAGAATAAAAAATTTAAAGAAACTAACCCCTGGAAGGACTGACAAATGTACAAGAACTGCTAACATTTACAAACAAGAAGGTGAATTAGGACAAGTTAGAGGAGAGGCCATAGAGGGATCTATATGTTATTGTGAAGATATCAGCTTTCACCCTGAGTGACATGGTGAGTCACTGGAGGGGTTGGGGAAGAGTAATGACATAATATGACTAGCACTACAACAGGGTCACGCTGGCTGCTGGGTAACATGGGTGTATGAAGTAGGGAGAGCTATTTTAAATCTAATACAATAAAACTGCTAGGACAGAATAAGAGGATGCAATTGGATAACCATAGAGGTGATAAGAAGTGGTCAGGTATGGTTGAGATAGTAAAATTTGCTATTGATTTTATTTGAGATGAAAAAAAGGGGCAACATTAAGGATAATGTAATGGGACTGAATAACTTGAAAAATTGAATTTTTATTGAATTATATGAAAACTGTTGAAGAAACAGATTTTGGGGTCAAGATTAGAATTTCTCAGTTTTCAAAATATGTATTATATATTTATATGAATGTGTGTAAACACATTACATTCCATGATACCTTACATTTACTTGCATATTACACTCAAATATGTATATGTGTATTTAGAGGGGAACCTGAAAATTTCATGAGTCTGAGGTTACTAAGGTTAATTTTTACACTTTGTTTTGCCCACACATTCATATATTATTTTGAGAAACAGGAAAATAAAACTTAAAAATATTATGCAAGTTATAAAATCCTAGAAGAGAACATAAGAAAATATAGATAACCATGGGTCTGACTTTTTAGATACAACATAGGAGGTACAGTACTGAAAGAATGAGTTGATACATTGGACACCTTTAAAATGTAAAACATGTGCACTCTGAAAGGCACTGTGGAAAGACTGAAAAGACATGTCACAGACTACAGAAGGTATAAAGAACTGTTATCTGAAAGAACTCTTCAAAGATCAAGATAAGAAAATGAACAACTTCTTTTAAAAATGGGCAAAATGTCTTTTTGTTTTGTTGTGTTTTTTACTATTATTATTTTTCACACTGATGTCTTATTTGGTTTCCCTATATTCCTGCTATAAGTGAAATCATCTGATATTTTTCATTTTCCTTCTGGCTTATTTCACTGAGCATAATTCCTTCTATTTCCATCCACATTGCTGCGAATGCATGAATGTATCTTTTTTGATTGCTGAATAATATTCCATTGTGTATATATGCCACATCTTCTTGATCCAGTCATCTATTTTGGGCATTTGGGTTGTTTCCAGTTTACCTGTTGTAAATAGTGCTGCAATAAACATAGGGGTACAGGAATTCTTTTGAATCAATTTTTTTGTCTCCTTTGGGTAGATTCCTAGGAGTGGAACTGCTAGGTCATATTGATTTTCAATTTTCAGTAGACTGATCAGAGACATCCTGCAGGGGAGGAGGTGGGAGAGGGATCAGAGGAAGGGAGGAAGGAGCACAGGGGACTGAGGTGATGGTGCACGGGTGCGTTGGTGAAGGAAACTCTATGGGGACTACACCTGAGGGGGTGGGGGGAAGCAAATATTGTTTAAAAATGAACAATGAATTTTTTTTAAATTAATATAAAAATAAAGTAGAAATCTTGCCACTTGCTAGAACATGGATGGAACTTGAGGGGATTATAAGTTAAATATATCAGAAGGAGAGAGACAAAAAAAAAAAACTATTTGGGGGAAAAAAAAAAAAGGGCAAAAGATCTGAACTGACTTCTTCCAGAAAAGATAAACAGCAATGAACATGTGAAAAGATCCCAACATCCTATGACATTAGGGAATTGCAAATTAAATCAGGAAAGAGATACCATTACATACACATTAGAATGTCTAAAATTCCAAAACACTGACATCAAAATATGGCAAAATGTGGAATAACAAGAAGTCTCGTTCACTGATGGTATGAATACAGAAATGTGCCAGTCACTTTGAAGACCATTAGGTGATTTCGTTTAAACCTGCTAACAGTGTGTCTCTGACTTAGATGAGAGGGAGGGAGTGAGGAGCACAGGGGACTGTGGTGACAGGGCACAGGTACCTTGGGGAAAGAAATTCTATGGGTACTCAACCTGAGGGGGTGGGGGGAAGCAAATATTGTTTAACAAAAGAAAAATAAACGTTAAAATTCACCTTAAAAAAATAAAACTGCTAACAATCCAGCTATGGGATTATTGGTATTTCCCCAGAGGAAGTGAAAATGTTCCACACAAAAACTTGCATGTGGATGTTTACAGTGGTCTAATTCAACATTGCCCAAAATTAAGATATCCTTCAAGACTTAAATGGAGAAATAAACTATGATATATTTATGTAATGGGATATTATTCAGTGCTAAAGAGAAATGAGTTATCACATCAGAAAAAGGCATGCATGCCTTCAGTGCATATTACTAAATGAAATGTTCCATTGGTGTGATTCACATTCATGGCAGTAAGGAAAAGCAAGTCTATAGACACAATAAATAGCAGTAGTTTCCATGGATTGGGAAGAGGGAGGGACAAATAGGTGGAACACAAAAGGCTTCCAAGGAAGAAACCACTTTGTATGATACTGTAATGGTAGGTACATGTCATTATACCTTTGTGAAAACCCATAGAATTACAGCACAATACTATCCTCCTGCAATTATGGACTCTGGTTGATATAATGTCTCAATCTTCATTCATCGACTATAACAAACATGCCACTCCAGTGCATGATTGTGATAGAGAAGGAACCTGTGTGTTCTCTGAGGGCAGGATTTGTGGGTTCATAGTTGAGCTATATTTTCAGCTGCTTTAAAAGTAAAGTCCTTTAAAATTAGGAGAAAGAGGATGGACTTTAAGTTTATGGGAATGTAAAGTACAGCATAGTGTCTGTAGTTAATAGAATGGTTTTGTATGCTTGAAAGTTACTAAGAGAATATATATTTAAATTTCTCATCACAGAAAATAATTGTAACTATGTGTAGTGGTAGATGTTATCTAGAATTAGTTGGTGATCACCTCATAATATCTACACATCTTGTGTCCTATGTCCTATAACTGATACTAATGTTATATGTCAATTATATCTCAATTAAGCATAATAGCAAAACAAAATATTGCCAGTGGAAAAGTATACAACAAAAAGATTACAACTATGTAAATTTTTGTGACTAAAATTGGACATATCTGTGAATTGAGAGAAAATAGCCTGAGAAACTGAACCTAGAGTCCCAGGGGGAGAGCTGAATAACATCCCAGATGCAGGGAAATCAGAGCCAGGAAGGTGGTTTATTTTGGACGGGAGGGAAATGAATTTTTTTTTTTTTTTACTATTTTCACTACTCTCATCATCTTCTCAATTAGTAGGAGGCAGAGATTGACTTCTGCTAATGGTGATATTGAACAAGAAACCTCAGGGTAAGGGAAAAGATTTAAAATACCAATAGGAGACTGTGTCTATTGCTTTCCCCTTATATCATAAACAATGGATAGCAGGAACCATTAAAGTGCCTTCTTTCTATGTTATATCTGATTGTAAAAATATCTGAGTAAACAAGCATGTGATAGAAATTAAAAATATTATCCACATTAGGTTCTAGGGCAGCTGAGGTTAGAAGGAAACATGGAGGCCACAGTGTAATGTACAGCAAAGGGGTGGATGACTGGAGAACTTGAAGAAACTGCAATTCATTTTTTAAAATTTATTTTAATTTATTATTTTTGTTATATATTTTTTACATCATTGTTAATTTTTAAACTATGTTTGCTTCTCCCCCCACCTCAGGTGTAGTCCATGTAGAATTTCCTTCCCCAATGCACCATCACCACAGTCCCCTGTGCTCCTCCCTCCCTCCCTCTGATCCCTCTCCCTCCTCCTCCCCTGCAGGATATCTCTGGTTTATAATTGTCTGTTTGTTTTTGTTTTGTTTTGTTGTGTTTCGTATTGTTATTATTTTTCCTCTGGTATCTTATTTGGTTCCCCTGTATTCCTCCTGTCAGTGAAGCCATCTGATATTTTTCTTTTTCCCTCTGGCTTACTTCACTGAGCATAATTCCTTCTAGCTCCATCCATGTTGCTGTGAATGGCATGAGTTTATCTTTTTGATTGCCGAATAGTATTCCATTGTGTATATGTACCACATCTTCTTGATCCAGTCATCTATTTTTGGGCATTTGGGTTGTTTCCAGGTTTTACCTATTATAAATAGTGCTACAGTAAACATGGGGTACAGATATCCTTTTGATTCAATGGAACATGTGTTATTCCATTGAATAACATTGAATAACATAGACATGTGTTATTCTTCTGTGTCTCCTTTGATAGATCCCTAAGAATGAAATTGCTGTGTCATACAATAGCTCCATTTTTAGTAGACTGAGGAAGCTCCAGACAGCTTTCCATAGTGGCTCGACCAGTTTGCAATTCCACCAACAATGTAAGAGAGTTCCTTTTTCACCACATCCTCACCAACATTTGTTGTTGCTAGTTTTTTTGATATGTGCCTTCCTTACTGGTGAGAGGTGGTATCTCAGTGTGGTTTGATTACCTGCAATTCATTTTCTTGCATGAAAACATCAGAAGGATAAGGAGCATTGGAGCAAGATGGATTTTCAGAGAAATTGGGAGAGGATAGGAGGCAGAGGCAAGATACTTGGACTTTATTTGGGTATTTATCATGGGGTGATTTTTACATTTTCCAAATCATTGCACTTATATAACTTATGTAAGTTTCTTTAGAAATAGTCCAGGGGAGAGAAAACTGAAGAAGTTTATTTCAATTTCTGAAAAATACCTTATGAAGTAGTTTAGGGTAAGGGTTATAAAAAAATATAGTATATTTTCCAAAGAGATGAAGGTAACAGGGAGATGGGGATTTGTTTTGCATCTATACTGAGGAGAGTGAAATGGGTAATGTATTGAGTCCCTAGGAAGTTAAAGACAGACCATTGCATACAATACCCATATTCCCCTTTTACACACAGACTGCAACCCACAGGGATATGACTAAACAAGCAATTACCCTGTTTATATCCAACATCTTCAGTAGAAATGTGATTACATTAAAGACTTTATTTTTTCTGCTACTGGCAAGGACTGCTAATCATCATCAGCAATGATGACCTGGGGTTCAAAAGAATACTACACTATAGCTGAAGTGAAGTCTGGACAACATTCTCAAAGACTGAAAGAAATCAAAGCCTCAGAATCTAAAATAGCCCATCTAAGGCCAGAGGGGTAAACTTCAGGATAAGATAACAGTGAGGTTTTCTGGATAGGGAGGGTAAGTTTCTTCACGTCTTTTCTAATGCTATATAGTTTGCCTTGAGAAATATGGCCAGGGCCCTAGACATGCCTATTTCTTTCTCCTATTGTGCAATTCTGAGATGAGCTGTTCTTTGCTGTATTTGGCGGATTCAGACTCAGATCAGACAAGGGTCACTCAGTTTCATGATAATGGCAAGGCAGGTTCCATTGGTCCATGTGTCTGGTTGTCCACCTTGCCAGTTGTTGTTGGACGAGGTACTGAGGGAAGAGCTGAGTTCTCTCTAATGTAATCTTTTCTCTGTGTTCACATATTGTTTAGAAAAGAATGACTCCTGGAAATGTCTCCTCCATGACTGAATTCATTCTCGAGGGTTTAACAGACCGACCAGACCTGCAACGCCCGCTCTTCCTCCTCTTTCTAGTAATATATATGGTCTGTATGTTAGGGAATTTAGGTTTAATCATTTTAATTGGGCTGAATTCACACCTCCACACTCCCATGTACTTTTTCCTCTGTAACTTGTCCATCATAGACATGTGTTACTCTTCTGTGTTTACACCCAAAATGCTGATTAACTTCATATCAGAGAGGAATATTATCTCCTTCCCAGGATGCATGACTCAGCTTTTTTTTCTGTTTTTTTGGTATTTCTGAGTGCTGTGTGCTGACATCAATGGCCTGTGTTCGCTATGTGGCCATCTGTAACCCACTCATGTACAGTGTTGCCATGTCCCCTAAGGTGTGTTCTAGTCTTATGCTTGGATCATACTTCATGGCATTTTCTAGTTACTTGACTCACACCCTATGCATGGTAAGACTGACCTTCTGTAATGCCTACATCATCAACCATTATATGTGTGACATCCTTCCTCTGCTCCAGCTTTCCTGCACAAGCACCTATGTCAATGAGCTGGCTGTTTTTATTGTGGGAGGCATCAACACCATTGTGTCCACTGTCACCATCTTCGTGTCTTATGGTTTCATCCTTTTCAGCATTTTCCGCATCAGCTCCACAGGAAGCAGGTCCAAAGCCTTCAGCACCTGTGGCTCACACATCATTGCAGTTTCTCTTTTCTTTGGATCAGCTTCATTTATGTATCTCAAGCCCTCTTCTGCTGGGTCTATGGATCAGTCAAAAATCTCCTCTGTCTTTTATACCAATATGATTCCCATGATGAACCCCTTAATTTATAGCTTGAGGAACAAAGATGTTAAGTTGGCTATGAAAAGAACTCTTAGTAGGATGAAGTTTTCATCATAAATAGTATCTTTGTTCACAGTTAATCACAGCACAAGAGACTCTGTAATGTAATTCCACTAATGTTTAAAAAAGATTATTTTTGTGTACAGGAACTGCAGTGTAGGCCAGAAGAGAGGGGATGAGAGGATTCACCAGAGACAAAGTAGGGAGCATAACAGGTGGATCTATGGAAATAGAGGAGCAACGGGCAAGACAGGTTATCTCCTTGCCAGGGGACTGAACTCATGTTGCAGTGGTGGTGATACCTTAATAGTGCTGTGTCTTTAATCCCTGTGCCACTAGGGAGGCCGTGCTTCCACTAATTTTATTTTCAAATTTCTTTTTCATAGCTGTGTTACCACCATGAAAGAAACTTCATGTTCTTCCTTATAATTTTTATCCAGTTTTTATTGGATAGGTCTTCTCTCCTTCCTCTCATTTGCACAATTTCTTTTCCTTGCTCTTATTACATTTAGAAATGCTACTAAAAATGAAATTTACTGACTTTTTAAAAATCATTTGAACCCCCTCCCTCTGCAGATTTGGAAATTGTGGATTTTTAGAGACTTCTCATAATCATCTATTAAACAAAAAGACAAACGTTTGGCATTTAACCCATGAAAGTAGATGTATTGGTATAAAATAATGATTATTCTAGCATGTTTTGGTGGTAATAATGTGAAAATGTGAATTTATAATAATGTGGTAATAATGTGAATTTGTATATATGGCAAGTTGGATCCGTTTTGGTATATTCACTATATAGGGTGGTGGTAGCTTTTAACAGCCACTAGATACACATTAGCAAATTTACCTAAAGATCACAGCCGTGCTGGGAGAAAGAGTAAAGAAATTATCTCTACACTGTTTGTCCAAGGGGCTATGCAATTTTCCCAGATGTGAAAGTCAGAGTAGAATATTGAGCATTCAAAGACACAGGGTAAAACATCCGTTTGTGTAATATCAGCTTCTTCACTCTGCCTTCTTTAAAGGATGTGAATTATGGGGGGACTCACAGGAAAGCCTGTCATGCACCCCATAAAGGGAGACGCTAAAACTCAGAATAAGATAATGACTGAGGCTGCTGTTCTGATGTGCAAACACTGAGAGCTGCTGACAGGCATCCTCTGTAGTTCAGTGACCACCTCCGGCAGTATCATTATTAAAGGTTATGAAATTTATCAAATTGAATCTGAGAACAATCCAAGAGAAAGACTTCTAAATGTCTGAGTGCCCCACACAACAGAGGAGGCAGGGTTTAGTTTGGTCCCATCTGCCATAGCAGCCCAAGGTTCTATTTGTAGAAAATGTTGGAGAGGAAGCCATGGGAATTTTGATGAATTTCCATAAAGAAGAGTGATCTTTGAATCCTTTTTGGCTCCTCTGTCATCGTAACTGTGAACAAGTAAAGATCTCTGTGGGATAACAGTAGAGATGTGAAATAGTGCTGCGATTCTAGGACTTAAGAGCCTCCATCCTTCTGTCCCTAAGAGAACTTCCTGTGAAGGAGACCTGCTTCCACTCTTTATGTATGGTTTGGTAAGTCAAAGGGTGTCTGAGATTCTGTATGCCCATCTCACCTGTGACCTGTGCTCAGATCCCTACCTGACAGCCCCTCTGGTGGTGGCCACCACACTGTCACTCCTTGAACAATGAGGCTTCCTTCTTGGTTATTTTCTTTTTCATTTTCTAGTGTACTCATACTCTTATTTCCAATCCTCATTTTTTATTAACCCTTCATATTGCCAACCTAAGGGAAACTTCTGTCTCACCCATCATGCAGTTGAGGTGCTCTTTTCTCATGTCCCCGTGTAGAGCAGTCAACCTTCACACACAGACATGAGAGCAGACATGCTTTTTTCTTTGCCTGATTATTTGTCTTCCCTGTGAGGAGGGCGCCAAATGTCTTTTCTCTCTTTTACCATTTAGTGCTTATAGGAGCTGGCACTTACAAAAAGCATAAGTGTTGGTAGATTAAGTACTGAACATTAACTAAGACTTCAAGTTTTAAATAAGTTGAAAAAGTCATTCAGAGTGCTACTACTTCTCCTTTCTTAAATAAATGTATAATAATTTCTTTTGCAGACCTTCCCGTACACTTTCTTAAATCATAGTTATGGAAAACAAAGATGAACTCTTTTGTATCTAGTAGTTGCATATTTTTTGCTAAAATAACTATTTCTTCATCTTGCAAATAAAAAAAATAATAGTATCTACTTAAAAGGTCTTTTGTGAAGAGTCATTCATTTGCTTAGGATTTATGCTGAAGCAAGTAAGAGATTAGGTTTTGCTACTGTGTGATAGAATCATTTCATTTTCAGAGGCTCAGATTAAAAATATGGAAAATGAGAGGCTTGGGTGGAATAATGAAGGGTTCCATGAACTTTAAAAATTTTGTGATATTGTGTCTTATTTACTGGCTTATTCATTGACAGGGTTGAACTGGGTCAATAATTCACACTATGGAAAAGTGTAACAGTCTTCCTGGAGACTATTGAAATTATGATTTCTAAATGCCATGTCTATCATGCATATCTGTGATCCTGAGTTATGCTTTTGAAGTTCATTTCCAGTGTTTATGTTACTGTTTGTATGTGGGTAGTTGGAATTTTCCATTTCTTATATGATTCTGAAACTAACTGTGGACAGTGGGCTGAAGTTGTCTTGTAGAAAGGACATTTCATTGTAACAGGAAATTTTAGGGAGGTTTTTGGGAAGGAAAGGGGTAAGTAGTGTTCATCATTTAGAGGTTAGGTTAGGAAAGGCTCAGATCAGGATCACTAATGTGCAAAGTTGGCAAGAGATGGAAGTGGTAGAAGCAGAAACCTGAAGAAGAAAAGGAAGAAGTAGAAAAGTGTGCACAGTGCTCTTCTTCAAAATGAATCAGAATAATAGATCAGTAAGGAATCACGTATGTCTAGAAATGATCTCATAGACTTGTAAATATTTAGAACATTATGTAAGCTATAAAATCCTAGAAAAGGACGTAAGAAAATATAGATAACCATGGGTTTTGCTTTTTAGATACAACATAAGAGGGACAGTAAGGAAGAATGAGTTGACATACTGGATGCCTTTAAAATGTAAAACATGTGCTCTGTGAAAGGCACTGTCAAAAGACTGAGAAGACATGTCACAGACTGCAGAAGATATTTACATAAGATGTATCTGATAAAGAACTGTTATCCCAATCAACTCTTAAAACACCATGATAAGCAAATAAACAATTTCATTTAAAAATGGGCAAAAGAGGGCCTCCCTGGTGGCGCAGCGGTTGAGCGCTGGGTTGAGAAGCTGCCCGCAGCCTCTGCAGCACCGGTTCGATCCCCGGCCGCCGGGCAAGGGTCCCACATGGTGCACAGACTTTTCCTGCCTCCTGCTGCTCCTCTCAGCAGTGTACTTCATCCGTTTGCCTGTTCTGTTCCCCGCTCTGGCTCTGGTGAATTCTCTCACCCTCCCGTGCTTCTGACTGTACCCAGTGCTTGTATAAATGAATAAATAATTCTTTAAAAAAAAATAGGAGAAAGGGGATAAGCTCTAAGTTTATGGTAATGTAAAGTACAGCATGGTGTCTGTAGTTAATAGAATGGTTTTGTGTACTTGAAAGTTAACTAAGAGTATATATATTAAAAGAACTGATCACAGAAAATAATTGTAACTATGTGTGGGGTGGATGTTATCTAGAATTACGGTGGTGATCACTTCACAATATCTACACTTCCTGAGTCCTTATGTCCTACAACTGATACTAATATAATGTTATATGTCAATTATATCTCAATTAAGCACAATGCCAAAACAAAATAAGAGTTGAAGATAACAGGGATGGGGATTCATTTTGCATCTATGCTGAAGAAGTATAATCCCCAGAGGAGAGTGAAATGGGTAAAATCTGAGTTACTAAGAAGTTCAACACAGACTCTAACCCATGGGGAAAAGACTGAACAAGCCTCTAACCCACTTATAGCCAAGATCATTAGTAACAAATGTTATAATAATAAAGACTTTTTTTTTTTCTCTGCGGCTTGTGTGGACTTCGAGCAATCATCAAACACTATGACCTGCAGTTCAGGTAAGTTCCAGGCTGTATCTGAAGTGAAGTCTGGACAGCATTCTCATAGACTGAAAAAGATCAAAGCTTCAGAATCTAAAATAGCCCATCTAAGGCCAGAGGGGTAAACCTCAGGATACATGAACAGAGGTTTTCGGGAATAGGGAGCGTGAGTTTCTTCATGTCATTTCTAATACTATACTGTTGCCTTGAGATATATGGCCAGGGTCCTAGAAATGACTACTTCTTTCTTCTATTGTGCAGTTCTGAGATCTGATGTTCTTTGCTGTATTTGTCTAATTTAGACTCGGGTCACTCAAGGGTCACTCAGTTTCATGATAATGGCAAAGCAGGTTCCATTGGTCCAGGGGGCTGGCTGCCCACATTGCCAGTTGCTGTTGGGCAAGGTGCTGAGGAGGAGCTGAGTCACTCTCTAATGTAACCTTTTCTTCTGTGTCCACATATTGTTCAGTAAAGAATGACTCCTGGAAATGTCTCCTCCATGACTGAATTCATTCTCAAGGGTTTAACAGACCGACCAGACCTGCAGCTCCCACTCTTCCTCCTCTTTCTAGCAATGTATATGGTCTGTATGTTAGGGAATTTAGGTTTAATCACTTTAATAGTGCTAAATTCACACCTCCACACCCCCACGTACTTTTTCCTCTGTAACTTGTCCATCATAGACATGTATTATTCTTCTGTGTTTACACCCAAAATGCTGATTAACTTCCTATCAGAGAGGAATATTATCTCCTTCCAGGGATGCATGATGCAGCTTTTCTTTTTCTGTTTCTTTGCTATAGCAGAAAGCTGTGGGCTGACATCAATGGCCAGTGATCGCTATGTGGCCATCTGTAACCCACTCATGTATAATGTTGCCATGACTCCTAAGATGTGTTCCAGCCTTATGCTGTGTTCATACTTGATGTCATCATCTGGTGTCCTGGTCCTCACTCTATGTACAGTGAGACTGACCTGTGAGGCAAACACCATCAGTCACTATTTGTGTGACATCTTTCCTCTGCTCCAGCTTTCCTGCACAAGCACCTATGTCAGTGAGCTGGTGGATTTTGTGGTTTACTAGTTATAGCAGATAAAATATTCCAGTTTTGGAAATAATTAATTCCTTCACAGAAAAACTTAGAGTTCACACTTGAATTTCAGAACTGTATTTTAATTAGTTACTATCTCTTTTCGAATATTCTAATTGTATGTGAACATAACATGTGAAAATAAACCTTATCACATCCAAGTGACCAAACCAGGTCTTTTTCTTGTGGCCCAGAGTGCCAGATTTTCCATGAGAGTGACTTCTACAAAGGAGTTTTTTTGAGTTGGTCACCACAGGAGTCCATGGAATTGATACCCTAAAAGCCAGCTCCCTGAATGGCAGGTATGCTGGAGGTGAAAGAGGGGTGTAGTTTCATAGGAAGTGGGGGACTTTGGGTTCCAAGGTCGAGTGGATCCCTGGCAGTCTGGAGATTATCAGTCCCAGCACCCTCTCTGAAGGGAGAGTCTCTGAGGTCCATCATGTGCAGATATTTGTTTCTGAAGATACACTTAACCTCAAAGGAGCACAGAGGATTTTTGTTAGAAATGTAGCACAATTTTCCAAGTTTTTGGTAATGCAGTTGGAGAGATATGCCTTAGCTGTGAGTTAGTGGTTAATAAACAGAGCAGCAGGGAGAAGAAAGAACACTAAGTTCCTTTTATTTATAGATTATAAAATGGAGATGCCCAGGTACAATAGAAACATCTCCAAACCCACCCATCTCTCTCCTGCGGTGTTTGTCACTATGAGTGGAAGCATCCTCTACCTATTTGTGCAGATCCCAAACTGTGTCTTCTTCAATTCCACTCTTTTTATTTTACCTCCATAACCAGTGTGCCAAGCATTGCAATTCTTGTTCTTATGGTGCTGGGCAGGTCCTAGTTTGGTGATGCAGTGGAGTGCGCCAGGTTTGCTGTGGGCCTCCTTTAGAACTGGGTTCAGCAGAGTTTGCCTGCTTCTGTTGCACCCCCTATGCCCACTGCACACCCAGTTTGAGATTCCCAAACCCAGCTCAGGTCAGGTTCACACACAGGGGTGGGGGCAGTGTTTGTATTTTGAAACCTGTACTAGTTTTGAAAACATGCCAAATTGGGTTTTAAAACCCATAACAGTTTTGAAAGCGCACATATCAGATTTGAAACAAGTGGACCTTGAAAGCCATAAAAAGCTGGGGCAGCAGATGGATGGACATGCACTCTCTCCTGGATGATCTTGCTCTTGACTCTCATTAGACCTTTGCCTGGGAAGAACTTTGATTCTGATCTCCAGCTCGTTGGAGACTCATGACTGAGAAGATTTTCACCCCTGATCCTCTGGCACTGCTGCCTGATAGCTTCTCCTGACTGGTGCCATTGGCCTGTCCCAGAGCCTCTAAGAACTGTCCACCATGGCCTGATCCTTAACATCACCTGCTGACCAGTGCTGCTGACCAATGACCGATGCCTTTAAGAGCTATTTACTGCTGGCCTGTGCCCTGGCTTTGCCTGCCAACTGGTACTGCTGGCCTGTGTGTGGCACTTCCAAGAGCTGTCCTCCTGTTGCCTGATTCTTCATCCCACCTGCTAACCAGCTCCACCAACATTTTCCTGCACCTCCTCTAGAACTGTCTCCTGCTGCTGTTGTCTTTGGTGCTGCCTGGCCTCTGTCTGGACTGCTGCTACAGACTGCTGTGGTGTTGCCTCAGCAGAGTCACCTGTGATTAACTCCAGCTGCCACTGTGAGGGGTTCCTGGTTCTCTTCCTATCAGTGTGCCACCAGCTTCAGGCTCAAGGTAGAAGGACAATGCTCTCATTCATGAGCAGCATTTCGTTTGAACTAATGGACACTGTGGACACTATCTAGGGTCCAACACTTAACCATTTGTGCCCTTAGTAACTCTTTCCTCTCTACCAACCCCCCTCCTTGTAAACAACCCTGTTGTTGTTATACTCTGAGCTTGAGTCTTGTCTTGCAACTGTAAGTACGTGAGTGAGGATATGTGAATCGTGACATCCCCCAGTTTTGCACAATTTCAGTGGCACCATCTTCTCAGATAGACAGCAGACTCTAAATTGACCTCTTGACCTCTTGTCTTTCTCCCAAAAATCCATTCTCTACACTTTATTGCTTTTTTGATGCTTCCTGTAAGATCTCATTTACCTCGGTTTACTCTGTTCACTGTAGTTGCATTCATGATACAAACAAAGCTTCACAGTATACCAGTGAGGGATATTAATAGTTCTATATGGTTCACCTCTTCAGACTAACCTTCCATCAGTACAACCTCTCATCCTTGCCTTATTACCAGCACTCTGCTATATGCTTTTCCTTTTGTAGCATACTCTTATTCCTTATTTATAATTATCCTTCAGATGCCACCTGAAGGGAAAATTCTGTCCCATGCATCATACAGTTGAGGTGCTTTTTCCCATATTTCCCAGTGTAGAGCAGTCAGACTTCACACAAAGACATGAGAGCAGTCTTTACATGCTATTGCTGTTGCCTGATTGTCTTCTCTGTGAGGGAAGGTACCATGCATCTTTTCTCTCTTTTACCACTTAGTGCTTATAGGGTCTGGCACTTGGTGAGGGCATAATGGGTATTGGTTTCAGTAAGTACATGACTGTTTGCTATACAAGTTTAAAATTTAAATATATGGGAAGAGTCACGGATTGTTGTTACTACTTCACCTTCCTTTAATAATTTTGTAATAATTTACTTTCCTGGGACAGTCCCACACCCCTTCTTAAATCATACTGATAGAACACAAGTATGTACTTCTTTGATTAAACTACATGGCAATAAGGAAAAGGCAAACCTATAGACAAATATCAGTAGTTTCCATGAATTGATAGGAGGGAGAGATGAATAGGTGGAACACAAAAATTTATAAGGAAGAAACCACTTTGTCTGATACTATAATGTTAGGTAAATGTCATTATACATTTGTGAAATTACAATACAATATTATCCTACTGTAGTTATGGACTCTGGATGATGATAATGTCTCAATATTCATTCATCTTCTGTAACAAACGCACCACTCCAGGGCAGGGTTTTGACAGAGAAGGAGACTATGTTTATGTAAGGGAAAGGGATTTGTGGGTTCATAGTTGAGTTGTATCTCTGACTTTACTTAGCTATGACTCTAAAACTGCTCTAAAAATAAAGTCCATTAAAAAATGGGTGAAAGTAACGGACACAGCAGAAATCAAAAGAATAATCAGTAACTACTATGAACAGTTATATAGAAACAAGTTCAACAATCTAGAGGATATGGACAAATTCCTACAACTCTACAATCACCCAAAGCTAGATAAAGAAGAAATAGAACACCTAAACAGACCAATTACAATTAGCGAAATTGAAATGGTAATCAAAAACCTCCCCAAAAACAAAAGCCCAGGACCTGATGGATTTACAAATGAATTCTACCAAACATTCAGAGACGAATTAGTGCCTATCCTTCACAAACTCTTCCAAAAAATTGAGAAGGAAGGGACAATACCAAACACGTTTTATGAAGCCAACGTTACACTAATACCAAAACCGAACAAGGACAACACAAAAAAGGAAAACTACAGGCCAATCTCCCTAATGAACACTGATGCAAAAATCCTCAATAAAATTTTAGCTATCAGAATCCAACAATGTATCCATAAGATAATTCACCACGACCAAGTAGGATTCATTCCAGGGACACAAGGATGGTTTAACATCCGAAAATCAATCAACGTTATCCAACACATCAACAAAAAGAAATATAAAAACCCTATGATAATATCAATAGATGCTGAGAAAGCTTTTGACAAAGTGCAACACCCATTCATGATAAAAGCCCTTGAAATTCTTGGGATACAAGGAACATACCTCAACATCATAAAGGCCATCTATGACAAGCCAACAGCCAGTATCATTCTCAATGGTGAAAAGCTGAAAGCAATTCCATTAAGATCTGGAACAAGACAAGGATGTCCACTCTCACCACTGCTTTTCAATATAATACTGGAAGTCCTAGCCAGAGCAATAAGACAAGAGAAAGACATCCAAGGAATCCAAATAGGAAAAGAAGAAGTCAAACTATCACTATTTGCAGATGATATGATAATATACGTAGAGAACCCCAAAACCTCCACAGAAAAGCTAATTCAACTAATCAATCAGTTCAGTAAAGTGGCAGGATACAAAATCAACACACAAAAGTCAGTAGCCTTCCTATACACAAACAATAAATCTGAAGAAGAAGAAATAAAAAAAACATCCCTTTTATTATTGAAACAAAAAAAATCAAATATTTGGGAATAAATCTAACAAAAGAGGTAAAGGACCTATACAAAGAAAACTATAAAACACTGTTAAAAGAAATAGAAGAAGACACAAAGAAATGGAAAGACATCCCCTGCTCATGGATTGGAAGAATAAACATTATTAAAATGGCCATCCTACCAAAAGCAATCTACAGATTCAATGCTATTCCAATCAAAATTTCAATGTCATTCTTCAAAGAAATACAACAATTATTGATGAAATTCATATGGAATCACAAAAAACCCCGAATAGCCAAAGCTCTCCTGAAAAAAAAAAGAAGGGAATGGAGGCATCACACTCCCAGACTTCAAACTATACTACAAAGCCATAATAATCAATACTGCATGGTATTGGAACAAGAACAGACATACAGACCAATGGAATTGAATAGAAAATCCAGAAATAAACCCACAGATCTATGGTCAACTAATCTTTGACAAAGGAGCAAAGACTATGCATTGGAGCAAAGAAAGTTTGTTCAATAAATGGTGCTGGGAAAACTGGGTCGCTACATGCAAAAGAATGAAGCTTGACCACTACCTCACACCATACACGAAAATCAACTCAAAATGGATTAAAGAACTAGACATAAGACCTGAAACCATAAAATACATAGAAGGAAATATAGGTGAAACACTATGTGATTTGCACATCAAAGACATCTTTACAGACACATCACCCAAAGCAGTGATAGTGAAGGCAAAGATAAACAGCTGGGACTACATCAAATTAAAGAGCTTCTGCACAGCAAAAGAGACAATAACGAAAACAAAGGGAAACCCCACCGACTGGGAGAACATTTTTGCACCCAACACTAATGATAAAGGACTGATCACAAAAATCTGCAAAGAGCTGATGAGACTCAACAACAACAAAGAAAATAATCCAGTCAAAAAATGGGCAGAAGAGCTAAAAAGAAACTTCTCTGAAGAGGAAATGCAAATGGCCAACAGGCATATGAAAAAATGTTCAACATCACCTGTCATCAGGGAAATGCAAATCAAAACTACCATGAGATACCATCTTACACCAGTGAGAATGGCACATATTAAAAAAACTAGCAACAACAAATGTTGGCAAGGGTGTGGAGAAAAAGGAACTCTCCTGCACTGTTGGTGGGAGTGCAAACTGGTCCAACCACTATGGAGAGCTGTGTGGAGATTTCTGGACCTACTAAACATAGAGCTTCCATATGATCCAGCAATTCCACTCCTAGGTATTTACCCAAAGCACACAGGAACATCAATTCCAAAGAACACCTGCACCCCTATGCTTATAGCAGCACTGTTTACAATAGCTAAGCTTTGGAAACAACCCAAATGCCCAAAAATAGATGACTGGATCAAGAAGATGTGTTACATATACACCATGGAATATTACTCAGCATTCAAAAAAGATAAGCACATGCAATTTGCAGCAACATGGATGGCGCTGGAAGGGATCATGCTCAGCGAAATAAGCCAAAAAGAAAAAGAAAAATACTGGATGGTCTCACTCATAGCAGGATCTAGAAAACTTAAATAAGGGACCAGGAAAATGAATAACTATAAGAAAGTGAAAATCAGAATCAACAAAAAACTATGAAACAGAGACACTTTTGGGGTGGTGGGGGGTGGGAGGGGAGGGAATGGGATCAGAAAGGTGGGGTTGCAACTGTATGGGGAATATAAAAATAAAATTTATTATTAAAAAAATGGGTGAAAGTGTAAAAATTTTAAGCTATAAAATAAGTCATGGGAATGTAAGGTACAACATGGTGTTTGTAGTTAAGAAAATCATTATGTATATTTGAAACTTGCTAAAAGAATATATATTAGAAGTTCTCATCACAAAAAATAATTGTAATATGTGTGGTGATGGACGTTATCTAAAATTATGGTGATGATCACCTCACAATATCTACACATTTTGAATCATTATGTTGCACAACTGCTACTGATATGTCAACTATATCTCAATTTAAACAAAGTAACAATCCAATCAAAAAATGGTCAAAAGACCTAAAAACAGGCACATGAAAAAAATTTTCAACATCACATGTTTTCAGGGAAATGCAAATTGAAACCAATGAGATACCAACTCACACCGGTATATATGACTTTAAATTTTAAATATATGGGAAGAGTCACTGACTGTTGTTACTCCTTCTCCTTCCTTAAATATTTTTGTAATAATTTACTTTCCTGGGACAAAATCTATGGTCAGCTTGTAAGAGAAAGCATAAGGGAGGATGTCTCCAGTGTTTTGACCTCAACAATGTAAAGGATAGAGTTGTAATTTCCAAATATCTGGAAAAGTGTGTGAGGACCTTCGATGGTTGTTACATGCACAGAGGTCATGTCTTCCTTTTCTAGAGAAAAGATCCTTTAGGTTTGTATATATTATTGGCATGCCAGTGATAATGTAAATAATATTTTCCATGAAACAGAGCAAAAGATTCTACATTCAAGAAAGGGACCACACAGTACCAAGAGAACAAAGGCGAGGAGTAGATAAGCACTGAGGACAGTTTCACACATGCTCACACATTTCTGAAGGAAACATGTTACTTAAATAGCTTTCACTGTCAACACAAAACTCTTCTCCTGCAATCAGACTGTGACCAAAATTAGTCGAAAAAGAAGAAAATAGCACAAAGCACAAAGATGCAGAAAATAGCACAAAGCAATTAGACAGCTAATGTACCCTCCCCGTACTGTTTGACTCTTCACTCTAAGTGTCAGAAGAAAATCATCTTGCTGGGATTTAGAAAATCTGGACACACATACTACAAAATAGCACTGTGTATTGCCCTGCTTTCTGTCTTTTGGGGATTCAGATTCTTTATATTCCACAAATACAATTCTTTTCCTCCAAGTTCTGAGAAACAAAATAGTTAAGACCTTCTGAAATGTGAAATTCACAGAGAATACCTATCACCTTCATAGGACTTATATCAACTTAAATAATTTTGCAAGTAGTTGGGTGATGTCTTGGCCATCCTTCAAGACTGCTTCATGACAGTAGTGGCCGTGGCTCACTTTTATGCCTTTGTTTATCTAATACCTAGAGCAATAAATGACACATGAATGAATGAACACATTGAATGAATGAATTTCTGTGAATAAGAATTTTAAATGAAGTAAATAAAACATAATTCTGTTTTCTGCTTGGAGGGAGAATGCATTTAGCCAAAATCCAAATACTTATTTATTCCAAGGAAGCAAAAGTAGCTTTCCTAAGATGAGTTAGTAAGTGAAAGAACAAGAATGGATTAAAGCTAGTCCCTTGGACCATGAAGCCCAGACTTTTACAATCATGTTGATAAAGACATGGTTATTTTTGTATTAGTAAAGCACTGGATTACTTATTTCATTTTTCCTTACACTACATGAAGATAAAGGAGATGAACGTGTTACAAATTTATTCTTTAGCCCAAACACTTTAGATTTTCTTACCCACAATTTAGATATTCTGTGCCAAGGCTCTGACATGCTTCTTTAAACTGAGATCCCGTCTTAAATATTATATCTTCAGAAAAGTCTTTCCTAACACACTATTGAAGTAGTCTTATGACGCCTGTCATTGTCATTCTGGTTTCTTTCAGTATATTATGTATTAGTACCATATTTTTTAATTAATTTATCATTTTTAGATTTTGGGATTACAGGGTTATATTTTGATCAACATCTATATAAACTATATTGACTTCTACCAAAAGTCACTTTTTATGCTATACATTCTGTGGGTTTTGACAAGTGTGTAAGGACATATAGTCACCATACAGCTCATACCAAGTAATTTCAATGCCCCCAAAATCACCTGTGTTCTACCTGTTCATCCCTCCCTTCTTTCCCCCAAATCCCTGACAACCACTGATCTTCATACTCTCTTCATAGTTTTTTTCTTTTGACTGAATAATACTCCATTGTATGAAAACAGTTTATCCACTCATCTATTAAGGACATTTAGTTGCCCCCAAGTTTTGACAATTATGAGTAAAGCTGTATAAATATGCATGTGAAGGTGTTTATGTGAATGCACATTTTCTGGTAAACACCACGGAGACCTACTGCTGCATCATATGGTAAAAACTACCTAGTTTTGTTAAAACTGCCAAATGACCTTCCAGAATAGTTATATCTTTTTTTTTTAAAGATTGATTGATTTATTTATACAAGCACTGGGTACAGTCAGAAGTGCCGGAGGGTGAGAGAATTCGCCAGAGCCAGAGCAGGGAACAGAACAGGCAGACTAATGAAGTACACTGCTGAGGGGTGCAGCAGGAGGCAGGAGAGGTCTACGCGCCATGTGGGACCCTCGCCCGGCGGCCGGGGATCGAACCAGCACTGCAGAGGCTGCGGGCAGCTTCGCCACCGGGGAGGCCCAGTTATATCATTTTATATTCCCATCAGATATAAATGAAATTTCTGTTATTTCTCAAACTTGTCAGCACTTTGTACTGCTAGTGTTTTGGATTTTAGCCATTTTACTCCATATGTTGTAGTATCTCATTGTTTTAATTTACAATTTCATGATGACATATGTTGAGTAACATTTCATATGTTTATACACTATCTGTACATCATCTTGGATGAGATGTCTGTTGAGATTTTTTAAAAAATTTCTTTATATATTACATTATTTTTCTTTTTTTAATATTTTATTTTGTATAATTTTTATATCATTTTTCATTTTTGCACAATGTATGCATTTTCATTTTGGTTATATTCCCCATACAATTGCACCCCTCCCCTTATTTTGACCCTAGTCCTTCCTCTCCCCAGGGCCTCTCCCCCCCGTAGTGTGTCTCTGGTTTATAGTTGCTTGTTAATTTTGATTTTTACTTTGTATTAGTCTTTTTCCTGGTCCCTTATTTAGGTTTTCTAAATTCCTGCTATGAGTGAGACCATCTGGTATTTTTCTTTTTCTTTCTGATTTATTTTGCTGAGCATGATCCCTTCCAGCTCCATCCATGTTGCTGCAAACTGCATGTGTTTATCTTCTTTGATTGCTGAGACTCAACAAAAACAAAGAAAATAATCCAGTCAAAAAATGGGCAGAAGAGCTAAAAAGAAACTTCTCCAAAGAGGAAACGCAAGTGGCCAACAGGCATATGAAAAAATGTTCAATATCACTTGTAATCAGGGAAATGCAAATCAAAACTACCATGAGATACCATCTTACACCAGTGAGAATGGCACATATTAAAAATACTAGCAACAATAAATGTTGGCGAGGTGTGGAGAAAAAGGAACTCTCCTGCACTGTTGGTGGGAGTGCAAACTGGTCCAACCACTATGGAGAGTTATGTGGAGACTTCTTGACCTACTGAAGACAGAGCTTACATATGATCCAGCAATTCCACTCCTAGGTATTTACCCAAAGGACACAGAAACATTAATTCCAAAGGGCACCTGCATCCCTATGTTTATAGCAGCACTATTTACAATAGTTAAGCTTTGGAAACAACCCAAATGCCCCAAAACAGATGACTGGATCAAGAAGATATGGTGCATATACACAATGGAATATTACTCTTTTTTTTTTTTTTTTAACAATGTTTGCTTTCTTTTCTCGGGTATAGTCCCCATAGAATTTCCAACCAGTTCACCCGTGCACCATCACCATAGTCCCTTGTGCTCTTCCCTCTCTCATTTTGATCCCTCTCCCTCCCCTGCAGAATGTCTCTGAATTTGTCAAATATATACCTATAAATAACTGGTATCTAAAACTGATGAAGAACTCAACAATAAGAAAACAAAACAAAACCCCAAATTAAAAATAAAATATCTCTGATTTATAGTTGTCTGTTTATTTTTGTTTTGTTTTGTTATTTTTTTATTGCTATTATTTTTTTCCCAAAAAAATTTTTTTATAGGTATGTATTTGTCAAAATTTCTCCCCAGGTTGCAAGTTGTCTTTTCATTGATTTAATAACATCTTTTGGGGGTAGTAATTTTACTTCTAATGAAGCCCGACATCATTTTCTTCTTTTATGGATTTTTTTATTGGTTTCGTCTATAAAAAAGCCATTACCAAACTTTAATTTACTTTATCTTATTCCATTTTCTAAGAGTTTTATGATATTTTATGTCTTACATTTAGAACTATAACCACTTCTAGTTAATTTTTGTGAAAGATATGAGGTATGTTCACACTCATTGTTTTTTTTTTTGCACAAGGATATTGACTTTTTCTAGCACCATCTGTTGAAAAGACTGTTATTTCTTCCTACAATATTTCTGCAAGTCTGTTTCTGATTTCTCTATTCTTCTCTATTAATCTGTATTCTTTAGTGTAAACCTAGGGAGCAATTGCCAATCCTTCCCTTGTTCCTAATCTGAGCAGAAAAACATTCAGATTCAGTTTATTAATATTAAATATGATGGGGCCAAAGGAGGTTTTACAAACTCTGGTGACAAGCTGCCTATGTAACTTTATCAAACCAGAAAAAAAAAATTAGCAGGAAGGTAGTTCTTCCTATCTGAGTGATATTGCTACTGATGAGAAGTATTTTTACTGTTACAGAAGAATAGATCTTAATGGACAAAATGATAGAATAAATAGTTATAAGCCAAAAAACAAGAGTAACTCTGCTTTTGGAGCACACATGAATCATTCCATTTTTGCAAAAGCTTTTCTCCTTCCAAGAAATAAGATCAGTCATACATAGTTCTGTATATTGGGAATGCCAATATTCTACATCTGCCATTTTTATATGCAAATATACTTATTAATTGCTCATCTTCTTGGTGAATTTTACCTCTGAGAATCTCCCTTAGATTTTTTTTTTTTTGGTCCTTGGAGATTAATGTACTTATTCATCTCCTTGGAGGTCAAAGTCCTGTGAACCACTGAAAGTATTCCCTTGCTTAGAAAGGGCAGCTCAGGGTATAGTAATGAAGGGAATCTCACTATGGCTCACTCAGTATCATTAAATATTAGAGCTATAATAGGTCTCAGCAATCATCCACCCACTCCATCCTCCTATAGAAAAGCAGAGGTGAAGTACCTTTCCCAAAGTCACAGTGTGAATGGGTGACACAGCTGGAAAAAGAACTTGGCTTTAGAGATGGTAAGAGTGGGTTTGATTTCCTCTTCCTTTCCTAAAGTTGCCATCTGATTTATTTTACACTTGGTGCTCACACAGCACACTCTAAACAGGGTCTGCAAGGCAGTAGTGCTGACATTATGACTCCATCCATGTGACAGGAAACAAAATATCTCATTTTGACAGCATTCAAGTGTACAAATTCTGCATGCCTTTTTCCTAAAGCATTCAAAACAATAGAAATTATGTGAATTTTGAGTTTATATTCCAATAAAACTACCCCAAAATAAGTCATTATTACTAGCTTAATGCAAATGAAGTTGGAAGAAAAGTTTTCTGTTGCTATGGGAGTGCGATAGGTAGAAAAATAGAAAAAGTCTTGTATTCCTACTTATGCCTACATATTTTTATTGTGCAGAACAATATACTGAACTTCCATCCTAGAAAGAAAAATACATAGCGGACTTCATACTCATTTGAATTATAGAATTCAAAATAAAATTGAAAATTTCCTTAACTTGGAGCATCAAGGTCTCTGAGATCCCCTTGTGCTCAGTATCTTGTTTCAACACATGCATTTATTCTCCGCTTCCTGCTGGAGAAGGGTTCTGTGTTGCATACTAAGTAACAATCCACTGCGCATAAAGGATACCAGCAAACCTGAGTATTACCTTTTGTACTCTTTTTTTTTTTTAATAATTTTTTTTAATAGAGGCATGTTTATTTATTTATTTATTTATTTAGTTTTTGTTTGTTTGTTTATACATGCACTGGGTACAGTCAGAAGCACGGGAGGGTGAGAGAATTCACCAGAGCCAGAGCGGGGAGCAGAGCAGGCAGAAGGACCGAAGGACACTGCTGAGGGGAGCAGCGGGCGGCAGGAGAGGTCTGCGCGCTATGTGGGACCCTCCTCCGGTGGCCGGGGAGCAGCCGGGGATCAAACCGGCGCTGCAGAGGCCGAGGGCAGCTTGATTAAAACTTGATGTCCTCAGCACTGAGGTGCCTGCACTATAAGATGTTATCTCAGAGAATTCATAAGTGTTGAGTACCTGTGTGTCCCAGATGCCAATTTACTCTTGGATGCTAAAAAAGTAATTACAGCTTGACTTGGCTGATTTTCTATGACAATTTTCATGAGTACATTGTATTGATATTTTACTATAACTGCTTGTGTATCTGGCTAAGTATAACACAATCATGACATAGTATATATACTCATAATAGGATTCTAGCATAACATAATTGTATAATTATAGCAGTAGTTTATTATTGAAAGCCTTTTCTAATTTCATTACTATTTTTTCCTTTCAAATCAGTAAAAAAAAAAAAAAAAAACAAACATTGCCAATCATGAGAACATAGTCTGTTAAAAAAATTCTTGTGGTTTTTCTTTTTCCTAGCCACACATACCCTGATTTGTAAAGGACATGACTGAGTGCAATTTTTCCACTGAGTTTGTCCTAGAAGGATTAACACACCAGCCAGAACTCCAGCTGCCTCTCTTCTTCCTGTTTCTGGGAATCTACGTGGTCACTGTAATGGGAAACCTGGGGATGATCCTCCTAATCACTTTCAATGCCAAGCTCCAATCATCCATGTACTTCTTTCTGGGTAATTTGTCATTCATCGATCTCTTTTACTCATCAGTTGTTACCCCCAAACTCCTGGGAAACTTTGTATTGGAGCAAAATGTTATTTCCTACCCTGGATGTATGACACAGCTTTTCTTCTTCTGTGTTTTTGCTATTGCAGAGTGTTATATGCTGTCAGCAATGGCATATGATAGATATGTGGCTATCTGTAATCCACTGCTGTACAGTGTCACCATGTCCCAAAAGGTTTGCAATGCATTGGTGGCTGGGGTCTACACTATAGCAATACTTGGAGCATTAGCCTCTATGATCTCCGTGGTCATGCTATCCTTCTGTGGGGACAATGTCATCCACCATTACTTCTGTGATATAATTCCTCTTCTCAAGTGCTCATCTTCCAACACTCATGCAAATGAGCTTCTAGTGATATTCTTGGGTGGATTCAACACACTGTCAACAACTGGAACCATCTTTATCTCCTATATCTTCATTATTGCCAATGTTCTTCGAATTCCCTCAGCTGCAGGCAGGTCCAAAGCCTTTGGCACCTGTGGCTCTCATCTGACAGCTGTTGGGATCTTTTATGGCTCCATCACATTTATGTATTTTAAGCCCTCCTCCAGCAGCAGATTGACACAAGAGAAGGTGGCCTCTGTGTTCTATACCACGGTGGTCCCCATGCTGAACCCCTTGATCTATAGCATGAGAAATAAAGATGTAAAGAATGTGCTGAGGAAAGTCCTGAGGATGAGGTAAGGTCACCTCACAGGGTAGATGTCAGTCATTGAATGTCATGGCAACAGTGTTCTTATTTCTTCTACTTAAATTTCTTTTTTTTTTTTCTGAAAGGAAACATCCCATTCTCATTTCTTCTCCCTTATTTGTTTATTGTTGCCTCCTTTATATAGTTATTACACATATGAGCATACCCTTGAGCAAACTTTTACATATTGATTCAATTGATCATTGATGAATTCTCAGAGGTTCATTTTGAAAGACTCTTCTCCATGAAATTCTCAGAGTCTTTCTTCCTTTCCTATTAGGAAAAACCAGGATAGAATATCTGAACTGGTATTCATGGGAAAAGTCCAAAATTCATTGTTTAATTTACTAATGTCATGGTCCCTCTGTAAGTCCTCCTGCCTTTTTCTTCTGCCATGTCTCTTTCTCCTGAAAAGTCTACTTCCAAAATTAATAAACATTGGCAAAAATGAATGGGGAAATTTTTGACAATAGCCTAGCACAATGTAGGCTAATAAAATTGTTTACTAAAAGGATCTTCATTCTCACAAAGCTCAGAGGCAACTGACAATACTCTCTGTTTACAGTTCCACTTTGTAAGTGATGGATTTCCTTGGAAATCTCAGGTTAGTGATCTTGGACCTCTTCCTAAGAAACAAACTCTATTTCATTCCCAGATCGTATTTCCTAAGGAATTCTTTCTCCCCCCACAAGCACTCATGTTAAAATTGGGATAGACCTGAGTTCTCACTAACTCTGATTTAGATATCTGTTGTCTTCCATCTTCTAATATCTAATGCTGTCTTTCTTCTAAGTAGTAGTTTTGCTCTAGTGTGTTCAGTCTTCAAGTATTAAAGGATTTCCCTGGTTTCCTTTGATAATCCATTTCTAGTTAGAAATGGATTTTGGTCCAAGAAGATCGTAGATATGATTTGTCTTCATGAATTTGTTTTATGACCCAAAATGTGCTAATTCTGGAATATGTACCATATGCACTGGAAAAAAATGTGTGTTCTCTTAGTTTGCATGCAGTGCCCTGTGCATCTTTATCAGGCCCCTCTGTCAGTAACCTTTTTTTAAAGGCTGTTTTTTATTGTCACAGAAATGATCGATGTTATGAAAAAATCAGTTCTCCAAATATAAGTCAGTCTCTTTCTGGATTCTTAATTCTATTTGTCTACTTGATGTCTACATAATCTGGAGTACCATGTTGTTATCACAGCAACTTTAATATCAAAACATTGGTTGAATCCAGGAGTGTCAGTCCTCTAACATATTGTTATTCAAATTTGTGCAGTTCTAAATATCTTCTGTATTGCCATACAAATTTCTGAATGGAGATGTCAATATTTATATGCACACACACACATTTATGTTACTGTATTGGATTCTCTTGAATATGAAGATCAATTTAGGGAGCTTTCCCATCCTGGCAATACTGATATTTCTATCCCAAGGACATGGTAAACCAAGCCAGGTATTTAAGTCATTTTTGTGCAATCTTTTGTAGTTTTTAATATAAAGGTTTGTACATATATTGTGATATTTCCTCTTTCATATTTCCTCTTGCTTGATGCAATGTTGGTTTTTTCCCTCACAGATATAGAGTTGATATTTGTATATTAATATTGTATCTGGCAGTCTAGATAAAAGGACATATTAGCTAAAGTGACTGTTTTGAGTTGATCACTAGCGTTTTCGACAGTTTTATTTGTGCTTCAATGTTAATACCTCTTAGTTACATTTATTGTCTGGTTTGGTATCAGGGCAATTTGACTCATTTATGAATTAACAAGTATTTTCTCTTCCTCAGAATTGTTTTTCTTTTCTTCTTTAGAGTGCTAATTCTTAGTAAAAATGGGCAAAATAAGATCAATGAATGTGAGGAAAGATTCCTTCTTGAAAATGAGAATCAAAGCTAACGAATAGTTAAAGAGATTGCCTCTGAGAAAGGTTCTCAGGATCAGGAGGGGGAGAGAAAGTAAGCCTTCCTTTCCACTGTGAGTCCTGTTGAATTATTCAGCTTTAAATCACTACACAGTGAAAAAGTTCTAAGGATCAGCTATACAGTTTGTGCTAACAATAATAGTTTGTACAATTAAAACTTTGAGGGAGTAGCTCTCATGTTAGGTTTTTTTAATCATAAATAACTTTAGTTATATTTTAATGACTATTTTATGTTTATATATTTTTTATATGTTGATGTGTTGGGTGTTTCTAACAGTATTTAAGTTTCAGGTGTGCTTCATTATATATCAACATCTGTATCTACTACATTAAGTTCATTCCTAAAAGTCCAATTCTCAGTTCACAGTAGATGCTGTTTACCTAATTCACAAAACATGCTTCCTCATTCCCTCTGGTAACCAATAATCTGTTCTTCATAGTTTGAAAAGATAACTTTTGTTTTATTTAGTTCAGTTGTTTATTTTGTTTTTATTTTTTTTTGCACCATATGTCAGTGAAATCATGGTTTTTCTCTTTCTTCTTCTGACTTCACTAAGCATATTACCTTGAAGGTCCTTCCATTTTGTTGCATTTTTGAAGGTCCTTCCGTTTTTATAGCTGAGTAATATTCCATTTTATATTATATTATCACATTATCTTTATCAGTCATCTGTTGTTGGGCAATTAGGTTGTTGCCAGTTCTTAGCATTGCAAATAATGTTGCAATGATCATGGATGAGCTAACATATTTTTTAAATAGTGTTTGTGTATCTGCAACTAAATACCCAAAATTGGGATGACCAGATTAATTAGCATTTGCATTTCTAGTATTTTGTGGCTCTCCATACTGCTCTCCATAATGGCTACCCCATTTTCATTCCCAACAACAGTGCAAAGCTACTGTTTTTCCACTTAGTCTCCAACACTTGTTGTTTAGTGCCTTTTGAAAACCAGACATCCTCACAGGTGTGAGGTGGTACTTTATGTTTTTTTATTTGAATTTTTCAAGTACGTGAGGTTCGGAACATCTTTTCACATGCTTGGTGTCTTGGAAAAGTGTCTATTCAGATCCTTTAACCATTTATTAATCGGGATGTATTTTTTATCATTGTTAAGTTTTATGAGACCTTCATAATTTTGGATAATAACCACTTATTGAAATGGATGTGAAAAATGTGTGATTTGCAAATATCTTCTCCCATTTTGTAGAATGTCCTTTCATTTTCCTGATAATTTCTTTCACCAATGAAAGTTTTTATTTTGATAATAGTTCTACTTGTTTATGTTTCTCCCCCCTTTGCTATTGGAGTACAATGTCAAGGAGCATTTGTAGGTATTTTCTTCTACATAGTTTTTGGGTTTTTGTTGTCCATGCAAGTCTTTAGTACATTTTGAATTAAATGTTGTTGATGGAATTAGGCAATGGTCTAGTCTCAGACTTGATTTAATTTAGAGATAAGTGGAAACAATTTTGCATTCATGTTGTCATACTCATAAACTGCAACTTAAGGAACTTTTGCTATGGAAGCAAAGGCTCCAGGCTATATTCTGAATTTTTACCAGTGAGTTGAATTTTAGACTTTCCTCATGGGCATAAGTCTCATTCAAGAGCACATGCCCGAGCCCATCATCAAAAGATAAGACAGAGTCTCTAAGGAAAGCACAGCACAATACCCCTGTTAGATGAAGCAGACACTGAAAACCTCTCTGATTTTCTGCCTCTGTAGTCACAGGTTAAATAAATATCATTGAAAACATAAAAGACTCTTAAATTACACCTCAAATGTTTGGGGAAAAAAAACAATACCCACATAATCTGGTATGGGACTCTATTTGAATTCACATACTATGTATGCCAGAGATATACAGAAATGTCTCCATTAGGCTAGGTGCAAAAAAACATAAGCGCAGATGTTAACTAACCCCAACCACTGCACAGAAATAAATACAAAAGTCAGAAGAAATGAGAGGAAGAGAAGCCAACAAAATGAAGAAACCACCAATTTTACTTATAGTGAAGAGGGAGAACTGGACATATCCTAGGGTAGTTCTCACTTCTAAAGAGACATCAGGCTCTTTGGTCAGCAGAGACTGAAGTGGGCTACCCCATAACAACAGGGATATAAATCATTTGAGAAAAATCTTCTTGGTCTTACAATTTCTTCTATTTTAAATTGGGTGATATTATTCTTCTATGATGGTAATTATGTTTTTGTTTATAAAAGCTTGTATTTTTTAATGCTATTGTAATAAAATGATTTTACTCATTCTTCTCTGACTGTGTTTCTTTATGTAGATTATTTGCTGGTATTTAGTGTCTGTGTGTATATCTCAATTGTAGGATGACTTCTTGCATTTCCATTTTTTAAATAGTTTTAAATGTTTTAAATGAGCAAGTGTAAAAATTAAGTGATTCTAAAAGCTAAAATATTGGTAGACTTGACCAAAAAAATCTTGCAGAGTAATTTTTTGTTTCTTATATGGTATACCAGAAATTTAGATGTCAGTAACCAAATTGATGCTTATCCCATTCATACATATTAATTCTAAATATTGAGGTTGCAGTCATAGTTTTTGGCAAATGAATAGTCACTATTTCCATAAGATAAGTTGAAAATACCATCTATCCTTCAATGAATTGATTTTGCTTCTTTGTCAATGATTGGTTGACTACATTTCTGTAGAGTTTTGTGTGAGCTCCCTATTCTATTCTGCTCCAGTAGTTTTGGTTTATTTGGGTTTTTTACGTTGTAGTACCATTCTGTCTGGCTACTGTAGTTGTAGCAATCTTTAAGTGGGGTGATTTCCATCTTCTGGAAGGCCAAACTTGTCTGACATTAGTTTTCTCTTATAGTATTCAGGTGGATATATTTTGCTTTCCATTTATTTCTCTAGTTTTACAAATATCTTTTAAAATAACTTTTAAATTATTAAAAATTACTTCTACAATAACTTTAAAAAATTTACTGATTTTCCAATCATTTAGAAAATTATATAATCTTGAGGGTACAACTCTATACCTCCATGTGTCACAGACCCTTCACCAAAGTTCCAAGGCCAATGCCCTATCACTTTCCTCCCCAATCCCATCTTCTCTAGTCTCCAACCTCTGCTATCCATGGAGACTAAGAATTTTTCATTTATTTGTTTTGACAGCTTTTTTTTCTATTCCTCAAATGAGTGAAACTGTCAGATAACTATCTTTCCCTTTCTGACTTACTTCATTTAGCATAATCACGTCAAGGCCCATCCATTTTCCAAAAAATCTTGCTGTTATTTTGATGATAATACATTGGCACTATAGATATATTTATTTCAACACATATATAAACAATTATCTATTAACAAATGACATCTTAACAATATTGATGCTTCCTATCTATGATCATGGAGTATCTCTCCATTAATGTAGATCTTTTTTATTTCTTTCATAAAAAACTTAAGATTTCACTCACATGCACTTAAATATATTTTATAGATTTGTAACAAAGTACTTTTTGCTAATACATAGGTGCTAAAGTAATGGCATTATGATTAAATATGAGATAAATCCATGCCACTTGCAGCTATATGGTGGAGCTTGAAAGGATTATGTGAAGTGAAATAAGTCAGAAGAAGAAAGAAAAACACCAGATGGTGTCATTAATATGTTGAATATAAAGTCATTAAATTAACAGTCATATAAAGACAAACTGAAAAGCTAACCCTTGATAACTGGCTACAGAACTGAGACAACAATGGGGAGTGTGTGAGGGGGGAAACAGAACAGGATGGAGGGAGGCATTATGGTCCATAGTGGTGGAGTAAGGGCAAATTGGTAGTACATGTACTATGGTGGTAATATGTGGTGGGGATACCCCAGTGTCACCTCAGTTAGATTTTAATTACTTTTTTAAAATGATAGCACAAAAGAGTTCAAAATGTAAAAGCAACACTCTCATGCTTTGTTTTTAGAACACAGAAATGGAAAGGCTGGGATTTTGCTCACTCATGCAGAACTGCTCCATGTCTGATTGTTATCATCCTACAATATACCAGAAGGGAGAAATTCCAATTTTGCAAGAAAGTTTGCCCTTCTAAGAAGTAAGATTAATCATTATCCTGTATATTGGGATGCCCATACTTCATGTCTACCATGATTCTGTATGCCAGTATAACTGATTAATTGCTTTTATCTTCTTGGGAGAATTTCACCTCTGAGAATTTCCCTTGGATTTTTTTGGTCCTTGGAGAATACTGTACTCATTCATCTCCTTGGAGGTCAAAGTCCTGTGAACAACTAAAAGTATTCCATTGCTTAGAAAGGGCAGCTCAGGATATAGGAATGGAGGGGAATCTCACCACTGCTCACTCAGTATCATTAAATCTTAGAACTGTAACAGGTCTAAGTGATCATCCACCCACTCCATCCTTCTGTAGACAAGCCAAGTGAAGAACTTTTCCCAAAGTCACAGTGGGTGACACAGCTGGAAAAGGAACTTGACTTTAGAGATGGTAAGATTGGGGTTTGATTTCTTCTTCCTTTCCTAGAGTAGCCATCTGATTTATTTTATACTTGGTGTTCATACAGCACTCTCTAAACAGGGTCAGCAAGGCACTAGAATGGTAATGCCTGTCGTTTAGCTGACAGTATGAATCTATCCACAGTCACCAGTTTTTGACTGCACTCAAGTGCACACATTCTGCCTACCCTTTGCCTAAACCATTCATTTGAAATGGAATTACTAGGGTGCATTTCAAGTTTATATTGCGATGAAACTACAGTTTGGTCAAACATATGTGGTTGTTACTAGCCCAATGCAACTGAAGATGGAAGGAAAGCATTTTCTGTTGCCTATGGGCATGCAGTGGGTAGAGAAATAGGGGAAATCTTTTGTTATCCTACTTATAGCTACATATTTCTATTATACAGCTATAATATACTGAAATTATTTCCTAGAAAGAAAAATGTATAGCTGATTTCATACTCATTTGAATTATAGACCTCAGAATAAAATAAAAACCTCCTTAACTTGGAGCTTAATTTATCTGAGATTCCCCTTGTGCTCCGTACCTTGTTCCAACACATGCATTTATGCACACTTCCTGCTGGAGAAGGGATCTGTGTTGTATGCTAAGTAACAATCCACTGCACATAAAAGATGCCAGCAAAACTGAATATTACCTTTTGCACTCTTAATTCAACCTCGATGTCCCCAGCATGAGATTTACCAAGTAAGTTGTCCTTTCAGAAAATTCATAATTTCTGAATGCCTGTGTGTTCTAGACACCAATTTAATCTTTGATGCTAAAAAGGTAATTACAGCTTTGTATTACCTGATTTCCTAAACAATTTTCATGAGCATGTTTATTGATATTTTATTTTACTATATCTTCTTGTGTATTTGACTAAATTTGACACAATTTAGACATTGAAAATATAATCATAATAAGGTACGGGGTTAAATGTGTAATTACAGCAGCAGATCATTATTGAGAGCCTGTTTGAATTTCATTGTCACTTTGTTTTTCAGTCAAAAGAGTAAACTTGACAATCATGAGAACATAGTTTTGGAAGTATTCCTGTGATTTTTCTTTTTCCTAGCTACAGATACCCTGATTAGTAAGAGAGATGACTGAGTGCAATTTTTCCACTGAGTTTGTCCTAGAAGGATTAACACAACAGCCAGAACTCCAGCTGCCTCTCTTCTTCCTGTTTCTGGGAATCTATGTGGTCACTGTAATGGGAAACCTGGGCATGATCCTTCTAATCACTTTCAATGCCAAGCTCCAATCTCCCATGTACTTCTTTCTGGGTAATTTGTCATTCATCGATCTCTTTTACTCAACAGTTGTTACCCCCAAACTCCTGGGAAACTTTGTATTGGAGCAGAATGTTATTTCCTACCCTGGATGTATGACACAGCTTTTCTTCTTTTGTGTTTTTGCAACTGGAGAGTGCTATATGCTGTCAGCAATGGCATATGATAGATATGTGGCTATCTGTAATCCTCTGCTGTACAGTGTCACCATGTCTCAAAAGGTGTGCAATGCACTGGTGATTGGAGTCTATACCATGGCAATAAATGTAGCTTTAGCCTATACGATCTCCATGGTCATGTTATCCTTCTGTGGGGACAATGTCATCCACCATTACTTCTGTGATATAATTCCTCTTCTCAAGTGCTCATCTTCCAACACTCATGCAAATGAGCTTCTATTGTTATTCTTGGGTGGATTCAATGTGCTGTCAACAACTGGGGCCATCATCATCTCCTACATCTTCATTATTGCCAATGTTCTTCGCATTCCCTCAGCTGCAGGCAGGTCCAAAGCCTTTGGCACCTGTGGCTCTCATCTGACAGCTGTTGGGATCTTTTATGGCTCCATTGTATTTATGTATTTAAAGCCCTCCTCCAGCAGCAGCATGACACAGGAGAGGGTGGCCTCTGTGTTCTATACCACGGTGGTCCCCATGGTGAATCCCTTGATCTATAGCTTGCGAAATAAAGATGTAAAGAATGTGCTGAGGAAAGTCCTGGGGATGAGGTAAGGTCACCTCACGGGGTAGGAGTCAGTTACTAAAGGTCACGGCAGCAGTGTTTTAGTTTCTACATCTTAGAACTCACTTATTTTTGTCTGAAACAAAATGTCCCATTCTCATTTCTTCTCCCTTAACTGCTTAATGTTGCCTTATTTTTACAGTTTATACACATATGCAGCACACCCCTTGAGCAAACTTTACATATTTGATTCAGTTGATCATTGATGAATTCTCAGAGGTTCATATCGAAAGATTCTTCTCAATGGGATTCTCAGGGTCTTTCTTCCTTTCCTATAAGGAAAAACCGGGAGAGAAAAATGGGCAAGGTAAGATGTCTAGATCAGGAAAGAATCATCCTTGAAAGTGAATGCCTCTGAGAAAGTGTTCTCAGGAATCAGTAGGAGTGGAGAAAGTAAGCCGCCTTTTCCACTGTGATCATGGGAAAAGGCCAAAATTCGTTGCATAGTTTGTGGCTTTGATAGTCCCTTTGTAGGTCCTCCTGCCTTTTTCTTCTGCCAGGTCTCTCTCTCCTGAAAAGTCTACTTCCAAAATGAATAAACATTGGCAAAAATGAATGGAGAAATTTTTTACATCAAATAGCCTCGCTCAATGTAGGCCAATGATGCTGTTTACTGTATGGAAGCTTCACTCTAGCAAATCTCAGAGGCAACTGACAATACTGTCTGATCAGAGTTCCACTTTATAAGGAATGAATTTCCCTTAGAAATCTCAGGTTAGTGATCTTGGACCTGTTCCTAAGATGCAAAATCTGTTTCATTCCAAGATTGTATTTCCTAAGGAATTCTTCCCCACAAACACACATGTTAAAATTTGGATAGACCTGAGCTCTTCTCACTGATTTGGACATCTGTTGTTTTTTACCTTCTAATAACCTAACACGGTCTTTGTCTGACTTCTCAGTATTCTCCCTCTAGTGTATTGTTCAGTCTTTAAATATTAAAGGATTTCCCTGGTTTCCTTTGTTAATCCATTTCTAGTCTGATGCATTTTGGTCCACGAAGATGCTAGGTATGATTTCAGTCCTCATGAATTTGTTTTATAACCCAAAATGTGGTCTATTCTGGAAAATGTACCCTATGCACCTGAGAAAAATGTGTGTTCTCTGTGGGCGTGCAGTGCCCTGTACATCTCTATTTGGCCTTTGTTTAAAAGGTTGCTTTTATTGTCACTGAAAGGAATGATGCTGTAAAAAATAAGTTATGCAAATATAAATAAATCTCTTTATGGATTCTTAATTCTATTCTATTTTTCTATTTGATGTCTACATAAGCTTGGTGGAGTGCCAGGTTGTTATCACAGCAACTTTAATATCAAGACATTGGTTGATCCCGGGGGTGTTGGTTCTCTAACATATTGCTATTCAAAGTTGTACCATTGTAAAATATCTTTTGTATTTCCATATGAATTTCAGAATGGAGATGTCAATAGTTATATGCACACACCACATTTATGATACTGTTTTGGATTCTCTTGAATATGAAAGTCAGCATAGGGAGTTTTGCCATCCTGGCTATCCTCATATTTCAATCCCAAAAGACATGGTAAACCATGCCAGGTATTTAAGTCTTCTTTTTGCAATGTTTTCTAGTTCTTAATATAAAGGTTTGTACATATATTGTGAGAGTTCCTCCTTTATATTTTCTACTTGATGCAGTGCTAGTTTTGTTTCCCACAGATGTTCAGTAGATATCTGTATATTAATATTGTCCCTAGCAGTCTAGAAAAAAGGACATATTGGCTAAAGTGACTGTTTTGAGTTGATCACTAGAGTTTTCTACAGTTTTATATGTGCTTCGATGTTAATGCTTCTTATTTATATTTATTGTCTGGTTTAGTATAAGGGCAATTTGATTCATATTATGAATTAACAAATATTTTCTCTTCTTCGGGTCTCTAGAAGTGCTTGTTCAGAATTGTTTTTCTTTTCTTCATTAGAGTGCTCATTTTTAGCAAAAATGGGCAAGGTAACATGAATAGTTGAGGAAATATTCCTTCTTGAAAGTGAGAGTCAAAGCTAACTAATAGTTAAAGTGATTGCCTCTGAGAAAGTGTTCTCAGGAGTCAGTAGGCATGGAGAAGGTTAGCTGTCCTTTCCACTATGTGTTCTGTTGAATTATTTGACCTAAATCTGTATACAGTGAAAAAGTTCCAAGGATCAGCTATACAATATTGTGCTAACAATAATAGTTTGTACAATTAAAACTTTGAGAGAGTAGCTCTCATTTTGTATCTTTTATCATCATAAATCACTTTAGTTATATTTTAATGACTATGATATACATTTTTTTCAATATTTTATGTAATTCTTACATCATTTTTCATCTTGCACAATGTACCCATTTTCATTATGGTTATATTCCCCACACAATTGCACCCCCACTTATTTTGACTCTAGTCCTTCCTTTCCTCCCCTCCCCCCCACTGTAGTATGTCTCTGGTTTATAGTTGCTTGTTAATTTTGATTTTTACTTTGTATTGATTAGTCTTTTTCCTGGTCTCTTATTAAGTTTTCTAAATTCCTGCTATGAGTGAGACCATCCGGTATTTTTTTTTCTGACTTATTTCGCTGAGCATGATCCCTTCTAGCTCCATCCATGTTGCTGCAAACTACATGTGTTTATCTTTTGTTATTGCTGAGTAATATTCCATTGTGTATATGTACCATATCTTCTTGATCCAGTCGTCTATTTTTGGCATTCTGGTCCAACCACTATGGAGAGCTGTGTGGAGATTTCTTGACCTGCTAAACATAGAGCTTCAATATGCATATACTTACATTTCATATTGTAGTGTCAGTTCTTTCTAACAATACATAAATCTCAGGTATGTTTTGTTACATATCAACATCTATATATACTACATTAATTCATTCTTTAAAGTCTTATTCTCTGGTTTGTAATTGATGCTGTATACATAATTAACACAACAAGCACCCCATTCCTTCCTGTAACCAATAGTTTGTTCTATAGTATAAAAGGTAACTTTGTTTTATTTAGTTCAATTGTTTGTTTCTTTTTGTACCATATGTCAGTGAAATTGTGGTATTTAATTTCTCCTCCCCACTTCACTAAGATATTACCTTGAAGGTCCATCAATTTTGTGGCAAATGGCAGACTTTCATCTATTTATAGCTGAGTAACATTGGGTTTTATATTTATTATCACATTATCAATCACCTGTTTTTGGGCAATGAGGTTGTTACCAGTTGTTAATATTGCAAATAATGCTGCAATGATCATGGGTGAGCTAACATTTTTTCAAATAATGTTTTTGTAACTGCAAGTAAATTCCCAGAAGTGGGATGACCAGCTCACATAGAATTTACATTTCCAGTTTTTGAGGATCTCCATGCTGCTCTCCATTTTCATTCCCAACAACAGTGCACAAAGCTTCCCTGTTCTCTGCTGCCTCTCCATCACTTGTTTGGTGCCTTTTGAAAATCAGCCATCCTCACCCGTGTGAGTGATATTTTGGTGTTGTTTTGATTTGAATTTCCCAACTAGATAGAGGTGTGGTGTCTTGGAAAAGTGGCCTATTCAGATCCTTCAACTATTTGTTAATCAGGATATATATTTTATTATTAAATTTTATGAGTCTTTACATATTTTGGATAATAACTTTCATTGAAATGTGTGTGAAAAATGTGTGATTTGCAAATATCTTCTCCCATTTAGAAGAATGTCCTTTCATTTTGCTCATAATTTCTTGCTCCTAAAAGTAAGCTTTTATTTTGATATAGTGCTACTTGTTTATTTGTGTTTTTTCCTCCTCTTGCTGTTGGATGCAATGTCAAGGAGCATTTGTAGGTATTTTCTTTCTTTTTTTTTTTATATAGTTTTTTTTTATAGAGGCATGGTTTTTTTATTTATTTATTTATTTATTATATTTGTTTGTTTGTTTTGTTTATACATGCACTGGGTATAGTCAGAAGCGCGGGAGGGTGAGAGAATTCACCAGAGCCAGAGTGGGGAGCAGAGCAGGCAGAAGGACCGAAGTACACTGCTGAGGGGAGCAGCGGGTGGCAGGAGAGGTCTGCGCACCATGTGGGATCCTCCTCCGCTGGCCGGGGAGCAGCCGGGGATCGAACCGGCGCCGCAGAGGCCGCAGGCAGCTTCGCAACCCAGCGCTCAACCGCTGCGCCACCGGGGAGGCCCTGTAGGTATTTTCTTCTACATAGTTTACAGTTTCTTTTGTCCATGCAAGGCATTAGTGCATTTTGAATTAAGTGTTGTTGATGGAATTAGGCAATGGTCTAGTCTCAGACTTGATTTAATTTAGAGATAAGTGGAAACAAATTTTGCATCCATGTTGTCATACTCATAAACTGCAACTTAAGGAACTTTTGCTATGGAAGTAAAGGCTCCAGGGTTATATTCTGAATTTTTACCAGTGAGTTGAATTTTAGACTTTCCTCATGGGCGTAAATCTCACTCAGGAGCACATGCCTGAGCCCATCATCAAAAGATAAGACAGAGTCTCTAAGGAAAGCACAGCACAATACCCCTGTTAGATGAAGCAGACACTGAAAACTTCTCTGATTTTCTGCCTCTGTAGTCTCAGGTTAAATAAATGTCATTGAAAACATAAAAAGCTCTTAAATTACACCTCAAATGGTTGAAAAAAAAATACCCACATACTCTGCTATGGAACTTAATTTGTAGTCACATACTGTGTATGCAAGAGATATACAGAAATGTCTCCAGTAGGTGAGGTGCAAAAAATATAAAAGCACATGTCAACTAACCCCTGTCCCGACCCGCGGGATTCGTAGGCACGAAAAGAGAAGGGCTGAGGATTGAAATGAGGGGCTTGAGACAACTTGACGCTAGCGTTTACTTCTTTATTTTTCCTTTACCTTTCTTTTACTTTTCCCTGTCTTTCTACCTTCCCTGACCTTCTCTCTGCTCCTCTTGCAATAACCTCTCTCGCAATAACCTCCTGACCTTCTCGTGGTTCTCTTCTTATATCCTGGTAGCTCCTCCCATTGTACCTCCCAGTCTCATTTGATTAATAGGAAACACCTGTGGTTTCTCAGCAGGCAAAACGGTAAAGCGAAAACTAATTAATGGCACGTGTGTTGCGCAACATGGCGCATGCTCCAGGCGGCTCCGGACAAACCCCAACCACTGCAGATAAATAAACAGGAAAGATGGGAGAAATGGGAGTAAGAGAACTCAACAAAATGAAGAAACCACCAATTTTACTATTAGTGAAGAGGGAGAACAGAATAGAACCAAGGATATTTCTCATTTCTAAAGAGACATCAGCCTCTTTGGTCTGCAGAGACTAAATTGACCTACCCCATACCACCAGGGATGTAAATCATATGAGAAACAATCATCTCAATCTTATAATTTCTTCTATTTAAATTTGGGTGATTGTGCTTCTTCTATGATGGTAATTATGTTTTTGTTTATAAAAGCTTGTATTTATGATGCCAATTTAATGAAAAATTTTTACTCAATCTTCTCTATCTCTTTTTGTCGATTCCTGCTGCAATTTAGTGTCTCTGTCGTGTCAGTTGTGGGATAACTGTTTTGCACTTTCATTTTTAAAATCATTTTAAATTTGTTTCAAATGAGCAAATTGTAAAAATTAAGTGACTTTAAAAGCTAAAATATTGGTATGTTTACAAAAAAAACTTGCAGATTGATCATTTTTTTCCCTGTATTTCCTTTGACAATATCAAAAATGTAGATGCCAGCAACCAGGGTGATGCTTATCCCATTCATATGTAATCAAAATATTGAGGTTGCAGTCATGTTTTTTGATAAATGAATTCCCAGTGTTCCCACAAGATGTGTTGAAAGACCATCGATCCTTCAGTGGATTGCTTTTGCTTCTGTGTCAATGATTGGTTGACTATGTTTCTGTGGAGTTTTGTGTGGACTTTCTGTTCTTCTATTCTGCTCCCATGATGTGGTTTTGGTTTGTTTTTTCACTCAGCGGTACCATGCTGCCTTGGTACTGCAGTTGTAGCAGTCCTTAATTGGGGTAATTTCCATCTTCTGAAATTGTTTTTCTCTTACAGAAATCAGGTGGATATCTTTTGCCTTCACATTTAATTTCTACAAGTTTTATAAATATCCACAAAATAATTTTGAATAATTTACTGATTTGCCAATCATTTAGAAAATTATTGATTTGTGGCTACAACTCTGTACCTCCACGTGTCACATACCCTTCACCAAAGATCCAAGGCAAATGCCCTTCACTTTCCCTCCCCAATCCCATCTTCTCTAGTCTCCATCTCCATGGAATCTAAGAAGATTTTGTTTGTGAGTTTGGAGGACTAATTTTCTTTGATTTTTTTTTAATTCCACAAATGAGTGAAACTATCAAATAATTGTCTTTCTCCCTTTCTGACTTATTTCATTTAGCATAATCACTGCATGGCACCCACTTTCCACAAAAACTTGCTGTTATTTTGATTATAATACATTGGACGATAGAATATATTCATATCTAAACACATATAAAACTATTATCTATTAAGAAATGTCTTAACATCTTAACATTATTGATGCTTTAAATCATTTTAAATTTGTTTGCAATTGCAAGTTGTAAACATTAAGTGACTCTAAAAGCTAAAATATTGGTATTTGACCAAAGAACTGAATAAATAAAAAGTATATTAAACCACAAACAGTAAGATCAAATTACAGAAAAGGATTTTCACATATCTATAATAACTCCAAATGTAAGTGGACTGAACTCACCAATTAAAATACATGAATTGGGAAGCAGAATCCATCCTTCTTTTGTATTCAGGAAACACACCTAAACTCCAGAGACAAACATGAAATCAGAATAAAGGGTTGTATAATTACCCTACACACACATGGGACTCAAAACAAGACAAAATATATTACCAGTTAAGAAAGGTAACAAGAGACAAAGAGGGACATTATATAACGCTAAAGGGAATGATACATCAAGAAGACATGTATGCATGGATGGCGCTGGAAGGGATCATGCTCAGCGAAATAAGCCAAAAAGAAAAAGAAAAATACCGGATGGTCTCACTCATAGCAGGAATCTAGAAAACTTAAATAAGGGACCAGGAAAATGAATATAAGAAAGTGAAAATCAAAATCAACAAAAAACTATGAACCAGAGACACTTTTTGGGGGGCGGGAGGGGAAGGATTGGGGTCAGAATGGGGCGTTTGTAATTGTATGGGGGAATATAAAAATAAAATTTAATATTAAAAAAAAAAAGAAGACATGTATGCATCAAAGGTAGGAGCACCAAAATACACTAGGCAACTACCATCAACTCAGAAGAGAAGCGTAGTAAAAAACACAGTAGTAGTAGGAGATTTCAACACTTCACTCTCACTAACGGACATATCAACTAGACAGAAAATAAACAGGGGTACAATAGCCTTAAATAGAAAAAGTAGACCTCTTGAGCCTCATAGACATATAGACGATATTGTTCCCCCCAAAAGCAGAATACACATTTTTCTCAATTGCATATGTGACATTCTCCAGAAGAGACCACATTCTCAAACACAAAACAAATACCAATACTTACATGAAGGCTGAAATCATACTCAGCATCTTCTCAGACCATAAAGGTATCTAACTAGAAATAAACTACCAAAGAAAGCAGGGAAATCTTTCAATACATGGAGAGTAAACAACACACTAGTAAAAGACCATTGAGTTAATGAGAAAATCAAAGAAGAAATTTGAAAAAATACTCCAAGACAAATGAAAATGAGCATACAATGATTCAGAACCTAAGGCATCTAACAAAATCAGTACTCAGGGAAATACATAGCACTATAGGACGACCACATTGGGAAATAAGAAAGAACTCATATGAACAACCTTCTTTCTCAGCTTGAGGAATGAGAAAACCAAGAACAAACAATCCAATAGATAGTAGAACAACAAAAATAATAAAAATCAAAGCAGGATAAATGAAATAGAAATTAAAAAGACAGTACAGAAATCATTGAAACCAGAAGTTGCTTATTTGAAAAAATAAGCTAAATAGATAAACCTCGAGCAAGGCTCACTAAGAAAATAAAGGAGAAAACTCAAATAAAAAGAATAAAAAATGAGGGTGGAGAAATCATGATAGATGCTGCAGAAATTCAAAGGATTATTAGAGACTACAATGAACACCTATATACTAACAAATTCAATAAGCTTTAAAAAGTACAAATTCTTAGAATTATGCAATTATTCAAGACTGAATAGGGAATAGAGACCCTGAATAAGACAATTACAAGCAAGGAAATTCAAACAGTACACAAAACTCTCCAAATAACAAGAATCCAGGAGATGCTGCACAAGTGAATTCTACCAAACCTTCAAAGAGGAACTAATGCCTATCTTACTCAAAGTCTTCCAAATATTAAAAAAAAGAAGGAATATGTCCAAGTACCTTTTATGAAGCCAATATTACTGCATCTTGACAACATTCCAGTGGACAAATTCTGCATGCCTTTGTCCTAAAGCATTCACCACAATAGAAATGATGTGAATTCCAAGTTTATATTCCAATAAAACTACAGTTGGCCCCAAAATAAGTCATTATCACTAGACTAGTTCAAATGAAGTTGGAAGAAAAGTTTTCTGTTGCTAAGGGTGTGCAGTAGTTAGAGAAATAGGAAAAGTCCTTCATCTTCCTACGTATGCCTACAAATTTTTATTATGCAGCAAAATATACTGAAATTCCATCCTAGAAAGAAAAATATATAGCCGACTTCATACTCATTTGAATTATAGAATTCAAACTAAAATTGAAAGTTCCTTAACTTGGAGCATCAAGGTCTCTGAGATCTCCTGTGTTGAATGCTAAGTAATAATCCACTGCACATAAAAGATGCCAGCAATCTGAGTATTACCTTTTGCACTCTTAATCAAAACTTGATGTCCTCAGCACTGAGGTGCCCCCGCTCTAAGAAGTTGTCTCAGAAAATTCATAATTGCTGAGTGCCTGTGTGTCCCAGGCACCAATTTTAATCTTTGATGCCAAAAATGTAATTACAGCTTGGGCTTTATCTGATTTCTTATGACAATTTCATGAGTGCGTTGTGTAGATATGTTATTTTCATATATATAGCTGTGTATTCAGCTAAGTTTAACACAATCCTGACATAAGTACATACTTCTGTTAGGGTACTGGTATAACATAATTGTATACTTAAAGCAGTAGTTTATATTGCAAACCAGTTCCAATTTCATTGTCATTTTTTTTCAGTCAAAGTAGTAGAAAAGCTTTGCCAATCATGAGAAAATAATTTAAAAAATATTTCCATGGCTTTTCTTTTTCCTAGCTACACACACCCTGACTTGGAAAGGACATGAGTGAGTGCAATTTCTCCACTGAGTTTGTCCTAGAAGGATTAACACACCAGCCAGAATTCCAGCTGCCCCTCTTCTTCCTGTTTCTAGGAATCTACCTGGTCACTGTAATGGGTAACCTGGGTATGATCCTCCTAATCACTTTGAATGCCAAGCTCCAATCTCCCATGTACTTCTTTCTGGGTAATTTGTCATTCATCGATCTCTTTTACTCATCAGTTGTTACCACCAAACTCCTGGGAAACTTTGTTTTGGAGCAGAAAGTTATTTCCTACCCTGGATGTATAACACAGCTTTTCTTCTTTTGTATTTTTTCTATTGCAGAGTATTACATGCTATCAGCAATGGCATATGATAGATATGTGGCTATCTGTAATCCTCTGTTGTACAGTGTCACCATGTCCCAAATGGTGTGCAATGAACTGGTGATTTGGGGTTTACATCATGGTAATACTTGGAGCGTTAGCCTATATGATCTCCATGGTCATGCTATCCTTCTGTGGGGACAATGTCATCTACCATTACTTCTGTGATATAATTCCTCTTCTCAAGCGCTCCTCTTCCAACACTCATGCAAATGAGCTTCTATTGTTATTCTTGGGTGGATTCCATGTGCTGTCAACAACTGGGGCCATCATCATCTCCTACATCTTCATTATTGCCAATGTTCTTCGCATTCCCTCAGCAGCAGGCAGGTCCAAAGCCTTTGGCACCTGTGGCTCTCATCTGACAGCTGTTGGGATCTTTTATGGCTCCATCACATTTATGTATTTTAAGCCCTCCTCCAGCAGCAGCATGACACAGGAGAAGGTGGCCTCTGTGTTCTACACCACAGTGGTCCCCATGCTGAACCCCTTGATCTATAGCTTGAGAAATAAAGATGTAAAGAATGTGCTGAGAAAAGTCCTGGGGATGAGGTGAGGTCACATCATGGGGTAGGAGTCAGTCACTAAGTACATGGCAACAGTGTTTTGGTTTCTACATCTTAAAACTCACTTCTCTTATTTTTTTTCTGAAATGAAATGTCCCATTCTCATTCTTCTCTATTAACTGCTTAGTGTTGCCTTATTTATACAGTTTATACACATACATAGCACACCCCTTGAGCAAACTTTTACATATTTGATTCAATTGATCAGTGATGAATTCTCAGACGTTCATTTTGAAAGATTCTTCTCAAGGAATTATCAGGGTCTTTCTTCTTTTCCTATTAGGAAAAACCAGGATAGAATATCTGAACTAGTGATCATGGGAAAAGGCCAAATTCATAGTATACTTTGTTGATGTGATAGTCCCTTTATAGATCCTCCTGCCCTTTTCTTCTGCCAGGTCTCTCTCTCCTGAAAAGTCTACTTTCAAAATGAATAAATACTTGGCAAAAATGAATGGAGAAATTTTTGACAACAAATAGCCTTGCTCAGTGTAGGCCAATGATGCTGTTTACTGTATGGAAGCTTCACTCTAGCAAATCTCAGAGGCAACTGACAATACTGTCTGATCAGAGTTCCGCTTTGTAAGTAATAAATTTCCCTTAGAAATCTCAGGTTAGTGATCTTGGACCTGTTCCTAAGAAACAAAATCTATTTCATTCCCAGATCATATTTCCCAAGTAATTCTTCTTCCCCACAAACACACATGTTAAAATTTGGATAGACCTGAGCTCTTCTCACTAAGTGATTTGGACATCTGTTGACTTTTACCTTCTGATATCTAACATGGTCTTTGTCTGACTTCTCAGTATTCTCCCTCTAGTGTATTGTTCAATCTTTAAATATTAAAGGATTTCCCTGGTTTCCTTTGTTAATCCATTTCTAGTTTGATGCCTTTTGGTCCACGAATATGCTAGGTATGATTTCAGTCCTCATGAATTTGTTTTATAACCCAAAATGTGGTCTATTCTGGAAAATGTACCCTATGCACCTGAGAAAAATGTGTGTTCTCTTTGTGGGCATGCAGTGCCCTGTGCATCTCTATTAGGCCTTTGTTTAAAAGGCTACTTTTTATTGTCACTGAAAAGAATGCTGCTGTAAAAAATAGTTATCCAAATATAAATAAATCTCTTTCTGGATTTTTAATTCTATTCTATTTGTCTAATGATGTCTACCTAACCTTGGTGCAGTGCCAGGTTGTTGTTATCACAGCAACTTTAATATGAAGACATTGGTTGATCCCAGGAGTGTCAGTTCTCTAACATATTGTTATTCAAAGTTGTACCATTGTTAAATATCTTTTGTATTTCCATACGAATTTCAGAATAGAGATGTCAGTAGTTATATGCACACACCACATTTGTGACACTGTTTTGGATTCTCTTGAACATGAAAGTCAATATAGGGAGTTTTGCCATCCTGGCAGTCCTCATATTTCCATCCCAAAGACACGGTAAACCATGCTAGGTATTTAAGTCTTCTTTTTGCAATGTTTTCTAGTTCTTAATATAAATTTTGTACATATATTGTGAGATTTCCTCTTTTATATTTTCTACTTGTTTAATGCAGTGCTAGTTTTGTTTCCCACAGATGTTCAGTAGATATTTGTATATTAACATTGTCCTGGCAGTCTAGAAAAAAGAACATATTGGCTACAGTGACTGTTTTGAGTTGATCACTAGAATTTTCTACAGTTTTATTTGTGCTTCAGTGTTAATGGCTCCAATTTAAGTTTCTTGTCTGGTTTAGTATAGGGGCAATTTGATTCATATTATGAATTAACAAGTATTTTCTCTTCTTTGGGTCTCTAGAAGTACTTGCTCAGAATTGTTTTTCTTCTTTAGAGTGCTCATTTTTAGCAAAAATTGCAAGGTAAGATGAATAGTTGAGGAAATATTCCTTCTTGAAAGTGAGAGTCAAAGCTAACTAATAATTAAAGTGAATGCCTCTGGGAAAGTGTTCTCAGGAGTCGGTAGGAATAGGGAAGGTTAGCTGTCCTTTCCACTATGTGTTTTTTTGAATTATTTGACCTAAATCTGTATACAGTGAAAAAGTTCCAAGGATCAGCTATACAATATTGTGCTAACAATAATAGTTTGTACAATAAAACTTTGAGAGAGTAGCTCTCATTTTGTATCTTTTATCATCATAAATCACTTTAGGTATATTTTAATGACTATGATATGCATATATTTATTTTTCATATTGTAGTGTCAGTTATTTCTAACAGTACATAAATTTCAGGTGTGTTTTGTTACATATCAACGTCTGTATATACTAATTAAGTTCATTCCTTAAAGTCTTATTCTCTGGTTTATAATTGATGCTGTTTACATAATTATCACAACAAGCGCCCCATTCTTTCTTATAACCAATAATTTGTTCTATAGTATAAAAGGTAACTTTCTTTTATTTAGTTCAATAGTTTGTTTCTTTTTGCACCATACTCAGTGAAATCGTGGTATTTAATTTCTCCTCCCCACTTAGTTCACTAAGTGAATGTCCATCAATTTTAATGCAAATGGCAGAATTTCATCTATTTATAGCTGAGTAATATTTATTATCACAATATCAATCACCTGTTCTTGGGCAATTAGGTTGCTACCAGTTCTTAGCATTGCAAATAATGCTGCAATGATCATGGGTGAGCTAACATATTTTTTGAAATAATGTTTTTGTAACAGCAAGTAAATTCCCAGAAGTGGGATGACCAGCTCATATAGAATTTACATTTCCAGTTTTTGAGGATCTCCATGCTGCTCTCCATTTTCATTCCCAACAACAGTGCACAAAGCTTCCCTGTTCTCTGCTGCCTCTCCAGTACTTGTTTGGTACCTTTTGAAAATCAGCCATTCTCACCGGTGTGAGTGGTATTTTGGTGTTGTTTTGATTTGAATTTTCCAACTAGATAGAGGTGTGGCATCTTGGAAAAGTGGCCTATTCAGATCCTTCAACCATTTGTTAATCAGGATATATGTTTTATTATTAAATTTTATGAGTTCTTTATATATTTTGGATAATAACTGCTTGTTGAAATGTGTGAAAAATGTGTGATTTGCAAGTATCTTCTCCCATTTAGAAGAATGTCCTTTCATTTTACTCATAATTTCTTGCTGCAAAAGAAAGCTTTCATTTTGATATAGTTCTACTTGTTTGTGTTTTTTCCTCCTCTTGCTGTTGGAGTGCAATGTCAAGGAGCATTTGTAGGTATTTTCTTCTACATAGTTTACAGTTTCTTGTTGTCCATGCAAGGCGTTAATACCTTTTGCATTAAGTGTTGTTGATGGAATTATGCAATGGTCTAGTCTCAGACTTGATTTAATTTAGAGATAAGTGGAAACAAATTTTGCATCCATGTTGCCATACTCATAAACTGCAACTTAAGGAACTTTTGCTATGGAAGCAAAGGCTCCAGGGCTATATTCTGAATTTTTACCAGTGAGTTGAATTTTAGACTTTCCTCATCCTCATGGGCATAAGTCTCACTCAGGAGCACATGCCCGAGCTTATCGTCAAAAGATAAGACAGAGTCTCTAAGGAAAGCACAGCACAATAGCCCTGTTAGATGAAGCGGACACTGAAAACCTCTCTGATTTTCTGCCTCTGTAGTCACAGGTTAAATAAATATCATTGAAAACATAAAAAGCTCTTAAATTACACCTCAAATGGTTGAAAAAAATACCCACATACTCTGGTATGGAACTTAATTTGTATTCACATACTATGTATGCAAGAGATATACAGAAATGTCTCCAGTGGGTGAGGTGCAAAAAATATAAAAGCACATGTCAACTAACCCCAACCACTGCAGAGAAATAAACAGGAAAGATGGAAGAAATGGGGGGAAGAGAAGTCAACAAAATGAAGAAGCCACCAGTTTTACTTAAAGTGAAGAGAGAGAAGTGGACACAACCTAGGACAGTTCTCACTTCTAAAGAGACATCAGCAGAGACTGAAGTGGGCTACCCCATAACACCAGGGATATAAATCATATGAGAAACAATCATCTCAGTCTTATAATTTCTTCTATTTAAAATTGGGTAATTGTGCTTTCTTCTATGATGGTAATTATGTTTTTGTTTATAAAACCCTGTACATTATGATGCTAATTTAATAAAAAATTTTACTCAGTCTTCTCTGAGTGTCTATCTCTTTTTTCTTTCTTGATTCCTGCTGGAATTTAGTTTCTCTGTTGTGTCAGTTTGGGATAACTGTTTTGCATTTTCATTTTTAAAATCATTTTAAATTTGTTTCAAATGAGCAAGTTGTAAAAATTAAGTGACTTTTAAAAACTCAAATATTGGTATATTTGACCAAAATTATCTTGCAGATTAATCATTTTTCCTTGTATGATAATATCAAAAATTTAGATGCCAGCAACCAGGATGATGCTTATCCCATTCATACATAATCAAAATATTGAGGTTGCAGTCATGTTTTTTGATAAGTGAATACCCAGTGTTCCCACAAGATGTGTTGAAAAGACATCGATCCTTCAGTGGATTGCTTTTGCTTCTGTGCCAATGATTGGTTGACTACATTTCTGTGGAGTTTTGTGTGGAGTTTCAGTTCTTCTATTCTGCTCCCATGATGTGGTTTTGGTTTGTTTATTCACTTTGCAGTACCATGCTGCCTTGGTACTGCAGTTGTAGCAATCTTTAAGTGCGGTAATTTCCATCTTCTGAAATTGTTTTACTCTTGCAGTAATCAGGTGGATATTTTTTGCCTTCACATTTAATTTCTACTAGTTTTATAAATATCCACAAAATAATTTTGAATAATTTACTGATTTGCCAATCATTTAAAAATTATGTGATTTGTGGCTACAGCTCTGTACCTCCACGTGTCACACACCCTTCACCAAAGATCAAGGCAAATGCCGTATCACTTTCTCTTCCCAATTCCATCTTCTCTAATCTCCATCTCCGCAGATATCCATGGAGTCTAGGAAATTTTTGTTAATTTGGAGGTCTAATTTTTTTTCTGATTCCACAAATGATTGAAACTATCAGATAACTGTCTTTCTCCCTTTCTGACTTACTTCATTTAGCATAGTCACTGCATGGCATCCACTTTCCACAAAAACTTGCTGTTATTTTGATTATAATACATTGACAGTATAGATATATTCATGTCTACACACATATAAAACTATTATCTATTAAGAAATGACTTCTTAACATTATTGATGCTTTAAAATCATTTTTAATATGTTTGCAATGAGCAAGTTATAAACATTAAGTGACTCTAAAAGCTAAAATATTGGTATATTTGACCAAATAACTGAATAAATAAAAAGTATATTAAACCACAAACAGTAAGATCAAATGGCAGAAAAGGATTTTCACATATTTATAATAACTACAAATGTAAATGGACTAAACTCCTCAATTAAAAAACATGGAATATCTAGTTGAATTGGGAAGCAGAATCCATCCTTTTTTTGTATCCAGGAAATACACCTAAACTCCAGAAACAAACATGTAATCAGAATAAAGGGTTTTATAATTATTCTACAAGCACATGGAACTCAAAACAAGACAACATATATTACCAGTTAAGAAAGGTAACAAGAGACAAAGAGGGACACTATATAATGCTAAAGGGAATGATAATCAAGAAGACATGTATGTATCAAAGGTAGGAGCACCAAAATACACTAGGCAACTACTATCAACATGGAAGAGAAGCATAGTAAAAAACACATTAGTAGTAGAAGACTTCAACACCTCGCTCTCACTAATGGACATATCAACTAGACAGAAAATAAACAGGGGTACAATAGCCTTAAATAGAAAAAGTAGACCTCTTGAGCATCATAGACATATAAATGATATTGTACCCCCAAAAAGCAGAATACACATTTTTCTCAATTGCATATGTGACATTCTCCAGAAGAGACCACATTTTCAAACACAAAACAAATACCAATACTTACATGAAGACTGAAATCATACTCTGCATCTTCTGAGACCATAAAGGTATCTATACTACAAAGCCATAATGATCAAAACTGCATGGTATTGGAATCAGAACAGACACATGGACCAAGGGAACCAAATAGAAAACCCAGAAATAAACCCACAGATTTATGGTCAACTAATCTTTGACAAAGGAGCAAAGAATATGCACTGGAGCAAAGAAAGTTTGTTTAATAAATGGTGCTGGGAAAACTGGGTCACTACATACAAAAGAATGAAACTTGACTAATACCTCACACCATGCACAAAAAAAAACAACTCAAAATGGATTAAAGAACTAGATGTAAGACCTGAAACCATAAAATATATAGAAGGAAATATTGGCGAAACACTACATGACATGCCTTCAAAGACATCTTTACAGACACATCACCCAAAGCAGTGATAGTGAGGCAAAGATAAGCAGCTGGGACTACATCAAATTAAAGAGATTCTGCACAGAAAAAGAGACAATAACAAAAACAAAGAAAAACCCCACTGACTGGTAGAAAATTTTTGCACACAACACTAGTGATAAAGGGCTGATCACAAAAATCTATAGAGAGCTGATGAGACTCAACAAAAACAAAGAAAATAATCCAGTCAAAGAATGGGCAGAAGAGCTAAAAAGAAACTTCTCCAAAGAGGAAATACAAATGTCCAACAAGCATATGAAAAAAATGTTCAACGTCACTTGCAATCAGGGAAATGCAAATCAAAACTACAATGAGGTACCATCTCACACCAGTGAGAATGGCACATATTAAAAAATCTAGCAACAACAAATGTTGGCGAGGATGTGGAGAATAAGGAACTCTCCTGCACTGCTGGTGGGAGTGCAAACTGGTCCAACCACTATGGAAAGCTGTGTGGAGATTCCTCAACCTACTAAAGATAGAGCTTCCATATGATCCAGCAATTCCACTCCTAGGTATTTACCCAAAAGACACAGAAACGTTAATTCCAAAGAGCACCTGCACCCCTATGTTTATAACAGCACTATTTACAATAGCTAAGCTTTGGAAACAACCCAAATGCCCAAAAATAGATGACTGGATCAAGAAGATGTGGTACATATACACCATGGAATATTACTCAGCATTCAAAAAAGATAAACATATGCAATTTGCAGCAACATGGATGGAGCTGGAAGTGATCTTGCTTAGTGGAATAAGCCATAAAGAAAAAGAAAATACCGGATGGTCTCACTCATAGCAGGTATCTAGAAAACCTAAATAAGTGATCAGGAAAAAGAATAACTATAAGAAAGAAAAAATCAAAATCAACAAACAACTATAAACCAGAGACACACTATGGGGAGGGTGGGGAAAGGAGAGATTGGGGTCAAAATAAGGAGGTTGCAATTGATGGGGAATATAAAAATAAAATTAAAAAGGTATCTAACTAGAAATAAACTGCCAAAAGATAGCAGGGAAATCTTTCAATACATGGAGAATAAACAATACACTAGTAAAAAAAAACATTGAGTTAATGAGAAAATCAAAGAAGAAATTTGAAAAATACTCCAGACAAATGACAATAAGCATACAATGATTCAAAACCTATGGCATCTAACAAAATCAGTATTCACAGAGGAATACATATAATATAGGACCACATGAAGAAATAAGAAAGCGCTCATATAAGCAACCTTTTTCAGCTTGAGGAATTAGAAAATTAAGAACAAACAATCCAATGGAGTGTAGAAGACCAAAAATAACAAAAATCAAAGCAGGCTAAATGAAATAGAAATTAAAAGGACAGTACAGAAATCATTGAAACCAAAATTTGGTTATTTGAAAAAATAAGCTAAATAGACAAACCTCTAGCAAGGCTCACTAAGAAAATAAAGAAGAAAGCTCAAATAAATAGATTCAAAAATGAAGGTGGAGAAATCACAACGGATGCTGCAGAAATTCAAAGTATGATTAGAGACTGCTATGAACACCTACATACTAACAAATTCAAAGAGCTAAAAAAGGGACAAATTTTAGAATTATGCAATTATTCAAGACTGAATAGGGAAGGTATAGAAATGCTGAATAACACAATTACAAGTAAGGGAATTCAAATAGTACTCAAAACTCTCCAAATAACAAGAATCCAGGAAATGGCTTCACAAGTGAATTCTACCAAGCCTTCAAAGAGGAACTAATGCCTATCTTACTCGAAGTCTTCCAAATATTAAAAAAGAAGGAACACGTCCAAGTACCTTTTATGAAGTCAATATCACTCTAATACCAAGATTAAATAAGGACAAGGACAACACAGAAGAAGAAAATTACAGACCAAGCTTACTAATGAACACAGATGCACAAATCCTGAATAAAATCTTAGCTAATTGAATCCAACAATGCATTCACAGGATAATACACCACGATCATACTAGAAACACAAGCATGTTTCAACATCAGAAAATCAATCTAAGTCGTCACATCAACAAAAAGAACTGGGAGAGAGGGAGACATAATGCTCCATCATGGTGGAGTAAGGGCAAATTGGTAGTAGATACACTATGATGGTAATACTGATGGGGATACCCCAATGTCACCTCAGTTAAAAATAAAATATTTTTTTAAATGATAGCACAAAAGAGTTAAAAATGTAAAAGCAACACTCTCATGCTTTATTTTTGCAGCACAAAAAAAGAAAAGCAGAGGTCTTGCTTGCTGATGTGGGAAAACTGCTGCATGTATGATTGTTACTACCCTACAATCATTCCAGAAGGGAGATATTCCAATTTTACAAGAAAATTTATCTTTCTAAGAAGTAAGATTAATCATAATTCTGTTTATTGGAAATGTCCAAACTTTGTGTCTACCAGGATTCTGTATCCCAATATAACTGATTAATTGCTTTTATCTTCTTCAGAGAATTTCACCTCTGAGAATCTCCCTTAGATTTTTTTTTTTTTTTAGGTCCTTAGAGATTAAAGTACTTATTCATCTCCTTGGAGGTCAAAGTCCTGTGAACAATTAAAAGTATTCCCTCGCTTAGAGAGGGCAGATCAGGGTATAGGAATGAAAGGGATCTCACTGTTGCTCACTCAGTATCATTAAATATTAGAGCTATAACAGGTCTTGGCGATTATCCATCCATTTCATCCTCCTATAGAAAAGCAGAGGTGAAGTAACATTCCCAAAGTCACAGTGTGAAAGGGTGACACAGCTGGAAAAAGAACTTGGCTTTAGAGATGGTAAGAGTGCACTTTGATTTCTTTTTCCTGTCCTAGAGTTGCCATGTGGTTTATGTTATACTTGGTGCTTGTACAGCACACTCTAAACAGTCTCAGCAAGGCACTAGAGCTGACAGTTTGAATCTATCCACATGACAGGAAAGAAAAGACTGCATCTTGATATCATTCCAGTGCACAAATTCTGCATGCCTTTTTCCTAAAGCATTCACCACAATAGAAATGATGTGAATTGCAAGTTTATATTCCAATAAAACTACAGTTGGCCCCAAAATAAGTCATTATCAGTAGACTAGTACAAATGAAGTTGGAAGAGAAGTTTTCTGTTGCTGTGGGTATGCAGTGGGTAAAGAAATAGGAAAAGTTTTTTTTTCTTCCTACTTATGCCTACATATTTTATTATGCTTCAAAATACACTGAAATTCCATCCTAGAAAGAAAATACATAGATGACTTCATACTTATTTGAATTACAGAATTCAAAATAAAATTGAAAACTTCCTTAACTTGGAGCATCAAGGTCTCTGAGAATCCTGTGTTAAATGCTTAGTAACAATCACCTGTACATAAAGATGCCAGCAAACCTGAATATTACCTTTTGCACTCTTAATCAAAACTTGATTACTCACCACTGAGCTGCCCCCGTGCTAAGATGTTGTCTCAGAAAATTCATAATTGAGAGTGCCTGTGTGTTCCCAGACCCCAATTTAATATTTGATGCCAAAAATGTATTTACAGCTTTGACTTTATCTGATTCCTATAACAATTTTCATGAATGCATTGTATAGATATTTTAATATATATAACTGTGTATTCAGCTAAGTTTAACACAATCCTGACATAAGTACATACTCCTGATAGGGTACTGGTGTAACATAATTGTATACTTAATGCAGTAGTTTATATTGCAAGCCTGTTCCAATTTCGTTGTCCTTTTTTTTTAGTCAAAGTAGTAGAAAAGCTTTGCCAATCATGAGAAAATAATTTAAAAAATATTTCCCTGGCTTCTCTTTTTCCTAGCTACATACACCCTGATTTGTAAAGGAAATGACTGAGTGCAATTTTTCCACTGAGTTTGTCCTAGAAGGATTAACACACCAGCCAGAACTCCAGCTGCCCCTCTTTTTCCTGTTTCTAGGAATCTACCTGGTCACTGTAATGGGAAACCTGGGGATGATCCTCCTAATCAGTTTCAATGCCAAGCTCCAATCTCCCATGTACTTCTTTCTGGGTAATTTGTCATTCATCGATCTCTTTTACTCATCAGTTGTTACCCCCAAACTCCTGGAAAACTTTGTTTTGGAGCAGAATGTTATTTCCTACCCTGGATGTATGACACAGCTTTTCTTCTTCTGTATTTTTTCTATTGCAGAGTGTTTTATGCTGTCAGCAATGGCATATGATAGATATGTGGCTATCTGTAATCCTCTGTTGTACAGTGTCACCATGTCCCAAAAAGTGTGCAATGCATTGGTGGCTGGGGTCTACACTATGGCAATACTTGGAGCGTTAGCCTACACGATCTCCATGGTCATGCTATCCTTCTGTGGGGACAATGTCATCCATCATTACTTCTGTGATATAATTCCTCTTCTCAAGTGCTCCTCTTCCAACACTCGTGCAAATGAGCTTCTAGAGTTATTCTTGGCTGGATTCAATGTGCTGTCAACAACTGGGGCCATCATCATTTCCTACATCTTCATTATTGCCAATGTTCTTCGCATTCCCTCAGCAGCAGGCAGGTCCAAAGCCTTTGGCACCTGTGGCTCTCATCTGACAGCTGTTGGGATCTTCTATGGCTCCATCATATTTATGTACTTTAAGCCCTCCTCCAGTAGCAGCTAGACACAGGAGAGGGTGGCCTCTGTGTTCTATACCACGGTCATCCCCATGCTGAACACCTTGATCTATAGCTTGAGAAATAAAGATGTAAAGAATGTGCTGAGAAAAGTCCTGGGGATGAGATCTGGTCACCTCACGGGGTAGGAGTTAGTTACTGAAGGTCACGGCACCAGTGTTTTGGTTTCTTCATCTTAGAACTCATTTCTCCTATTTTTGTCTGAAATGAAATGTCCCATTCTAATTTCTTCTCCATTGACTGCTTAATGTTGCCTCATTTATAGTTTATACACCTATGCAGTACACCTCTTGAGCAAACTTTTGCATATTTGATTCAGTTATCTTTGATGAATTTAAGAGGTTCATCTTGAAAGATTCCATGGAATCTGTAAATGTAATAATAAGGGTCATTCTTCCCTTCCTATTAAGAAAAACCCGGATAGAATATCTGAACTTGTGATCATGGGAAAGGCAGAAATTCATAGTATACTTTGCTGGTTTGTTGTTCCCCCTCCTACCTTTTTCTTCTACCATGTCTCTTTCTCCTGAAGAGTCTACTTCCAAAATGAATGAACATTGGCAAAAATGAATGAAGAAATTTTTGACAAGTAGTCTCGCACAATGTAGGCAAATGAAACTGTTTACTGAAAGGAAGCTTCATTCTAACAAAAGAAAACTGACTATGCTGTTTCTTCACATTTGCACTTTGTAAGTAATGAATTTCCCTTAGAAATCCCAGCTTAGTGATCGTGGACCTGTTCCTAAGAAACAAACTCTATTTCATTCCCAAATTGTATTTCCTAAGGAATTCTTCTCCCCACAAGCACAGCCATTTAAATTGGGATAGACCTGAGTCCTTCTCACTTACTCTGATTTAGACATCTGTTGCCTTCCACCTTCTAACACTGTCTTTGGCTCTTGGTATTCTTTCTCAAGTGTGTTGTTCATGCTTTAAATATTACAGGATTTCCCTGGTTTCCTTTGATAATCCATTTCTAGTTTGATACATTTTGGTCCAAGAAGATGCTGGGTATGATTTCAATATTCATGAATTTGTTTTATGACTCCAAATGTGGTCTACTCTGGAGCATATACCCTATGCACTTGAGAAAAAAGTGTATTCTCTTTGTGGACATGCATGCCTTGTGCATCTCTATTAGATCTTTGTTAAATTCTGCTTTATTGTCACTGAAATGACTTGATAAAAAATCAGTTATCCAAATATAAGTCAGTTTCTGTCTGATTCTTAATCTATTCTATTTGTCTACTTGATTCTGTTCTATTTGTCTACTTAATCTTGGTGGAGTACCATGTTGTTGTTATCACAGCAACTTTAATATCAAGACATTGGTTGATCCCAGTCATGTCAGTCCTCTAACATATTGTTATTCAAAGTAGTACAGTTGTAAAATATCTCCTGTGTTTCATACAAATTTCAGCTATATGCATATACCATATTCGTGATACTATTCTGGATCTCTTAAATATGGAATCAATTTAAGGAGTTTTGCCATCCTGGCAAAACTGATTTTACTATCCAAAGGACATCGTAAACCATGCCAGGTATTTAAGTGTTTTTTTTTTTTTCTGCACTCTTTTGCAGTTTTTAATATAAAGGTTTGTACATATATTGTGAGATATCCTCTCTTATATTTTCTACTTGCTTGATGCAATGCTAGTTTTGTTTCCCACAGGTATGCAGTAGTTATTAATATATTAATATTGTACCTGGCAGTCTAGATAAAAGGACATATTGGCTAAAGTGACTGTTTTGAGTTAATCACTAGATTTTTCTACAGTTTTAGTTGCACTTCCATGTTAATGCCTCTTATTTGTATTTATTGTCTGGTTTGGTATCAGGGCATTTTGAATCATAATATGAATTAATAAGTGCTTCTCTTCTTTGAGTTTCTAGACGTGCTCAGAGTTATTTTTCTTTTCTTCTTTAGAAGAGTGCTAATTCTTAGTAAAAATGGGCAAATTAAGATCAATGAATAATTAAGAAAAGATTTCTTCTTGAAAGTGAGAATCAAAGCTAACAAATAGTTAAAGTAAATGCTGTGAGAAAGGTTCTCAGGAATCAGGAGAGGTGGAGAATGTAAACTTTCTTTTCCTCTGTAAGTCCTGTTGAATTATTTGGCTTTAAATCTGCATGCAGTGAAAATTTCTAAGGATCAGCTATAGGATATTGTGCTAACAATAATAGTTTGTATAAAACTTAGAGTAGCTCTCATGTTATTTTTTATCATAAATTACCTGAGTTATATTTTAATGACTATTATATGTTTGTATATTTTTTAAATATTGATGTGTGAGGTCTTTCCAACAGTACTTAAGTTTCAGGTGTGCTTCATTATATATCAACATCTGTATCTACAACATTAAGTTCATTCCTAAAAGTCCAGTTCATTGGTTCACAAACAATACCGATGTCAAATTCACACAACAAGCTTCCTCATTCCTTTCTGGTGACCAATAATTTGTTCTTCATAGTTTAAAAGGTAACTTTTGATTTATTTAGTTCTGTTTATTTTGTTGTTGTTTTTTTTTTTTTGCACCATATGTCAGTGAAATCATGTTGTTTCTTCTTCTGACTTACTTCACTAAGCATATTACCTTGAAGTTCCTTCCATTTTGTTGCAATGCCAGAATTTTATCTTTTTATAGCTGACTAGTCCATTTTACATTATCACATTATCTTTATCAGTCATCTGTCCTTGGGCAATTAGGTTGTTACCAGTTCTTAGTATAGCAAATAATGTTGCTATGATCGTGGGTGAGCTAACGTGTTTTTAAAATAGTGTTTGTGTATCTGCAATGAAATACCCAAAAGTGGGATGACCAGATTAATTAGAATTTGCATTTGTAGTTTTTTTTTTAAAGATTGATTGATTGATTGATTTATACAAGCACTGGGTACAGTCAGAAGTGCGGGAGGGTGAGAGAATTCACCAGAGGAGCAGAGCAGGCAGAAGGACCAAAGTACACTGCTGAGGGGAGCAGCGGGCGGCAGGAGAGGTCTGTGTGCCATGTGGGACCCTCCTCTGGTAGCCGGGGAGCAGCCGGGGATCGAACCAGCGCTGCAGAGGCTGCGGGCAGCTTCGCAACCCAGCGCTCAACCGCTGCGCCACCAGGGAAGCCCAGCATTTGTAGTTTTTTGAGGCTCTCCATACTGCTCTCCATAATGGCTACCCCAGTATCATTCCCAACAACAGTGCAAAGCTGCCGTTTTCTCCACTCCTCTCCAACACTTGTTGTTTAGTGCTTTCTGGAAACCAGACATCCTCACAAGGGTGAGGTGTTACTTACTTTATGTTTTTTACTTGAATATTTCAAGTTGAGGAGGCTCGGAACATCTTTTCACATGCTTGGTGTCTTGGAAAAGTGTCTATTCAGATCCTTTAACCATTTACTAATCGGGATGTATGTTTTATCATTAAGTTTTATGAGTATATATTTTGGATAATAAACACTAATGAAATAGGTGTGAAAAATGTGTGATTTGCAAATATATTCTCCCATTTAGTAGCAATTCCTTTCATTTTGCTGATAATTTCTTTCATCAAAGAAAGCTTATATTTTGATAAAGTTCTACTTGTTTATGCTTCTCCCCCCTTTGCTGTTAGATGCAATGTCAAGGAGCATTTGTAGGTATTTTCATCTACATAGTTTTTGTTTCATGCTGTCCATGCAAGTCTTTAGTACATTTTGAATTAAATGTTGATAAACTGCAACTTAAGGACTTGCTATTGAAGCAAAGGCTCTAGGGCTATATTCTGAATTTTTTCCAGTGAGCTGAGTTTTGGACTTTCCTAAAGTGCATAAGTCTTACTCAGGAATACATGTCTGAGCCCATGGTCAAAAGATAAGACAGAGTCTCTAAAAAAAGCACAGCACAATATCCCTGTTAGATGAAACGCACACTGAAAACCTCTCTGATTTTCTGCCTCTGTAGTCACAGATTAAGCAAATATCATTGAAAATATGAAAAACTCTTACATTACACCTCAATGGGTTGGAAAAAAAAGCAATGCCCACATAATCTGGTATGGGACTCTATTTGAATTCACATACTGTGTATGCCAGAGATATGCAGAAATGTCTCCATTAGGCTAGACTGAAGTGGGCTACCCCATAACTCCAGGGATATAGATCATATGAGAAACAATTGTCTCAGTCATATAATTTCTTCTATTTTAAATTGGGTGATTTTGCTGCTTCTACGATGGTAATTGTTTTTGTTTATAAAAGCTTGTATATTATGATGCTAATTAAATAAATAAAATTTACTCAATCTTCTCTGAGTAGCTCTTTTCTCTTTATAGATTACTGCTGGAATTTAGTGTTGTGTCAATTGTGGAATGACTGTTTGGCATTTTCATTTTTAAAAGCCTTTAAATTTGTTTGAAATGAGCAAGTTGTAAAAATTAAGTGACTTCAAAAGCTAAAATAGGGCCTCCCTGGTGGCACAAGTGGTTAAGAAACAGCTTGTGAAGCTGTCTGCAGCCACCGCAGCATGAGTTTGCTCCCCTGCCTACCAGGGAGCTACATACATGGCGTAGCAGACCTCTCCTGTCTGGCCTGCTGCTCCCCTCAGCAGTGTATTTCAGTCAGTCTCCCTGCTCTGTTTCCCACTCTGTCTCCCACTCTGTCTCTGGTGAATCCTCTCGCCTCCCGAGCGTCTGGCATGTACCCCAGCTCTTGTATGCATGAATAAATCTTTAAAAAATGCTAAAATATTGGTATATTTGACTAAAGAACTGAATAAATAAAAAGTATATAAAACCACAAACAGTAAGATCAAATGGCAGAAAAGGATTTTCACATATCTATAATAACTCCAAAAGTAAATGGACTAAACTCATCAATTAAAAAACATGGAGTATCTTTCAGCTTACACCAGTAAGAATGGCGCATATCAAAAAAACAAGCAACAACAAATGTTGGCGAGGATGCGGTGAAAAAGGAACTTTCCTACATTGCTGGTGGGAGTGCAAACTGGTCCAACTCTGTGGAATGCTGACTCAAGATTCCTCAGTCTACTAAATATGGAGCTACCATACAATCCGGCAATTCCACTTCTAGGGATCTACCCAAGGATACAAAAACAGTGATTCAAAAGAGCGCCTGTACACCTATATTTATTGCAACCCTATTTACAATAGGTAAAACATGGAAACATCCCAAATGCCCAAAAATGGAAGACTGGATGAAGAAGATGTGGTATATACACAATGGAATATTATGCAGCAATCAAAAAAAGATAAACTCATGCCATTCACAGCAACGTGGATGGAGCTAGAAGGAATTATGCTCAGTGAAATAAGCCAGAAGGAAAAAGTAAATACCGTATGGTTTCACTTATGACAGGAATATAGTGGAACCAAATAAAACATCAGTGTAAAAAAAATAATAACAGTACAAACCACAACAAAGCAAAACCAGATAATTATAAACCAGAGACATACTGTAGGGGAGGAGGAGGGAGAGGGGTGAGAGGCAGGGAGGGAGGGAGGGAGGGAGGGAGGAGCACATGGACTGTGGTGATGGTGCATGGGTGCCTTGGGGGAGGAACTTCCAGGAGGTTTCAATCTGAGGGGGTGGGGGAGAAGCAAATATTGTCCAAATACTGTAAAAAATGATAAATGTTAAAATAAAAAAATAATATGGGTTAAAAAAAAAAACATGGAGTATCTAGTTGAATTGGGAAGCAGAATCCAACCTTCTTTGTATTCAGGAAACACACCTAAACTCCAGAGACAAACATGAAATCAGAATAAAGGGTTGTGTAGTTACCCTACAGGCACATGGGACTCAAAACAATACAAAATATATTACCAGTTAAGAAAGGTAACGAGACAAATATGGACACTATATAATGCTAAAGGATATGATACATCAAGAAGACATGTATGCATCAAAGGTAGGAGCACCAAAATACACTAGGCAACTACTTTCAACACGGAAAAGAAGCATAGTAAAAAACACATTAGTAGTAGGAGACTTTTCAACACTTCATTCTCACTAACGGACATATCAACTAGACAGAAAATAAACAGGGGTACAATAGCCTTAAATAGAAAAAGTAGAACTCCTGAGCCTCATAGACATATAGACGATATTGTTCCCCCCAAAAGCAGAATACACATTTTTCTCAATTGCATATGTGACATTCTCCAGAAGAGACCACATTCTCAAACACAAAACAAATACCAATACTTACATGAAGGCTGAAATCATACTCAGCATCTTCTCAGACTATAAAGTATCTAACTAGAAATAAACTACCAAAGAAAGCAGGGAAATCTTTCAATACATGGAGAATAAACAACACACTAGTGGAAGACCATTGACTTAATGAGAAAATCAAAAAAGAAATTTGAAAAAATACTCCAAGACAAATGAAAATGAGCATACAATGATTCAGAACCTAAGGCATCTAACAAAATCAGTACTCATGGAAATACATAGCAATATAGGATGACCACATCAAGAAGTAAGAAAGAGCTCATATGAACAACCTTCTTTCTCAACTTGAGGAATGAGAAAACCAAGAACAAACAATCCAATAGACAGTAGAACAACTAAAATATAAAAATCAAAGCAGGATAAATGAAATAGAAATTAAAAAGACAGTACAGAAATCACTGAAACCAGAAGTTGGTTATTTGAAAAAATAAGCTAAATAGACAAACCTCGAGCAAGGCTCACTAAGAAAATAAAGGAGAAAGCTCAAATAAATGGAATCAAAAATGAAGGTGGAGAAATCACAACAGATGCTGCAGAAATTCAAGGTATAGTTAGAGACTACTATGATCACCTATATACTAACAAATTCAGAGTGCTAAAAAAGGACAAAATCTTAGAATTATGCAAAGAAATTCAAACAGTACATGAAACTCTCCAAATAAGAAGAATCCAGGAGATGGCTTCACAAGTGATTTCTACCAAACCTTCAAAGAGGAACTAATGTTTATCTTACTCAAAGTCTTCCAAATATTAAAAAAGAAGTAATATAACCAAGTATGTTTTATGAAGTCAATATTACTCTAATACCAAGATTAAACAAGGACAATACAAAAGAAGAAAATTACAAACCAAGCCAACTAATGAACACAGATGCAGGAATCCTGAATAAAATCCTAGCATTCACAGGAAAATACACCATGACCAAGTGGGATTGATACCAGAAACACAGGGATGTTTCAACATCTGAAAATCAATCAATATAAGTCATCACATCAACAAAAAGAACAGGGAGAGAGGGAGGCATAATGCTCCATGATGGTGGAGTAAGGGTGAATTTGTAGTTAATGCACTATGGTGGTAATACCTGATGGGGATTCCCTAATGTCACCTCAGTTAAAAATAAAATATTTTTTTAAATGATAGCACAAAAGAGTTAAAAATGTAAAAGCAACACAGTCATGTTTTCTTTTTGAAGCACAAAAAAAGGAAAAGCTGGAGTTTTGCTCACTGATGCGGGAAAACTGCTGCATGTATGATTGTTACCGTCCTACAGTCATTCCAGAAGGGAGATATTCCAAGTTTCCAAGAAAGTTTATCCTTCTAAGAAGTAAGATTAATCATAATGCTGTAATTGGAAATGTCCATACTTCGGGTCTGGCATGATACTGTATACCAGTATAACTGATTAGTTGCTTTTATCGTCTTCAGAGAATTTCACCTCTGAGAATCTTCCTTAGATTTTTTTTTTAAGTCCTTAGAGATTAATGTACTTATTCATCTCCTTGGAGGTCAAAGTCCTGTGAACAATTAAAAGTATTCCCTTGCTTAGAGAGGGCATCTCAGGGTACAGGAATGGAGGAGATCTCACTGTTGCTTACTCAGTATCATTAAATATTAGAGCTATAACAGGTCTTGGTGATCATGCACCCATTCCATCCTCCTATAGAAAGAGAGGTGAAGTAACATTCCCAAAGCCACAGTGTGAATGGTGGACACAGCTGGAAAAATAACTTGGCTTTAGACATGGTAAGAGTGGACTTTGATTTCTTTTTCCTTTCCTAGAGTTGCCATGTGGTTTACGTTATACTTGATGCTCATACAGCATACTCTAAACAGGCTCAGCAAGACACTAGAGCTGACAGTTTGAATCTATCCACATGACGGGAAAGAAAAGACTGCATTTTTGACAGCATTCCAGTGCACAGATTCTGCATGCATTTGTCCTAAAGCATTCACCACAATAGAAATGATGTGAATTGCAAGTTTATATTCCAATAAAACTACAGTGGGCCCCCAAATAACTCTTTATTACTAGCCTAGTTCAAATGATGTTGAAAGAAAAGTTTTCTGTTGCTATGGGTGTACAGTGGGTAGAGAAATAAGAAAATTCTTTTGTCTTCCTACTTATAACTACATATTTTTATTATGCCACAAAATACACTGAAATTCCATTCTAGAAAGAAAAATACATAGCCGACTTCATACTCATTTGAATTATAGAATTAAAAATAAAATTGAAAATTTCCTTAACTTGTAGCATCTCCTGTGTTGAAAGCTAAGTAACAATCCACTGCACATAAAAGGTGCCAGCAAACCTGAATATTACGTTTTGCAATCTTAAGCAAACTTGACATCCTCAGCACTGAGGTTCCCCCGCTCTAAGATGTCTCAGAAAATTCATAATTGCCGAGTGCCTGTGTGTCCCAGACTCCAATTTAATCTTTGATGCCAAAAATGTAATTAGAGCTTAGTCTTCTCTGATTTCCTATGACAATTTTCATGAGCGCATTATATAGATATTTTATTTTTGTGTATATATATATATATATATATATATAGCTGTGTATTCAGCTAAGTTTAACACAATCCTGACATAATACATACTCCTGATAGGGTACTGGTGTAACATAATTGTATACTTAAAGCAGTAGTTTATATTGCAAGCCTGTTCCAATGTCATTGTTATTTTTTTTTTTTAGTCAAAGTAGTAGAAAAGTTTTGCCAATCATGAGAAAATAACTAAAATAATATTTCCATGGCTTTTCTTTTTCCTAGCTACACACACCCTGATTTGTAAAGGAAATGACTGAGTGCAATTTTTCCACTGAGTTTGTCCTAGAAGGATTGACACACCAGCCAGAACTCCAGCTGCCCCTCTTCTTCCTGTTTCTGGGAATCTACCTGGTCACTGTAATGGGAAACCTGGGGATGATCCTCCTAATCACTTTGAATGCCAAGCTCCAATCTCCCATGTACTTCTTTCTGGGTAATTTGTCATTCATCGATCTCTTTTACTCATCAGTTGTTACCCCCAAACTCCTGGGAAACTTTGTATTGGAGCAGAATGTTATTTCCTACCCTGGATGTATGACACAGCTTTTCTTCTTTTGTGTGTTTGCTATTGCAGAGTGTTATATGCTGTCAGCAATGGCATATGATAGATATGTGGCTATCTGTAATCCCCTGTTGTACAGTGTCACCATGTCCCAAAAAGTGTGCAATGCATTGGTGGCTGGGGTCTACACTATGGCAATACTTGGAGCGTTAGCCTACACGATCTCCATGGTCATGCTATCCTTCTGTGGGGACAGTGTCATCCATCATTACTTCTGTGATATAATTCCTCTTCTCAAGAGCTCCTCTTCCAACACTCGTGCAAATGAGCTTCTAGAGTTATTCTTGGCTGGATTCAATGTGCTGTCAACAACTGGGGCCGTCATTGTCTCCTACATCTTCATTATTGCCAATGTTCTTCGCATTCCCTCAGCTGCAGGCAGGTCCAAAGCCTTTGGCACCTGTGGCTCTCATCTGACAGCTGTTGGGATGTTTTATGGCTCTATTGTATTTATGTATTTAAAGCCTTCCTCCAGCAGCAGCATGATGCAGGAGAAGGTGGCCTCTGTGTTCTATACCACGGTGGTCCCCATGCTGAACCCCTTGATCTATAGCTTGAGAAATAAAGATGTAAAGAATGTGCTGAGAAAAGTCCTAGGGATGAGGTCAGGTCACCTCACGGGGTAGGAATCAGTTACTGAAGGTCATGGCAGCAGTGTTTTGGTTTCTTCATCTTAGAACTCATTTCTCTTATTTTTGTCTGAAATGAAATGTTCCGTTCTCATTTCTTCTCCATTGACTGCTTAATGTTGCCTCATTTATGGTTTATGCACATATGCAGCACACCCCTGAGCTAACTTTTACATATTTGATTAGTTATCTTTGATGAATTTAAGAGGTTCATTTTGAAAGATTCCATGGAATCTGTTAATGTAATAATATGGGTCATTTTTCCCTTCCTATTAGGAAAAACCCGGATAGAATATCTGAACTTGTGATCATGGGAAAGGCAGAAATTCATTGCACACTTTGCTGGAGTGTTGGTCCCTCTATAGGTCCTCCTGCCTTTTTCTTCTACCATGTTTCTTTCTCCTGAAGAGTCTACTTTCAAAATTAATGAACATTGGCAAAAAGGAATGAAGAAATTTTTGACAACATGTAGTCTCACACAATGTAGGCAAATGAAAATGTTTACTGAAAGGAAGCTTCATTCTAACAAAAGAAAACTGACAATGCTGTTTCTTCACATTTGCACTTTGTAAGTAATGAATTTCCCTTAGAAATCCCAGCTTAGTGATCGTGGACCTGTTCCTAAGAAACAAACTCTGTGTCATTCCCAAATTGTATTTCCTAAGGAATTCTTCTCCCCACAAGCACACCCGTTTAAATTGGGATAGACCTGAGTCCTTCTCACTTACTCTGATTTAGACATCTGTTGCCTTCCACCTTCTAATATCTAACACTGTCTTTGGCTTCTTGGTATTGTTCCTCAAGTGTGTTGTTCATGCTTTAAATATTACAGGATTTCCCTGGTTTCCTTTGATAATCCATTTCTAGTTTATACATTTTGGTCCAAGAGGATACTGGGTATGATTTCAATCTTCATGAATTTGTTTTATGACTCCAAATGTGGTCTACTCTGGAAAATGTACCCTATACTTGAGAAAAATGTTTATTCTCTTTGTGGACATGCATGCCTTGTGCATCTCTATTAGGTCTTTGTTTAAAAGCTGCTTTTATTGTCACTGAAATGACTTGATAAAAAATCAGTTATCCAAATATAAGTCAGTTTCTTTCTGGATTCTTAATTATTCTATTTGTCTACTTGATTCTATTCTATTTGTCTACTTTAATCTTGGTGGAGTACCATGTTGTTGTAATCACAGCATCTTTAATATCAAGACATTGGTTGATCCCAGTCATGTCAGTCCTCTAACATATTGTTATTCAAAGTTGTACAGTTGTAAAATATCTTCTGTATTTCTATACAAATTTCAGAATGGTGATGTCAGTAGTTATATGCATACACCATTTTCGCGATCCTATTCTGGATCTCTTGAATGTGAAATCAATTTAAGGAGTTTAGCCATCCTGGCAAAACCGATATTACTCTCCAAAGGACACGGTAAACCATGCCAGGTATTTAAGTCTTTTTTTGGTACTCTTTTGCAGTTTTTAATATAAAGGTTTGTACATATATTGTGAGATATCCTCTCATATTTTCTACTTGCTTGATGCAATGCTAGTTTTGTTTCCCACAGCTATGTAGTAGATATTTAAATATTAATATTGTACCTGGCAGTGTAGATAAAAGGACATATTGGCTGAAGTGACTGTTTTGAGTTGATCACTAGATTTTTCTACAGTTTTAGTTGTGCTTCCATGTTAATGCCTCTTATTTGTATTTATTGTCTGATTTGGTATCAAGGCACTTTGAATTATATTATGAATTAATAAGTATTTCTCTTGAGTTTCTAGAAGTGCTCAGAATTATTTTTTTTCTTTAGAAGAGTGCTAATTCTTAGTAAAAATGGGCAAATTAAGATCAATGAATAATTGAGGAAAGATTCCTTCTTGAAAGTGAGAATCAAAGCTAACAAATAGTTAAAGTGAATGCTCTGAGAAAGGTTCTCAGGAGTCAGGAGGTATGGAGAATTAAACCTTCATTTTCCTCTGTGAGTCCTGTTGAATTATTTGGCTTTAAATCTGCATACATTGAAAATTTCTAAGGATCACCTATAGGATATTGTGCTAACAATAATAGTTTGTATAATTAAAACTTTGAGAGAGTACCTCTTGTTATATTTTATCATAAATTATTTGAGTTATATTTTAATGACTATTATATGTTTTATATTTTTTAAATATTGATGTGTGAGGTCTTTCCAACAGTACATAAGTTTCAGGTGTGCTTCATTATATATCAACATCTGTATCTACAACATTAAGTTCATTCCTAAAAGTACAATTCACTGATTCCCAATCAATACTGATGCCAAATTCACAAAACAAGTTTCCTCATTCCTTTCTGGTGACCAATAATTTGTTCTTCATAGTTTAAAAGGTAACTTTTGTTTTATTTAGTTCTATGTTTTTTTTGTTGGGGTTTTTTTGCACCATATGTCAGTGAAATCATATGTTGTTTCTTCTTCTGATATACCTCACTAAGCATATTACCTTGAAGTTCCTTCCATTTTGTTGCAATGCCAGAATTTCATCTTTTTATAGCTGACTAGTCCATTTTATATTATCACATTATCTTTATCAGTCATCTGTTCTTGGGCAATTAGGTTGTTACCAGTTCTTAGCATTGCAAATAATGTTGTAATGATAGTGGTTGAGCTAAAGTGTTTTTAAAATAGTGTTTGTGTATCTGCAATGTAATACCCAAAGTGGGATGACCAGATTAATTAGAATTTGCATTTCTAGTATTTTGAGGCTCTCCATACTGCTCTCCATAATGGGTACCCCAGTTTCATTCCCAACAACAGTGCAAAGCTGCCGTTTTCTCCACTCCTCTCCAACACTTGTTGTTTAGTGCTTCTTGGAAACCAGACATCCTCACAGGGGTGAGGTGGTACTTTATGTTTTTGACTTGAATGTTTCAAGTTGATAAGGTTTGGAACATCTTTTCACATGCTCGGTGTCTTGGAAAAGAGTCTGTTCAGATCCTTTAACCATGTATTAATCCAGATATATGTTTTATCATTAAATTTTATGAGTTCTTTATATATTTTGGATAATAACCACTTATTGAAATGGGTGTGAAAAATGTGTGATATGCAAATATCTTCTCCCATTTAGTAGAGTGTCCTTTTATTTTGTTGATAATTTCTTTCACCAAAGAAAGCTTTTATTTTGATAAAGTTCTACTTGTTTATGTTTCTCCCCCCTTTGTGTTGGATGCAATGTCAAGGAACATTTGTAGGTATTTTCTTCTACATAGTTTTTGTTTCATGTTGTCCATGCAAGCCTTTAGTACATTTTGAATTAAATGTTGTTGATGGAATTGGCAATGGTCTAGTCTCAGCCTTGATTTTATTTAGAGATAAGTGGAAACAAATTTTGCATTCATGTTGTCATACTTATAAACTTCAACTTAAGGACTTTTGCTGTGGAAGCAAAGACTCCAGGGCTGTATTCTGAATTTTTACCAGTAAGCTAAATTTTGGACTCTCCTAAAGGCATAAGTCTCACTCAGGAATACATGGCAGAGCCCATGGTCAAAAGATAAGACATAGTCTCTAAAAAAATCACAGCACAATACAGCTGTTAGATTAAGCACCCACTGAATACCTCTCTGATTTTCTGCCTCTCTAGTCACAGGTTAAACAAATATCATTGAAAATATGAAAAACTCTTACATTACACCTCAAGGGGTTGGAAAAAAAAAACAATGCCCACATAATCTGGTATGGGACTCTATTTAAATTCACATACTATGCATGCCAGAGATATACAGAAATGTCTCCATTAGGCATGTGCAAAAAATATCAAAGCACGTGTCAAATAACCCCAACCATCAACAGAAACAAACAGGAAAGATGGAAGAAATAGGGGGAAGAGAAGTCAACAAAATGAAGAAACCACCAGTTTTACTTAGAGTGAAGAGGGAGAAGTGGACACAACCAAGAATAGTTCTCACTTCTGAATAGACTTCAGGCTCTTTGCTCAGAGGAGACTGAAGTGGGCTACCCCCTAAAACCAGGGATATAAATCTTCTGAGAAACAATCGTCTCATTCATATAATTTCTTCTATTTTAAATTGGGTGATTTTGCTTCTTGTATGATGGGAATTGTTCTTGGTTATAAAAGCTTGTATATTATGATGCTAATTTAATAAAAAAAAAGTTACTCAATCTCATCTGATTATCTCTTTTCTCTTCATAGATTATTGCTGGAATTTAGTGTCTCTGTTGTGTCAATTGTGGGTGACTGCTTGGCATTTTCATTTTTTTTTAATTTAATTTAAATTTATTTTATTTTATTTTATTTTATTACACAAGCACTGGGTACAGTCAGAAGCGTAGGAAGGTGAGAGAATTCACCAGAGCCAGAGCGGGGAGCAGAGCAGGCAGAAGGACGGAAGAACTTTGTTGAGGGGAGCAGCGGGCGGCAGGAGAGGTCTGTGCGCCATGTGGGACCCTCCTCCAGTGGCCGGGGAGCAGCCGGGGATCGAACTAGCGCTGCAAAGGCTGCGGGCAGCTTCGCAACCCAGCGGTCAACAGCTGCAACACGGGGGAGGCCCTGGCATTTTCATTTTTAAATGCCTTTAAATTTGTTTGAAATGAGCAGGTTGTAAAAATTAAGTGACTTCAAAAGCTAAAATAGGGCCTCCCTGGTGGCACAAGTGGTTAAGCTTGTGAAGCTGTCTGCAGCCACCACAGTGTGAGTTTGCTCCCTTGCCTACCAGGGAGCTATATACATGACGCGGCAGACCTCTCCTGTCTGGCCTGCTGCTCCCCTCAGCATGGTATTTCAGTCAGTCTGCCTGCTCTGTTTCCTACTCTGTCTCCCACTCTGTCTCTGGTGAATCCTCTCGCCCCCCGAGCCTCTGGCATGTACCCCAGCTCTTGTATGCATGAATAAATCTTTAAAAAATGCTAAAATAGGGGTATATTTGACCAAAGAACTGAATAAATAAAAAGTATATAAAACCACAAACAGTAAGGTCAAATGGCAGAAAAGGATTTTCACATATCTATAATAACTCCAAATGTACATGGACTGAACTCATCAATTAAAAAACATGGAGTATCTTCCAGCTTACACCAGTAAGAATGACGCATATCAAAAAAATAAGCAACAACAAATGTTGGCGAGGATGCGGTGAAAAAGGAACTTTCCTACATTGCTGGTGGGAGTGCAAACTGGTCCAACTCTGTGGAATGCTGACTCAAGATTCCTCAGTCTCTAAATATGGAGCTACCATACAATCCGGCAATTCCACTTCTAGGGATCTACCCAAGGATACAAAAACAGTGATTCAAAAGAGCGCCTGTACACCTATATTTATTGCAACACTATTTACAGTAGGTAAAACCTGGAAACAACCCAAATGCCCAAAAATGGATGACTGGATGAAGAAGATGTGGTATATATACACAATGGAATATTACTCAGCAATCAAAAAGATAAACTCATGCCATTCACAGCAACGTGGATGGAGCTAGAAGGAATTATGCTCAGTGAAATAAGCCAGAAGGAAAAAGTAAATATCGTATGTTTTCACTTATGACAGGAATATAAGGGAACCCAATAAAACATCAGTGTAAAAAAAATAATAACAGTACAAACCACAACAAAGCAAAACCAGATAATTATAAACCAGAGACATACAGCAGGGGAGGAGGAGGGAAAAGGGTGAAGGGAGGGAGGAGCACATGGACTGTGGTGATGGTGCACGGGTACCTTGGGGAAGGAACTTCCAGGAGAACTCAATCTGAGGGGGTGGGGAGGGAAGAAAATATTGTGTAAAAAATGTAAAAAATAATAAATGTTAAAATAAAAAAGGGTTAAAAAAAGAAACCATGGACTATCTAGATAAATTGGGAAGCAGAATCCAACTTTTTTTTGTATCCAGGAAACACACCTAAACTCCAGAGACAAACATGGAATCAGAATAAAGGTTTGTAAAACTATCCTACAAGCAAATGGGACTCAAAACAAGACAAAATATATTACCAGTTAAGAAAGGTAACAAGAGACAAAGAGGGACACTATATAATGCTAAAGGAAATGATACATTAAGAAGACATGTATGCCTCAAAGGTAAGAGCACCAAAATACACTAGGCAACTACCGTCAACTCAGAAGAGAAGCATAGTAAAAAACACATTAGGAGACTTCAAGACCTCACTCTCACTAACGGACATATCAACTAGACAGAAAATAAACAGGGGTACAATAGCCTTAAATAGAAAAAGTAGACCTCTTGAGCCTCGTAGACATATGGACAATATTGTTCCCCCCAAAAGCAGAATACACATTTTTCTCAATTGCATATGTGACATTCTCCAGAAGAGACCACATTCTCAAACACAAAACAAATGCCAATACTTACATGAAGGCTGAAATCATACTCAGCATCTTCTCAGACCATAAAGTATCTAACTAGAAATAAACTACCAAAAGATAGCAGGAAAATCTTTCAATACATGGAGAATAAACAACACACTGGTGAAAGACCATTGAGTGAATGAGAAAATCAAAAAAGAAATTAGAAAAATACTCCAGACAAATGAAAATGAGCATACAATGATGCAAAATTATGCCATCTAACAAAATCAGTACTCAGAGGGAAATACATAGCAAGATAGGACCACATCAGGAAATAAGAAAGCGCTCAACCTTCATTCTCAGCTTGAGAAATTAGAAAAGCAAGAACAAACCGTTCAATAGGCAGTAGAACAACAAAAATAATAAAAAATCAATGCAGGATAAATGAAGTAGAAATTAAAAAGACAGTACAGAAATCATTGAAACCAAAAGTTGGTTCTTTGAAAAATAAGCTCAATAGACAAATCGCTAGCAAGGTTCACTAAGAAAATAAAGGAGAAAGCTCAAATAAATGGATGCAAAAATGAAGGTGGATAAATCATACCAGATGCTGCAGAAATTCAAAGGATAATTAGAGACTCTATGAACACCTATATACTAACAAATTCAAAGAGCTAAAAAAAGGACAAATTCCTAGAATTATGCGATTATTCAAGACTGAATAGGGATGATAGAGAAACCCTGAATAAACAGTTACAAGCAAGGAAATTCAAACAGTACACGAAACTCTCCAAATAACAAGAGTCGAGGAGATGGCTTCACAAGAGAATTCTACCAAACCTTCAAAGAGGAACTAATGCCTATCTTACTCAAAGTCTTCCAAATATTAAAAAAGAAGGAATATGTCCAAGTACCTTTTATGACGCCAATATCACTCTAATACCAAGATTAAACAAGGACAACACAAAAGAAGAAAATTACAGACAAAGCCTACCAATGAACACAGATGCAGAAATCCTGAATAAAATCCTAGCATTCAAAGGATAATATACCATGACCAAGTGGGATTGATACCAGGAACACAGGGATGTTTCAACATCTGAAAATCAATCAATATAAGTCATCACATCAACAAAAAGAACATGGAGGGAGGGAGGCATAATGCTCCATGATGGTGGAGTAAGGGCAAATTCGTAGTAGATGCACGATGGTGGTAATACCTAATGGGGATACCACAATGTCACCTCAGTTAAAAATAAAATAATTTTTAAAATGATAGCACAAAAGAGTTAAAAATGTAAAAGCAACACTCTGATGCTTTGTTTTTGGAGCACAACAAAAAGATGAGCTGGGGTTTTGCTCACTGATGTGGGAAAACTACTGCATGTATGATTGTTATCATCCTACAGTCATTCCAGTAAGGATACATTCCAAGTTTCCAAGAAAGTTTGTCCTTCTAAGAAGTAAGATTAATCATATTTCTGTAATTGGAAATGTCCATACTTCGGGTCTGGCATGATTCTGTATGCCAGTATAACTGATTAGTTGCTTTTATCTTCTTCAGAGAATTTCACCTCTGAGAATCTCCCTTAGATTTTTTTTTTTTAAGTCCTTAGAGATTAATGTACTTATTCATCTCCTTGGAGGTAAAGTCCTGTGAACAATTAAAAGTATTCCCTTACTTAGAGAGGGCGTCTCAGGGTATAGGAATGAAGGGAATCTCACTGTTGCTCACTCAGTATCATTAAATATTAGAGCTATAACAGGTCTTGGTGATCATGCACCCACTCCATCCTCCTATAGAAAGAGAGGTGAAGTAACATTCCCAAAGTCACAGTGTGAATGGGTGACCCAGCTGGAAAAAGAACTTGGCTTTAGACATGGTAAGAGTGGACTTTGATTTCTTTTTCAATTCCTAGAGTTGCCAAGTGGTTTACGTTATACTTGATGCTCATACAGCACACTCTAAACAGGCTCAGCAGGACACTAGAGCTGACAGTTTGAATCTATCCATGTGACAGGAAAGAAAAGACTGCATTTTTGACAGCATTCAAGCGCACAGATTCTGCATGCCTTTTTCCTAAAGCATTCACCACAATAGAAATGATGTGAATTGCAAGTTTATATTCCAATAAAACTACAGTGGGCCCCCAAATAACTCTTTATTACTAGCCTAGTTCAAATGACATTGAAAGAAGAGTTTTCTGTTGCTATGGGTGTACAGTGGGTAGAGAAATAAGAAAATTCTTTTGTCTTCCTACTTATACCTACATATTTTTATTATGCCACAAAATACACTGAAATCCATCCTAGAAAGAAAAATACATAGCTGACTTCATACTCATTTGAATTATAGAATTAAAAATAAAATTGAAAACACCTTAACTTGGAGCATCTCCTGTGTTGAAAGCTAAGTAACAATCCACTGCATATAAAAGAGGCAGCAAACCTGAATATTACGTTTTGCAATCTTAAGCAAACTTGAAGTCCTCAGCACTGAGTTTCCCCCGCTCTAAGATGTTGTCTCAGAAGATTCATAATTGCCGAGTGCCTGTGTGTCCCAGACTCCAATTTAATCTTTGATGGCAAAAATGTAATTAGAGCTTAGTCTTCTCTGATTTCCTATGACAATTTTCATGAGCGCATTATATAGATATTTTATTTTCGTGTATATATATATAGCTGTGTATTCATCGAAGTTTAACAAAATCCTGATATAATACATACTCCTGATAGGGTACTAGTGTAACATAATTGTATACTTAAAGCAGTAGTTTATATTGCAAGCCTGTTCCAATGTCATTGTTATTTTTTTTTTCAGTCAAAGTAGTAGAAAAGCTTTGCCAATCATGAGAAAATAATTAAAATAATATTTCCGTGGCTTTTCTTTTTCCTAGCTACACACACCCTGATTTGTAAAGGAAATGACTGAGTGCAATTTTTCCACTGAGTTTGTCCTAGAAGGATTAACACACCAGCCAGAACTCCAGCTGCCCCTCTTCTTCCTGTTTCTGGGAATCTACGTGGTCACTGTAATGGGTAACCTGGGGATGATCCTCTTAATCACTTTCAATGCCAAGCTCCACTCTCCCATGTACTTTTTTCTGGGTAATTTGTCATTCATTGATCTCTCTTTCTCAACAATTGTTACCCCCAAACTCCTGGGAAACTTTGTATTGGAGCAAAATGTTATTTCCTACCCTGGATGTATGACACAGCTTTTCTTCTTCTGTGTTTTTGGTATTGCAGAGTGTTATATGCTGTCAGCAATGGCATATGATAGATATGTGGCTATCTGTAGTCCTCTGTTGTACAGTGTCACCATGTCCCAAAAAGTGTGCAATGCATTGGTGGCTGGGGTCTACACTATGGCAATACTTGGAGCGTTCGCCTACACGATCTCCATGGTCATGCTATCCTTCTGTGGGGACAATGTCATCCACCATTACTTCTGTGATATAATTCCTTTTCTCAAGAGCTCCTCTTCCTACACTCATGCAAATGAGCTTCTAGTGTTATTCTTGGCTGGATTCAATGTGCTGTCAACAACTGGGGCCGTCATTGTCTCCTATATCTTCATTATTGCCAATGTTCTTCGCATTCCCTCAGCTGCAGGCAGGTCCAAAGCCTTTGGCACCTGTGGCTCTCATCTGACAGCTGTTGGGATGTTTTATGGCTCTATTGTATTTATGTATTTAAAGCCTTCCTCCAGCAGCAGCATGACACAGGAGAGGGTGGCCTCTGTGTTCTATACCACGGTGGTCCCCATGCTGAACCCCTTGATCTATAGCTTGAGAAATAAAGATGTAAAGAATGTGCTGAGAAAAGTCCTTGGGATGAGGTAAGCTCTCCTCACGTGGTATGAGAGAGTTACTGAAGGTCACGGCAGCAGTGTTTTGGTTTCTTCCATCTTAGAACTCATTTCTCCTATTTTTGTCTGAAATGAAATGTCCCGTTCTCATTTCTTCTCCATCAACTGCTTATTGTTGTCTCATTTAGACTTTATACACCTATGTAGCACACCCCTTGAGCAAACTTTTGCATATTTGATTCAGTTATCTTTGATGAATTTAAGAGGTTCATTTTGAAAGATTCCATGGAATCTGTTAGTGGAATAATAAGGGTCATTCTTCCCTTCCTATTGGGGAAAAACCCGGATAGAATATCTGAACTTGTGATCATGGGAAAGACCAAAATTCATAGTATACTTTGCTGGTTTGTTGTTCCCCCTCCTGCCTTTTTCTTCTACCATGTCTCTTTCTCCTGAAGAGTCTGCTTCCAAAATTAATGAACATTGGCAAAAATGAATGAAGAAATTTTTGACAACAAATAGTCTTGCACAATGTAGGCAAATGAAACTGTTTACTGAAAGCTTCATTCTAACAAAAGAAAACTGACAATGCTGTTTCTTCACATTTGCACTTTGTAAGTAATGAATTTCCCTTAGAAATCCCAGCTTAGTGATCGTGGACCTGTTCCTAAGAAACAAACTGTTTCATTCCCAAATTGTATTTCCTAAGGAATTCTTCTCCCCACAAACACACATGTTTAAATCGGGATAGACCTGAGTCCTTCTCACTTACTCTGATTTAGACATCTGTTGTCTTCCACCTTCTAATGTCTAACACTGTCTTTGGCTCTTGGTATTCTTCCTCAAGAGTGTTGTTCATGCTTTAAATATTACAGGATTTCCCTGGTTTCCCTGGATAATCCATTTCTAGTTTGATACATTTTGGTCCAAGAAGATGCTAGGTATGATTTCAATCTTCATGAATTTGTTTTATGACTCCAAATATGATCTACTCTGGAAAATGTACCCTATACTTGAGAAAAATGTGTATTCTCTTTGTGGGCATGCATTCCTTGTGCATCTCTATTAGGTCTTTGTTTAAAAGCTAATTTTATTGTCACTGAAATGATGTATAAAATCAGTTATCCAAATATAAGTCAGTTTCTTTCTGGATTCTTAATCTATTCTATTTGTCTTGATTCTATTATATTTGTCTGCTTTAATCTTGGTGGAGTACCATGTTGTTGTTATCACAGCATCTTTAATATCAAGACATTGGTTGATCCCAGTCATGTCAGTCCTCTAACATACTGTTATTCAAAGTTGTACAGTTGTAAAATATCTTCTGTATTTCCATACAAATTTCAGAATGGAGATGTCAGTAGTTATATGCATATGCCATTTTCACGATCCTATTCTGAATCTCTTGAATGTGAAATCAGTTTAAGAGTTTTGCCATGCTGGCAAAACTGATATTACTCTCCAAAGGACATGGTAAACCATGCCAGGTATTTAAGTCTTTTTTTTTTTTTTGCACTCTTCTGCAGTTTTTAATATAAAGGTTTGCACATATATTGAGAGATATCCTCTCATATTTTCTACTTGCTTGATGCAATGCTAGTTTTGTTTTCCACAACTATGTAGTAGATATTTATATATTAATATTGTACCTGGCAGTATAGATAAAAGGACACATTGGCTAAAGTGACTGTTTTGAGTTGATCACTAGATTTTTCTACAGTTTTAGTTGTGCTTCCATGTTAATGCCTCTTATTTGTATTTATTGTCTGGTTTGGTGTCAGGGCATTTTGAATTATATTATGAATTAATAAGTATTTCTCTTGAGTTTCTAGAAGTGCTCAGAATTATTTTTCTTTTCTTCTTTAGAAGAATGCTAATTCTTAGTAAAAATGGGCAAAATAAGATCAATGAATAATTGAGGAAAGATTCCTTCTTGAAAGTGAGAATCAAAGCTAACAAATAGTTAAAGTGAATGCTCTGAGAAAGGTTCTCAGGAGTCAGGAGGGGTGGAGAATGTAAACCTTGTTTTCCTCTGTAAGTCCTGTTGAATTAGTTGGCTTTAAATCTGCATACAGTGAAAATATCTAAGGGTCAGCTATATGATACTGTGGTGACAGTAATAATTTGTATAATTAAAACTTTGAAAGAGGACCTCTCATTTTTTAAAATCATTAATCACTTGAATTATATTTTAATTATTTTATATTTAATCACTTGAGTTATATGTTTATACATTTTTTATATATTGATGTGTCAGGTCTTTCTAACAGTACATAAGTTTCAGGTGTGCTTTGTTGTATATCAGCATCTGTATCTACAACATTTAGTTCATTCCTAAATTCCAGTTCACTGGTTCACGGTCAATACTGATGCCAAATTCACAAAACAAGCTTCCTCATTCCTTTCTGGGGACCAGTAATTTTTTCTTCATATTTAAAAGGTAACTTTTATTTAGTTCTATGTTTATTTTGTTGCGGTTTTTTTGTACCATACATCAGTGAAATCATGTTTCTTCTTCTGACTTACTTCACTAAGCATATTACCTTGAAGTTCCTTCCATTTTGTTGCAATGCCAGAATTTCATCTTTTTATAGCTGACAAGTCCATTTTATATTATCACATTATCTTTATCAATCATCTGTTCTTGGGCAATTAGGTAGTTACCAGTTCTTAGCATTGCAAATAATGTTGCAATGATCGTGGTTGAGCAAACGTGTTTTTAATATAGTATTTGTGTATCTGCAATGAAATACCCAAAGTGGGATGACCAGATTAATTGGAATTTGCATTTGTAGTTTTTTGAGGCTCTGCATACTGCTCTCCATAATGGCTACCCCAGTTTCATTCCTAACAACAGTGGAAAGCTGCCATTTTCTCCACTCCTCTCCAATACTTGTTGTTTAGTGCCTTTTGAAAACCAGACATCTTCACAGGAGTGAGGTGGTACTTTATGTTTTTGACTTGAATATTTCAAGTTGATGAGGTTCAGAACATCTTTTCACATGCTTGGTGTCTTGGAAAGGTGTCTGTTCAGATCCTTTAACCATTTTTTAATCTGGTTATATGTTTTATCATTAAGTTTTATGAGTTCTTTATGTATTTTGGATAATAACCACTTATTGAAATGGGTGTGAAAAATGTGTGATTTGCATATATCTTCTCCCATTTATCCTTTCATTTTACTGATAATTTCTTTCACCAAAGAAAGCTTTTATTTTGATAAAGTTCTACTTGTTTATGTTTCTCCCCACTTTGCTGTTGGATGCAATGTCAGGGAGCATTTTTAGGTATTTTCTACATAGTTTATGGTTTCATGTTGTCCATGAAATTCTTCAGTACATTTTGGATTAAATGTTGCTGATGGAATTAGGCATTGGTCTAGTCTCAGACTTGTTTTAATTTAGAGATAAGTGGAAACAAATTTTGCATTCATGTTGTCATATTCATAAACTGCAGCTTAAGGAACTTTTGTTAGGAAGCAAAGGCTCTAGGGCTGTATTCTGAATTTTTACCAGTGAGCTGAATTTTGGACTTTCCTAATGGGCATAAGTCTCACTCAGGAATACATGGCTGAGCCCATGGTCAAAAGATAAGACAGAGTCTCTGTGGAAAGCATAGCACAATACCCCTGTTAGATGAAGCGGACACTAAAACCTCTCTGATTTTCTGCCTCTGTAGTCACAGATTAGGCAATAGTCACAGGTTAAACAAATATCATTGAAAACATGGAAAAACTCTTAAATTACACCTCATAGTGTTGAAAAAAAATGCCCACATAATCTGGTATGGGACTCTATTTGAATTCACATACTATGTATGCCAGAGATATACAGAAATGTCTCCATTAGGCATGTGCAAAAAATATCAAACCATGTGTCAACTAACCACCAACAGAAAAAAAAAAAAAAGGAAAGATGGTAGAAATGGGGGGAAGAGAAGTCATCAAAATGAAGAAACCACCAGTTTTACTTATAGTGAAGAGGGAGAAGTGGACACAACCAAGGACAGGTTCTCACTTCTAAATAGACTTCAGGCTCTTTGCTCAGCAGAGATAAGTGGGCTACCCCATAACACCAGGGTTATAAATCAAATGAGAAACAATCATCTCACACAGTCTTGTAATTTCTTCTATTTTAAATTGGGTGATTTTGCTTCTGGTATGATGGTAATTGTTTTTGTTTATAAAAGCTTGTATATTATGATGCTAATTTAATAAAAAATTTACTCAATCTCATCTGAGTGTCTCTTTTCTCTTTTTAGATTACTGCTGGAATTTAGTGTCTCTGTTGTGTCAGTTGTGGGATGACTGTTTGGCATTTTCATTTTTAAATGCCTTTAAATTTGTTTGAAATGAGCAAGTTGTAAAAATTAAGTGACTTCAAAAGCTAAAATTGGGCCACCCTGGTGGCACAAGTGGTTAAGAGACAGCCTGTGAAGCTGTCTGCAGCCACCGCAGCATGAGTTTGCTCCCCTGCCTACTAGGGAGCTACATACATGGTGCGGCAGACCTCTCCTCTTTCCTGTCTGGCCCGCTGCTCCCCTCAGCAGTGTATTTCAGTCAGTCTGCCTGTTCTGTTCCCCACTCTGTCTCTGGTGAATCCTCTCACCCCCTGCACCTCTGGCTTATACTCCAGCTCTTATATGCATAAAGCTTTTTAAAAATGCTAAAATATTGGTATATTTGATCAAAAAAATCTTGCACATTAATCATTTTTTCCTTTTATGATAGTATCAAAATTTAGATGCCAGCAACCAGGATGATGCTTATCCCATTCATACATAATCAAAATATTGAGGTTGCAGTCTTATTTTTTTAATAAATGAATACCCATTGTCCCCACAAGACGTGTTGAGAAGACCATCTATCCTTGTGAATTGCTTTTGTGAATTCTTTGTCAGTCATTGGTTGACTGCATTTCTGTGGAGTTTTGTCTGGGCTTTCTGCTCTATTCTGTTCCTGTGATGTGGTTTTGCTTTGTTTTTTCACTTTGTGGGACCATGCTGCCTGGCTACTGCAGTTGTAGCAGTCTTTAAGTGGGATAATTCCCATCTTCTGAACTTGTTTTTCTTTTGCAGTAATCAGGTGGATATCTTTTGCCTTCACATTTAATTTCTACTAGTTTTATAAAATGCACAAAATTATTTTGAATTATTTACTGATTGGCGAATCATTTAGAAAATTTAATTTGTGGCTACATGTCCATACCTCCATGTTGTACACACTCTTCACCAAAGATCCAAGGTAAATGCCCTATCACTTTCCTCCCCAATCCCATTTTCTCTATTATCTATTAAGAAATGACATATTAACAATATTGATGCCTTAAAATCATTTTAAATTTGTTTGCAATGAGCAAGTTGTAAACATTAAGTGACTCTCAAAGCTAAAATATTGGTATATTTGACCAAAGAACTGAATAAAAAGTATATTAAACCACAAACAGTAAGATAAAATGGCCGAAACAGATTTTCACATATCTATAATAACTCCGTATGTAAGTGGACTGAACTCATCAATTAAAATACATGGAGTATCTAGTTGAATTGGGAAGCAGAATCCAATCTTTTTTGTATCCAGGAAACACACCTAAACTCCAGAGACAAACATGGTATCAGAATAAAGGGTTGTAAAATTATCCTACAAACACATGGGACTCAAAACAAGACAAAATACATTACCAGTTAAGAAAGGTAACAAGAGACAAAGAGGGACACTATATGATGCTAAAGAGAATAATACATCAAGAAGACATACACTCATCAATGTGTATGCACCAAAGGTAGGAGCACCAAAATACTCTAGGCAACTACTATCAACGCTGAAAAGAAGCATGGAAAAAACACATTTGTAGTAGGAGATTTCAACCCCTCATTCTCACTAATGGACATAGCAAATAGAAAATAAACAGGTACAATAGCCTTAAATAGAAACCTCATAGAAATATAGAGGATATTGTATCTCCGAAAAGCAGAATACACATTTTTCTCAATTGCATATGTGACGTTCTCCAGAAGAGACCATATTCTTGGATACAAAACAAATACCAATAATTACATGAGGACTGAAATCATACTCAGCATCTTCTCAGATCATAAAGGTATCTAACTAGAACTAAACTACTAAAAGAAAGCATGGAAATCTTTTAATACATGGAGAATGAACAACATACTACTGAAGGACCACTGACTTAATGAGAAAATCAAAGATATTTAAGAAATACTCCAAGACAAATTTAAATGATCACACAATGATTCAAAATGCATGGCATCTAACAAAATAAGTACTCAGAGAGAAATACATAGCAATATAGGATCACTCAAGAAATATGAAAGAATTCAAATAAACAACCTTCTTTCTCAACTTGAGGAATTAGAAAAGCAAGAACAAACAATTCAATAGACAGTAGAGCAACAAAAATAATAAAAATCAAAGCAGGATTAATGAAATAGATATTAAAAGGACAATCCAAGAAATTATTGAAACCAAGTTGGTTATTTGAAAAAATAAGCTAAATAGACAAACCTTTAGCAAGGCTCACTAAGAAAATAAAGGAGAAAGCTCAAATAAATAGAATCAAAAATGAATGTGGAGAAAACACAACAGATGCTGCAGAAATTCAAAGGATAATTAAAAGTCTACTATGAAACACCTCTATACTAACAAATTCAATAAGCTTAAAAGATGGACAAATTCTTAGAATTATGCAATTAATCAAGACTGAATAGGGAAGATAGAGAAACCCTGGGTAAGACAATTACAAACAAGGAAATTCAAACAGTACTCAAAACTCTCCAAATAACAAGAATCCAGGAAATGGCTTCACAAGTGAATTCTACCAAAACTTCAAAGAGGAACTAATGCCTATCTTACTAAAAGTCTTCCAAATATTGGAACAAGAACAGACATACAGACCAATGGAATCGAATAGAAAATCCAGAAATAAACCCACAGATTTATGGTCAACTAATCTTTGACAAAGGAGCAAAGACTATGCATTGGAGCAAAGAAAGTTTGTTCAATAAATGGTGCTGGGAAAACTGGGTCGCTACATGCAAAAGAATGAAGCTTGACCACTACCTCACACCATACACAAAAATCAACTCAAAATGTATTAAAGAACTAGACATAAGACCTGAAACCATAAAATATATAGAAGGAAATATAGGCGAAACACTACGTGATTTGCACATCAAAGACATCTTTACAGACACATCACCCAAAGCAGTGATAGTGAAGGCAAAGATAAACAGCTGGGACTACATCAAATTAAAGAGCTTCTGCACAGCAAAAGAGACAATAACAAAAACAAAGAGAAACCCCACCTACTGGGAGAACATTTTTGCACCCAACACTAATGATAAAGGACTGATCACAAAAATCTACAAAGAGCTGATGAGACTCAGCAACAACAAAGAAAAGAATCCAGTCAAAACATGGGCAGAAGAGCTAAAAAGAATCTTCTCTGAAGAGGAAATGCAAATGGCCAACAGGCATATGAAAAAATGTTCAACATCACTTGTAATCAGGGAAATGCAAATCAAAACTACCATGAGATACCATCTTACACCAGTGAGAATGGCACATATTAAAAAAACTAGCAACAACAAATGTTGGTGAGGGTGTGGAGAAAAAGGAACTCTTCTGCACTGTTGGTGGGAGTGCAAACTGGTCCAACCACTATGGAGAGCTATGTGGAGATTTCTGGACCTACTAAACATAGAGCTTCCATATGATCCAGCAATTCCACTCCTAGGTATTTACCCAAAGGACACAGAAACATCAATTCCAAAGAACACCTGCACCCCTATGTTTACAGCAGCACTATTTACAATAGCTAAGCTTTGGAAACAACCCAAATGCCCAAAAATAGATGACTGGATCAAGAAGATGTGGTACATATATACCATGGAATATTACTCAGCATTCAGAAAAGATAAACACATGCAATTTGCAGCAACATGGATGGCGCTGGAAGGGATCATGCTCAGCGAAATAAGCCAAAAAGAAAAAGAAAAATACCGGATGGTCTCACTCATAGCAGGAATCTAGAAAACTTAAATAAGGGACCAGGAAAATGAATAACTATAAGAAAGTGAAAATCAAAATCAACAAAAAACTATGAACCAGAGACACTTTTTGGGGGGTGGGGGCGGGAGGGGAGGAATGGGGGTCAGAATGGGGGGGTTGCAATTGTATGGGGGAATATAAAATAAAATTTATTATTAAAAAAAATTAAAAAAAGTCTTCCAAATATTAAAAAAGAAGGAATATGTCCAAGTACCTTTTATGAAGCCAATATCACTCTAATACCAAGATCAAACAAAGACAAAATTACAGACCAAGCTTACTAATGAACACAGATACATAAATCCTGAATAAAATCCTAGCAAACTGAATCTAACAATGCATTAAAAGGATAATACACTATGACCACATGGGATTCATACCAGGAACACAAGCATGTTTCAACATCTGAACAGGGAGGGAGGGAGGCATAATGCTCCATGATGGTGGAGTAAGGGTGAATTAGTAGATGCACTAGGGTGGTAATACCTGATGGGGCTACCCCATGGTCACCTCAGTTAAAAATAAATTAATTTTTTAAAATGATAGCACAAAAGAGTTAATAATGTAAAAGCCACACTCTGATCCTTTGTTTTTTGGTGCACAGGAAAAGAAAGGCTGGGGTTTTGTTCACTGATACAGGAGAACTGCTACATGTCTGATTGTTATTGTCCTACAATATTCCAGAAGGGAGACATTCAAATTTTGCAAGAAGTGGTTTGTCCTTCTAAGAAGTAATATTAAGCATAATTCTGTATATTGGAAATGCCCATACTTTATGTCTACCATGATTCTGTATGCCAGTATAACTGATTAATTGCTTTTATCTTCTTGGGAGAATTTCACCTCTGAGAATTTCCCTTGGATTTTTTTTTCCATCCTTGGAGAATACTGTATTCATTCATCTCCTTGGAGGTCAAAGTCTTGTGAATTACAACTCAGAGTATTCCCTTGCTTAGAAAGAATAGCTCAGGATATAGGAATGGAGGGGAGTGTCACTAATACTCAGTATCATTAAATCTAGAACTGTAACAGGTCTAAGCGATCATCCACTCACTAAATCCTTCTGTAGACAAGCCAAGGTGAAGTACCTTTCCCAGAGTCACAGAGCGAATGGGTGACACAGCTGGAAAAGGAAATTGACTTTAGAGATGGTAAGAGTGAGGTTTGATTTCTTCTTCCTTTCCTAGAGTTGCCATCTGATTTACATCACACTCTAAACAGGGTCAGCAAATCACTAGAAGTGTAATGTCTGTCATTCAGCTGACAGTATGAATCTATCCACACAACAGGAAATAAAGCACCAGCTTTTGACTGCACTCAAGTGCACACATTCTGCATGTCCTTTGCCTAAAGCATTCATTTCAAATGGAATTACTACCGTGAATTTCAAGTTCTCATTGCAATGAAACTACAATTTGGTCAAATATATCTTGTTACGGGCCTAATGCAACTGAAGTTGGAAGAAAAGTGTTTTATGTTGCCTGTGGGTGTGCAGTGGGTAGAGAAATACAGAAATTATCTGTCTCCCTCCTTGTTCCTAATATTTTCTTTTTTTTTTTAAGATTTATTTTATTTATACAATAGCTGGGGTATAGGCCAGAGTCACAGGAGGATGAGAGGATTCACCAGAGAAAGAGAGGGGAGCAGAACAGGCAGACAAAAAGCACTGCTGAGGGGAGCAGCAGGAAAGACAGGTGAGGTCTGCCATGCCATGTGGGTTTCTCCCTGGCTGGCCGGGAGTTGAACCATGCTGCTGAAGTTGCGGACAGCTTCATAGTGCTGCGCTCAAACCACTGTGCCACCTTGTTCCTAATATTTTCTATTATGCAATCACAGTACTCTCAAAATTCTTCCTAGGAAGTAAAATATATAGCTGATTTCATACTCATTTGAATTACAGACTTCAAAATAAAATTGAAAACTTCCTTAACTTGGAGCATCAAGTTCTCCAAGATGCCCTTGTGCTTGAAACCTTGTTCCAACACATGCATTTACTCTCCGCTTCCTGCTGGAGAAGGGTTCTGTGTTGCATGCTAAGCAACAATCCACTGCACATAAAAGATGCCAGCAAACCTGAATATTAACTTTTGTACTCTCAGTTAAACCTCAGTTTCCCCAGCACTGAGGTGCCCACACTTTATAAGTGTTGTTCAGAAAATTCATAATTGCTGAGTGCCTGTGTGTCCCAGACACCAATTTAATCTTTGATGCTAAAAACATAATTACAGCTTTGACTTGTCTGATTTCCTATGACAATTTTCACAAGCATGTTGTATTGATTTTTTATATCACTACCTTTGATATATTTGATAAACATAATACAATCCTGAATACTTAACACAATCCTGACATGAATGAATGATCATAATTATATAGAATTCTTGAATAGTGGTATAATTATAATACAGAAGTTTATTGAGAGCCTATTCAAATTTTATTGCCCCTTTTTTTCAGTGAAAATGGTAAAAAAAAACCTCATTGCAAGTTATGGAACACAGTATTTTTTTTAATTCCTGTGATTTTTCTTTTCTAGCTACACATTCCATGTTTCCTGAAAGAAATGACTGGGTGCAATTATTCCACTGTGACTGAGTTTGTCCTAGAAGGATTAACACACCAGCCAGAACTCCAGCTGCCCCTCTTCTTCCTGTTTCTGGGAATCTACCTGGTCACTGTAATGGGAAACCTGGGGATGATCCTCCTAATCACTTTCAATGCCAAGCTCCAATCTCCCATGTACTTCTTTCTGGGTAATTTGTCATTCATCGATCTCTTTTACTCAACAGTTGTTACCCCCAAACTCCTGGGAAACTTTGTATTGGAGCAGAATGTTATTTCCTACCCTGGATGTATGACACAGCTTTTCTTCTTCTGTGTTTTTGCTATTGGAGAGTGTTTTATGTTGACTGCAATGGCATATGATAGATATGTGGCTATCTGTAATCCACTGCTGTACAGTGTCACCATGTCCCAAAAAGTGTGCAATGCATTGGTTGTTGGGGTCTACACCATGGGTACAATTGGAGCTTTATCCCATACAATCTCTATGACCAGAATTTCCTTCTGTGGGGACAATGTCGTCCACAATTACTTCTGTGATATAATTCCTCTCCTCAAACTCTCCTGTTCTAGCACTTATATAAATGAGCTTCTAGTGATATATGTGGGGGGATTCAATGTGCTGTCAACAACTGGGACCATCATCATCTCTTATGCCTTCATTATTGCTAATATTCTTCGAATTCCCTCAGCTGCAGGCAGGTCCAAAGCCTTTGGCACCTGTGGCTCTCACCTGACAGCTGTTGGGATCTTTTATGGCTCCATCGTGTTTATGTATTTTAAGCCCTCCTCCAGCAGCAGCATGACACAGGAGAAGGTGGCCTCTGTGTTCTATACCGCGGTGGTCCCCATGCTGAATCCGTTGATCTATAGCTTGAGAAATAAGGATGTAAAGAACGTGCTGAGAAAAGTCATCGCAAAGAGGTATAGGTCACCTCAGGGTAGGGGTCAGAACCAGTGAAGGTCATGGCAGCAGCATGCTAATTTCTTCTTCGAACTCACTTCTTTTTCAGTTTTTTAAAAGTAGCATCCATTCTTGTTTTCCCTTCCCTTGGCTTCCTTCCATTATGAGTCTTGTTGAATTATTTTGTTTTTGAGTTTTCTGAGTGCTTTACATATTTTGGATAATAATTCTTTGTTTATGTGATTTGCAAATGTTGTCTCCCATTTAGTAGGATGTTTTTTCATTTTGGTGATCATTTGCTTTACTAAGTAGTTTTTTAATTTTCTTTTTTAATTTCGTGTGTGTGTGTGTGTTGTGTGTGTGTAGGAGAACTAGGGTGTAGGCCAGAGGTGTGTGGGGTGAGAAGATTCACCAGAGACAGAGCGGGGAGCAGAACAGGCAGATTGACTGAAATACACTGCTGAGGGGAGCAGAGGGCTTGACAGGAGAGGTCTGCTGCCCCATGTGGGTTAACTCCCTGGCCAGACTGGAACTCAGGCATACCGGTGATGGCACGGAGACTTAACCACTAGGCCACCAGGGAGGTCCTGGAAGTGGATTTTATGTGAATTTCATGCACTATATATATCAGATATGCAGAACTGACTACATCAGGAGTGTGCAAGTATAACTATATGATGTTGCAATACACAGAAAATTAAAGGAAGGATGAAATGGAAGAGCAGGGGAAATAAAGAAGTATCCACCAGTTTTAACTTACAGTCAGAAATGTTAATTTTGCTTCTTCTCTGATGGTGATTATATAATATTTCTGATTATAGAAGCTTGTGTAGAATAACACCATTTGAATAAAATGATTTCTACCCCTTCTTTTCCATATGTACATTGCCTGTCTCTATATATGACTGTGAATTGGCATTTTATTTGGTGGTAATGTGTTTGTGTGTGTGTTTGCATCAATTGTGGGAAGATTTTTAATACTTTTCCATTTTACTTTTTGTCTTATGTGGATATCTTTGAAATTAGTATAAATTATTTCTGTGGGCCTCCTTGGTGGTGCAAGGGATTGGCCACTGTACTGTGGAGCAATCAGAAGCCTCTGCAGTACAAGTTTGATCCCCAGCCGGCCAAGGAGCAACCCACATGGTGGAGCAGACCTCTCCTGTCTCACCCGCTGCTCCCCTCAGCAGTGTGTTTCAGTCAGTCTACCTGTTCTGTTCCTCACTCTGTCTCTGGGGGATCCTCTCACACCCTGCATTTCTGGCCTGTACCCCAGCTCTTGTGTGCATGAATAAATAAATCTTTAAAAAATAAATAAATAATTTCCATAATAATAAAGTCATTTAAAAAGTAAAATATGGTAGATTTAACCCCAGAAAAAAAAAATTCATAGCAGTCATCTGTGCCTTGTACAGTGATGCCACAAATTTTAGAAGCCTGAAAATAGGATGGTGCCTCTCTCCTTCACACACTTTAATTCTAAATATTGAGGATTTGGGGTATACTTACAGTAATTTTTGCTATTGTTTGTTTTGTCTTCTGGATTATTGAGTTACCACAGGGGTTCTAGCAGATGTTTAAATTTACATTTAATTTGCCTTAAATCCATTCAGTTTACCACTTTGAGCTCTCATGGATTTTGCTCTTGATGTTGCATCTTAAAAATCTTCCTCAAATTCAAGTTCCCCACACTTCAATCTTATTTTATCTTCTAAGAGTTTTATGATTTTTGTTATACATTTAATCTACTGCCCACTTTAAGTTTATTTTTGTGAATGATGTAAAATCCTTGCCAAGATTCATTTCCTTGCATGTAGATTTTCAATTTCACTGCCATTTGCTGAAAAGACTCAGTCCTTTTTCCAATAGTTACCTTTGCTTCTTTATTAAAGATCGGTGCCTATATTGCTGTGCATTAATTTCTGGGCTCTCTTCTGTGCAAAAATCTATTATTTCACCTAAGTTGCACTGTCTTGCTTACTCTATAGCAAAAAATTTGCTCCAAATTTGTTTTTCTTTATCAATATTGAGTTGGGTTTAATGGTCTTGTGTATTTCTATATAAACTCTCTAAACAGTTTGTAAATATCCAGAGAATAACATGCTAGAATTTTGATAGAAATTGTTTTCGTCTGTCAATTGAGGAAGGATGAAATGAAATCTTGATAACATTGAGTTTCTTATCCATGATCAGAGATTATGTCTAATTATTTAGATCTTGTTTAATTTCTTCTTCAGAATTTTATGGTTTTCCTCTAAGGCAAATTATTTCATTTTTAGTTTGTGCTAATAGCATTATGTTTTTTTTTTTTTTTTCAAAATAGAATTTAGGTTTATTCAAAACCAAACTTTATGCACACATGTTTCTGAATGAGGCCAACTAGCAATGTATAAATTTGTTATTCTTAATTTTTGATGACTGTAATCAATAAATTAGTGTACTGAAACATACAGATTATAAAAATTTAGCTCTGATATGAAACAGTTGTCAGAATTTGTTCTCTTGGACAGGAAATGATTATGTTTAGCTCAAGCTAAACATAAACTAAGCAGCTCTGTGTTTAGTTTAAGTCAATTTGAGTGTTTCTTTTTTTTCAGTTTTTACTTCTTTATTTAAATTGTGGTATTTGTTTTTGTTTTTTTGTTGTTTTTTTTTTTTTTTATAAATTTTATTGTTATATTCCCCATACAATTGCAGCCCCCCATTCTGACCCCAATCCCTCCCCTCCCGCCCCCGCCCCCCTAAAAGTGTCTCTGGTTCATAGTTTTTTGTTGATTTTGATTTTCACTTTCATATAGTTATTCATTTTCCTGGTCCCTTATTTAAGTTTTCTAGATTCCTGCTATGAGTGAGACCATCCAGTATTTTTCTTTTTCTTTTTGGCTTATTTCGCTGAGCATGATCCCTTCCAGCGCCATCCATGTTGCAGCAAATTGCATGTGTTTATCTTTTTTGAATGCTGAGTAATATTCCATGGTATATATGTACCACATCTTCTTGATCCAGTCATCTATTTTTGGGCATTTGGGTTGTTTCCAAAGCTTAGCTATTGTAAACAGTGCTGCTATAAACATAGGGGTGCAGGTGTTCTTTGGAATTGATGTTTCTGTGTCCTTTGGGTAAATACCTAGGAGTGGAATTGCTGGGTCATATGGAAGCTCTATGTTTAGTAGGTCCAGAAATCTCCACACAGCTTTCCACAGTGGTTGAAATAGCATTATGTTTTAATTTTCTGGTTTCAAATGTTCATTTCTGGAATACAGGAAGATAATTAACTTTTATATATTATCTTTGTATCCTTCAGCCTTACAATAATCACTTAGTTCCAAGACAATAGACAATTTTCTGTTATTTTTTAAAAAATTTCTACATAGCTATGTCATCTATGAACAGAGACAGTTTTATTTCTCCTGTATTATTTGTATACTTTTATTTCACTTACTTATGTTAGGATTTGCCATAGGATGTCAAGAGACCAGACATCTTTAGCTTGTTTTTAATCTTAGAAGGAATCGTTTTTCACCATAAAGCATGATTGTTACCAACAAGAGGCTTATATAACTCTGACAAGAAGTTCCTTTTTATAATTGCACCAAAACCAAAAAAAGAATAAGTTTAGGTGGTGGAAAATTCTTTATCTAGATCATCATTGCTAATATTAAAATATTTATTCACTATTTCATGAGAATAGTTCTAATTGACAAAATGATGGCACAAACAGCTTCAAATGTAAAAGCAAGGGTTACTGTGTTCTGTTTTTGGAGCATAGAGATGAGGCCTGGGTCCTCTGCTTTTTGATGAAAGACAACCTCCTTGCCAAATTGCTGCATGTCTGCCTGTGATCATCCTACTATTGTTTTATTTGGGGCCATTTCCATTTTCTGCAAAAAGTTTTTTCCTTATAACCAGTAAGGTCTAAAGCTTAATCCTGTACATTGGTAATGCCATTATTTTGGGTACCATTTTATCTGATTAGTTGCTTTTTCTCAGGATAATTTCATCTTTGAGATTCTCCCTTGGGTATTGTTATCCTAAGAAAATAGTATACTCATTCATACCTTGGAGGTGGAAATCCTTCAACAACAATTCAAAGTGTTCTCTTGTTTAAAAAGTGTAGCTCAAGATACAGGGGTGGAAGAAGATCTCACTAAAAATACAATAGTTCCTAGAGATCATCTACCCAGCTCCATCACTGTGTAGAAAAACAGGGGAAGTGCCTTTCCCAAAGACATATCGTGCAGAGATGACAAAGCTGGTGCAGGGACTTAGCTTCAGAAGTGGGAGGAATAGGGTTTATTCTTCATTTCTATAGTTGCCATTTGATAATTTTTTCATGTAGGTGCTAATACTCACACTCAAAACAAAATCAATAAGGCACTGGACAGGTAATGCCTGCCATATAGCTGTTAGTGTGAACTTATCTCACATTACAAGAAAGAAAATGCAGTCTTGAAAGCATTGAAGTACCCAAATTCTAAGCATCCTTTTTCTAAAATAATTATTGTGAAATAGAATTAGTAGGAAGAATACAGGTTCAAACTGTAATAAAATTATAGTTGACCCGTGTGTGTGTGTGTGTGTGTGTGTGTATCAATTCAATATAACTGAGACTGGAAGAAAAGGATTTTATATTGTTTGTGGGTATGCAGTACATGGAACAAAAGGAATACTTCTTTTGCTTTCCTTGTTGTTTCTGTGATTTCCTGTGAGGTAGTCACAGCTCTCCTATATACAAAAATACAGAGTACTCACTCATTTGGTTCACAGAACTATAGAATAAGTTGGAAGTTCTCTTTTACTTGAAGTCTCAGGGATACGAGCTCCCCTCTGACATATACCTTTTGCCCTGTGTTGCATGATAAATAACAACACAAGCACATTAAAAGCCCCCTACTAACCTTGAAATTAATTTCTTTACATTTAATAAAACCTTGATGTCATCAGCACCAAAGCTCCAACAATTTTAGCTGAATCCCAGTCAATGTATTATTGCTTGCTTTTTCCAGTATTTGAGAGTACAGAAGTTAAGAGTTTTTACTGATTCATCTTTTCAAAATATTTCTTCCTCCCTCCCTATTTTGTTGTTATAAACATCCAATATTTGTGTTTGCCATTCTGACTTGTTTCATTATACATAATTCCCTCAAAATACTTTTACTTTTTTTCTAAATGACCACATTTCATCTTTCCTTATGGTTGAAATATATGCTGTCATGTGGATATACCACCTTTTCTTTCTTTCTTTTTTTAAGATTTATTTATTTATACAAGCACTGGGTGCAGTCAGAAGCGCAGAACGGTGAGAGAATTCATCAGAGTCAGAGCGGAGAGCAGAACAGTCAGACTGACGAAATACACTGCTGAGGGGAGCAGCGGGCGGCAGGAGAGGTCTGCGTGCCATGTGGGACCCTCGCCTGGTGGCTGGGGATCGAACCAGTGCTGCAGAGGCTGAGGGCAGTTTCGCAACTCAGCGCTCAACTGCTGCGCCACCAGAGAGGCCCTATACCACCTTTTCTTAATCCAATCTTTCATCACTGGACATTGAGGTTGTTTCCATGTCCTAGCTATCATAAATAATGCTGCAATATATATTATAGGGCATATTATATTTTGAGTGGATGGCTTCATGTTCTTTGGATAGATGCCCAAGAGTGGGATTACTGGTCGTGTGCTATTTGCATTTTTAGTTTTTTAATGTAAATACAGGTCACTTTCCAAAATGGTTGTATCAATTTACATTCTCTCCAACAGTGAAACAGGGTTCCTCTTTATCTGTTTACGCTCAGCAATTGTTGAGCATCTTTTTAATATGTGTCATTCTCGTGTTGTGATATGTTGTTTATGGTTTTGACCTGCATCTCCCTTATTAAAAACTATAGTCACTGTTTTTCATGTGTCTGTTGACTGTCTGGATATCCTCTTCCGCGAATTGTCTATTCAGCTCTGCTGCCCATTTATTAATTGAATTGTTTGTTTTTTTATTATTAGGTTGAATAATTTTTTTGCATGTCTTGGATATTAACCCCTTCTCTGTTATATATTGTGTGACTACTTTCTCCATTCAGTGGGGTGTTTTTTAAATCCATTTACATTTCCTTTTGCTGCATAAAAGCTTTTTAATTTGAAGCAATCTGGCTCGTGTATTTTTGCTTTTCTTCATAGGAGTATAGTCTCCAAAGACATCAGTGTCATTGATGCCAGGGACTGAATTGTCAATATTTTCTCCTATGATTTGTTGTTGTGGATCTTACATCTCAATCTTTAATCCATTTTTAATTTATTTTTTTATATGGAGTTAGAGAGTAATACAAAGTCATTTCTTTGACTTGAGGCCATTTGCTTTTTCCCAGCACCATTTGTTAAAGAGACTCTACTTGATGAAATACCATAGTAAATACCATGCTATGTTTATTACAGGACTTTACAAATCTCAATATTAAGTAATGTTAGTCCTTTCACTTTTGTGTGTGTTTTTATTAAAAATATATTTATATATTTTACATCATTGTTCATTTTTGTACAGTGTCTGATTTCTCCTCTCAGGTGTAGTCCCCATAAAACTCCTACCACCATGTTTTTTTGCCCATAAAGTTTATGGTAAATTTTTGAATCATATCAAATATAAAGATCAACTGAAGGAGAATTACCATCTTAACACTGATATTTCTAACCCAAGGACATGGTTTACATGCCCTATATTTAAGTATCTTCTTAGCAATCTTTTGTAATTTTCAGAATAAAAAGCACATTTTATCTGACTTCTCCTAAGTATTTCCTTGTTTCTTGATGCTTTATTAGTTCCTTTTAAATTTATATTTCTAAGTATAAATTGTAGACGTAACAATTGATTTTGTGTATTACTATCTTACTCAGCAACCTTGCTAAATGCATTTTGTGGTATCTGTTTTGAAGATTTCATTGAATTTTTCTACAGCTTTATTTTTCATTTACAATGTTGATGCCATCATTTTCCTTGACATACCACAAAGCCTTGGACCCTCAGTAAAATGTTGAATAGAAGTAATCTGCTATAATAAAATGTAGCAGATATTGTTGTCTTGTTGCTGATCTTAGAGGAAATCATTCAGTTTTTCAAAATTAAATTTAATGGTTTACTGTGGATTTTTCATATATTTTCTTTATCAAGGGTAAGAAATTTCTTTTTTATTCTTGATTTGTGAAGAATTTTTATCAGAAAATGATGTAGGATTTTGTCAGTGCTTTTACTAAAAACACTAAAATAGTATTATTTTAGTTTTTTAAAGTATAGTTATATTTATTCATCATCAACTGTTAAACTAATATTTAATTCTGGGCTAAACCTCAGTTTTATGTGACACATCTCTTTAACATATTACTGTTTTGTTTAGAATTTTTCATGTTTTCAAGATGAATATTTCTTTATAGCTATGTTAGCTTATGATGTCTTTGATATATGAATAATTATAGTCTGACTAAGAAAGTATTATTTCTTATTTAATTTTCTTAATCAAGCTTTGGAAGAGTTGGAATTTTTTTCTTTCTTACTTGATCAATTGAATTTGCCATTAAACAGTCTGGGACTGAACTGGACTTTTTGTGTCTGAAGATTCTCTGTTCCAAATTCTCTTAAAGAAAGAGAAAGCATTGTTATCCATCTTGAATGAACTTTGGTAACTTGTCTTTTAAGGTATAAGCAATTTCATTGACGTTCTGGATTTTTGTTATTCATATACTTTCATGCTTCATAATTTTTCATAATATTCACGTTTAATGTGCTTAGAATTTGTAAATGTCACCTCCTCCATTCCTGATAACGATGATTTGTTTTCTCTCTTTTTTGATCAGTGTGATTAGATTTGTAGATTTTATCGATCACCTTAGAGAAAAGGCCTCATTTTTAATTTTTTTCTGCTGATTTATTAATTGATATTTTGTTCTTCTCTCATCATTATTTCATTTTTCTGCTCCTTTGCTTTTATTGTCTCCTTTTTCAGTATTTAAGGTGAAAGATTTGTTATCCATTAAAAATTTGTTAAACTCTAACACTGCAGAAAATCCTATTGAGAGCTGTAATTAGTAATTAGTAATTATCATGTACTAAAAGATACATGATAATTTGTGCATATAATCATGTTCTCATTCTGTATCTCATATAAATCTTTGCCACATATGCACACCATGAATCTATACTTGGAATTCATTTTCTCTTCAAATCTTCACTAATATTTTATTCATAGACACCCTTTTTACCAAAACCAAAATCTAGAAGCTATAAATTAAAAGCTAGATATATTTAGTTCTGAAAAAATTTAGAAATCTGTATAGCAAAGATACTATATATAATATAAATACATAAAGAGTAGAGTTGGAAAAAATACTACAATGCAGAGGATAGGCAGAAGATTAATTTCTTTGATTGAAAAAGAGTATCTAAAATTTAAAAATAAAATACTACACAACAAAATAGACAATTTATAGACCATATAAAAAAGACAAAAAATATGTTTTATATATGCATGTATATAATATATAAAATGTGCTTATATTCATTACAAGAACAAAATAAAGGGTAAATTAATATAACAGTACTCAGTCATGTAGTTCCAAACAAATGCAAAAATAGATAATAACATAGTGGGTGTGCAAGAAAAAGGGCATTCACATATTACCACCAAAAAATGAATATTTTTACAGTGTGAAACATATGTTATTAGAATGTTTTTGGAAATCCGTATTGTACCACTTATGTAAAAAAAAGTGATTTATAACTACCTCTCCTGGGAAATTATTCCATGGAGATGAAACACTAATGTATGTATGTGCATATGTCTTAAAATGACATTTTATTTAATAGTAGCATTTTCTAAATATCTAGAGGAAAAGTTAATGCTTATCAATAAGGTATAAATATATCCTGGTATAGCTAAATTACTGAATATTATGTCACTATTTAATATAATTAATTAGAGCTACACATTTACCTTGGAGGAATATTCTATAGATGCTTTTTAATTATAAGGGAAGGAAAAGTATTTTTTTGTAATAATAGCCTACATTCTAAATAAATGACAAGATGTTGTGTGCATATAAAATTATATAATCACATAGAAAGTTTAAACATTTTTCTTCATAGAATGATGATTGGATGCCTTATATCAGCACACCCCTGGAAATAAGGGGTCATTGTCAGCACCCTCGGCAAACCTTCTGGTTTGCAGATGATGTGGGAGACGCCTGCATCCTTGCAATGTGAGAAATGGAAAATGAAGTGATTAGACCCTTCATGAATCTTTTTTTCCACGTAACTTTTAACAAATTGTTAGCTATTCTCACCATAAAAGGGACTTTGATTTTCTGCCAAATTCAGGGGGTGAAGATTTATTAGTCAAGCTAGGAGCACTTTGGGTGATAGTGTTTCTGGGACCAAGTTGGCGGAGACTTAAGTTGCTTTAGGAGGTAATTAAGGAAGCTATGATCTGTCTTTTTGTTCCTATGGTCCATTCTTCTCCAGGCCTGGTTTTGTTTGAAAGCAGAGGGGAGATCTACTTGAATAGAATTCTTTTTTACATATCTTTGGAAATGGTCAAAGAATGGTCACAGGAAATTATTCTAAAGCAGCTAAGTTTGTCCTCGTGCGTTTAATGCTGCAGCCAGAGCCCCAGCTTCTCTTCCAGTCCTGTTTCTGGGAATCTTTGTGGTGAGTGGTGGGGACCCAGACTTTATTCTCCGGATTGCATTCAGCACGTCACTTCACTCCCCCAGGCACTAGTTTCTCAGCAGCTTGTCCTTTATTCATCCTTGATAGTCCTATCATGCCCCCCAAATGCTGCTGAAATTCCTAGGCAGGAAGGATCTGGTCCTTTATTCTGAAGATTGCTTGACACAGTTCTTTTCCTTTGTGTCTGTGGTGTCTGAGGGTTACCTTCTGAACCTGTGGCATACGATCATGATTTGTCTGCTGCTCTCTATAGCTGGCTGTTTAGAAGATGATCACATCCTCTTGAGTCTGTTCACTGCTCATGCTAATTGCCCTCATCCTGTATTTCTCTCTACCTTGACCCACACTAATGTAATGATAAAATTCTCCTTCTGCAAACCCACATCATCAGCTGTCACTTCAGGGCTATCTCTCCTTTCCACATCTCTCTAGCACTAACATGCACCTCTTGCATTATTCATTACTGTGGGATTTAACACCTTAGTGGCTACTCTAGTGTCATCATTGTTTTACCTTTATCTTCTACAACATGTTTATGTCCAATCCTCAGGTGGCTGGTCCAAAGTGTTTGAAATTTACTTTTAATTGAGGTAACACTTGGTATACAACATTGTGTGATTTTAAAGCTCTCATTTCACAGCTGTGAGAATTTTCTGAGTCTATAATATTCAGTTATTTAAATCCCCTTTCCAGGCCTCCCCTGGTGGTGCAGGCAATTGAGTGCTGTGCTGTGCAGCTGTCTTTAGCCTCTATAGTGTGGGTTTAATCCCGGCCGGCAGGCGAGAATCCCACATGGCGTGGCAGACCTCTCCTGTCATGCCTGCTGCTCCCCTCAGCAGTGTACTTCATCAATCTGCCTGTTCTGTTCCCCACTCTGTCTCTGGTGAATCCTCTCACCCTCCCATGCATCTGGCCTTTACCCCAGCTCTTGTATAAATAAATAAAATCTTAAAAAAAAAAAAAAACCCTTTCTAATAAGCCCCTGGAACAAGAGAAGATATACTTAGGATTTTACACCACAGTGCTCCCCATGCAACAGGTGAAATAATGCAGTCATTTTGGAAAACAATATTTCAGGTTCTTAAAAAAAAAAACTACAAAAACTGAATTTATTCCTTAACTGTTACCCAGACATTCTACTCTGTGGTGGATTTACTCAAGTGAAAGGAAAGCATATGACCACAAGAAAGTCTTGCACACAGATGCTCATAGTATCTTTATTTTTGAGGGCCGCCAATAAGAAATAACCCAATGTCCATCATGAGTTAAAGATAAACATATTACGGTATATCTATACAATGAAATACCACTTCAACAATGGGAAGGAGTGACCCAGTGGTGCACACAAAGACACTGATGAAACTCAAAATAATTACACTTAGAAAAATAAGCCCATATAAAGGAGTACTTACTCTATCATTTCATTTACACAGTCTTAAAAACAAAAACTAATCTATAGTGACAAAAAGGCATGGTACTAGAGGAAGAGATAATCAAGGAACATGTGGAAACATTTAAGAGTGATGGGTAAATGTATTGCTTGTGGGAATGGTTTCATGAGTGGATGGATATGAATGTCAGTGATAATCTCATTGTACACTTTAAACACGTGCAGCTGTTGAAGGTCATGAAACAGTTACAAAAACAGCTATAAGAAAATTGAGACGGAACATAGCTGGACTTGTTATTTCCTGCTGGCAAAAACAGTTTTTAAGTAGTTACTGTTGGTTGGTTTCACAGGGAATAATGAGATTGAGTGGGATGAGCAGACAGAGGTGTTATTCTGCAAGTCTCTTCACAGAAAAAACACACGCCTTGGAGTTTCCCTTTTTTTGACAGTGGAGTCTGGAAATGTACATACATCTTGAATACATTTTCACTATGACCACTGACTTTTCTGTAAATCATTCCTGGAAGAAATCAATCTTTAGACAGGAAGGTCTTCTTCTAAAATTAGATTTTGCTATCTGTGGTTTTTAAGGAAATTGGGGCTTTCATAGCAGGAATTATTCCAAGTTTTGAGTATTTCTCCCTGTTCTTCCTCAAAAGGAAAATAAACATTCTAGTCATTTTATTTAGTATCTAATTTCTTTAAGAATATAGAATTGCTTGTGTGTGTGTGTGTTACACATTTTTCCTTTGTGTAGATCAAGTAATACATAGGACTTTGTAATCATTCTTGGCCAAATTTATTTTCATTTATAACAAGATTTAAAGCAAATTAAAAATTTTTAATCCCAGTTGTAATTTCATTTGTATTATATTGCTTCAATATGGGAGATGAGAACTTCCATGAAATACTGTTAAAAACTTAAAATTTTACTTTAAAATAGGGTTACAACTGTTTTTGGTTTCTGTTGACATCATTCTTTGGTTATTTCATACACATATTTAAGGTATTAGCATAAATATCCCCCTTTTGTATAGTTATTTATCTAAATTCGCTAACTTATCCTTAATCAAGTCTAATTCTAACATATCTGCTTGGTGTATAACAAAATTATTGATTTATTAGGCCTCTAAGATAGTAAATTCCATAATAATGGGACAAAAAATGAATGAATGGAATTTCAGATACTGTCATCTGATCTCACCATTTCTATGCAAAATGTGAAATGTACATTATTGATCATTGTCACTTGAGCTATTATTATTCATGTAGCTTTTGCTATTGTCTCTTTCATAATGGAGATGTGAGAAATTGAATTCTCAAAGGAGATCTGACACTTTGTGAACATGTGTATCTGTGCCTGCACTTGCTGGGAGAGTAGAATGACTTTTACTTGGTAATCAGGTGATATTTTTTTTTTTATAGAGGCATACTTTTATTATTATTTATTTATTTGTTTTGTTTGTTTATACATGCACTGGGTACAGTCAGAAGCGCGGGAGGGTGAGAGAATTCACCAGAGCCAGAGCAGGGAGCAGAGCAGGCAGAAGGACCAAAGCACACTGCTGAGGGGAGCAGCGGGTGGCAGGAGAGGTCTGCGCACCATGTGGGACCCTCCTCCGGTGGATCGAACCGGTGCCGCAGAGGCTGCGGGCAGCTTCGCAACCCAGCGCTCAACCGCTGCGCCACCGGGGAGGCCCTCAGGTGATATTTAAACCACCTGGGGAGGCAGTATGCTGTCCCATTTGAAACTCGCTCTACCTCTTAAATTAGTAAAATGGCAACTTTGGAATAACAATGAAAAGAAAATAACTATGAGCAATTTTTAGTAGAAAATATCACCATCCACTCTGCCCATGAGAAGGCAAATAGAAAGTGAAATAACAGGAGACAACTGATGTCCACATCAGAGTTTAAGAAAAGAACCTGGGGCCATCACAACTCTGGCCAGTGTGCTTGAGGAGAGAATTTCTTGGGAAATGTTGTGTGGAAAGGAACAGGATGAGACAGTGTGCAGAGGAGAATCACTTAGAGCTGTGTCTTAGGGTCATGTCCATGACCAGTGCCTGCATATTTCTAAGGAAAGCTATTACTTATGAAGTGATAGAATTATCAGTTGCCTGTAAATTTTGTTAGGTTGAAATATCTTTTCAACAACTAGCTTCATTGGCCTACATTGTACTAGATACTTTGCTGTTAATGATTATTAAATTAATTTTGTGAATGTTCATTAATTTTAGAAAGGTATGGTTTTAAGAGAAAGATATATGGCAGAACAAAAAAAGGTGGACCTATGAAAGGATCATCAATTAGTCATTTGTCTAATTACATTTTGCAGCCCCCCATGACCAAGGGTTAAGATTATTGGTTTTTGTCACAGTCTAGTCTTAAGGAACTTACTGAATGCTCTGTAGCTAGTTATATGAGGCAGAAGGAGGTGAATGTTAATTTGCTTCATCTAAAGGAAAAATATTCTACCTAGGATATTCTCGTTAGGGAAGGAAGAAAGACCATGAAAATTAAGCTCAGAACAATTTTTGAAATGAACCTCTTTAAACTTCACCAGTGACCTATTGAGTAATAACATGTAAAAGCTTGCTAAAGGGATGGGTGTATGTGTGTGTGTGTGTGTGTGTGTATGTTATGTATGTATCCATGTGTTTACCCAAGCTTCCATAGAAGGGTTAATATTGTTAGAGCAAATCAGAATGTATTGTTACCTTTTAGAAAGAGAAGTGGGTTTTAAAAAGAAATCAGAACACTGTTGCCATGACTTTCAGTGATTGACTCTTACCCTGAGGTGACCTTACCTCATCCCCAGGACTTTTCTCAGCACATTCTTTACATCCTTATTTCTCAAGCTATAGATCAAGGGATTCACCATGGGGACCACCGTGGTATAGAACACAGAGGCCACCTTCTCCTGCGTCATGCTGCTGCTGGAGGAGGGCTTAAAATACATAAATACGATGGAGCCATAAAAGATCCCAACAGCTGTAAAATGAGAGCCACAGGTGCCAAAGGCTTTGGACCTACCTTCAGCTGAGGGAATTCGAAGAATGTTGGCAATAATGAAAGCATAAGAGACAATGATGGTCCCAGTGGTTGACAGCATATCAAATCCACCTACAAGTAGTATCATAAGCTCATTTAGATTGGTGCTAGAACAGGAGAGCTTGAGAAGAGGAACTATATCACAGAAATAATGATGAACAACATTGTCCCCACAGAAGGATATCCTGACCATAGAGAGTGTGTGGGCGAAAGCTCCAAGTAGTGCCATGGTGTAGACCCCAGTCACCAACACATTGCACACCTTTTGGGACATGGTGACACTGTACAACAGAGGATTACAGATAGCCACATATCTATCATATGCCATTGCTGACAGCATAAAACACTCTCCAATAGCAAAAACACAGAAGAAGAAAAGCTGTGTGATACATCCAGGGTAGGAAATAACATTTTGCTCCAATACAAAGTTTCCCAGGAGTTTGGGGGTAACAACTGTTGAGTAAAAGAGATCGATGAATGACAAATTACCCAGAAAGAAGTACATGGGAGATTGGAGCTTGGCATTGAAAGTGATTAGGAGAATCATGCCCAGGTTTCCCACTATAGTGACCACGTAGATTCCCAGAAACAGGAAGAAGAGGGGCAGCTGGAGTTCTGGCTGGTGTGTTAATCCTTCTAGGACAAACTCAGTCACAATGGAATAATTGCTCCATGTAATTTCCTTCAGCAAACAGGATATATAAAACAAGGAAAAAGGAAAGTGACAGTATGAAAGCTATGTTCCCTGATTGGTAAAGGCCTTATTGCTATTATGACAGAAAAAAAGAACAACAACAATTAATTACTTGTAAAAACATTGTCAATAATAACCCATTGGAATATAATTCCATATTTTGTTAACATTTAAAAATACTGATAGTTAAATTTATATTTTGATGTTAAACTGCTATATTTAGCCAAAGATATGCAAAGTTATTCAGAAACATAAGCCCATTCAGTGTATTTTTAAAAATTGTCAGAGATTATCTGATAAGTTGAAACTGTCATTGAGTTTTATGTGATCAATGATCTAATTGATTGGTGTACTGAACAAGCAGGCACTAAGCAATTATGGATTCACTGGGACATAGCTTATAGTGTTGAAACCTCTGTGCTCTAGTGACAGGGAGGGTTTTTTTAGTGTTAACAATGTACTTTATAAGTTAGCATCAAGACTTTTATGCACACTAGTTGTTATTTACCCCATGTGCAGAGTTCTCCTCTAGCAGGAAAGAGTAGTGAATATGTATTGTAGGGTCAGGATCAATTATAAGAAGGAAACGCAGAAACACTTATGCTCCAACTTAAGGAGAACTTACATAATTCTGAAGTTTTCAAATGAGTACTCCACTATATATTTTTCTTTTTAGGAAGATTTTTGAAATATTCTGTGGTACATCCTAGGAAATTAATGAAATAAGGGATTTTTTTTCCTTGTTATTCCACCCACTCCACTCCCAACAGAAAACTCTGCTCTTCCAACTTCAGGTGCATTGAGTTAGGTAATAGTCACACTATTTGGGCATAAATTTTAATTCTATTGGGATATAAATGTAATTGTTACTTGTAGTTCCCTTTTAGTTTCCTCTCACAGAGAATGCTTTACGAAAAGGATGCTCAGAATTTGTGTACTTACTTCAATACTTTCAAGACTTTGCATTTTCTTTCTTATAATGTGAAATCAATTTATACTAACAACTGTATGCATGCTTTACCTGTCCAGTGCCTTACCGATTTTGATTCAAGTTTGATTAACACCTACATGAAAAAAAAATCAAATGGCAACTATAGGAAGAAATAAAACCCCATTCTTACCATCTCTAAAGATGAGTCCCTGCACCAGCTTTGTTACCTCTGCACAATGTGTCTTTGGGAAAGGCACTTCCCCTGTTTTTCTACACAGTGATGGAACTGAGTGGATCATCTCTAAGAACTATTATAGCTTTATGCTTTAATGACAGAGTGAGCAATAATGAGATCCCTTTCCACCCCTATATCCTAAGCTACCCTTTCTAAGCAAGGGAATACACTGACTTGTTGTTTGCAGGTCTTGGACCTCCAAGGGATGAATGAGTACAATATTCTCCTAGGACCACAAGATCCAAAGGAGATTATCAAAGGTGAAATTGTCCCGAGAAGATAAAAAACAATTAATAAATTATATTTACATCCTGAATAATGGCACACAAAGAATATTGGCATTCCCAATGTACAGAATTAAAAGTTTGGTCTCACTTATTGGAAGGAGAAAAGGTATTTTTGCACAAAATGGTAATGACTCCCATTGTAGGATAGTCATAAGATGATCACAAATAGCTATTCAGTAGTTTTAGAAATTCTCACTCTTCAATAAACAGAGGACTCAGCTTTCACCTGTGCTCCAAAAATTGAGCATAGTAACTCTTGCTTTTTGATTTTTTAATTCTTTGTGTGATTATTAGTCCATGAATAAGCATCCCAGTAGTCACAACGATGATCCAGATAGCTTCTTATTCTTTATTGGATTTGATTTAATTTTCAGGGAGTTTCTTGACAAGACTTTATATGACCTCTTGTGGCTCTATAACATGTAATTATGAGAAACACAAGACTGTCTAGTCTCTCCACTCCTTTTAAACATCATACAGAAAATCCTAATGTGATGAGAAAAGAAAATGATATAAAAATGGGGAGGGAAATAAAAGACAGTCTTTATTTGTAGATGGCATGATTGTTTATGTGGAATGTTTTTTAAAAAAAAACAGAAAAATCCTCTTGGAACTAAGTGATTATAGCAAGTTAGAGGATGTGAGATTAATATACAAAGGTAAAATTTCACAAATGAACAACTGGAATTGGAAATGTAAAACATCATGCCAATTCTGTAGCACAAAAATGGTGAGTTATTTTGCTGTAAATTTCCGAATAAACATTCAAGATCTATATAAAGATAGTGACAAAATTGATGAACGAAATAGAACAAGACCTAAATAGTCTGTAAACGTGCATACCACGAGCCAATACTATTAGATTGTCATTTCTTCCCAACTTCACCAAAAGATAATTTCACTTACCACTTCATTTATCATTTCAATAACCTATGCCAATGTCAAAGACATTAAAAAACAAGAAGGCATAAGAAAAGAAAAATGGATGAACTATAAAAGTCATCCTACATTTGGTACACATATGTACAAACTACTGCTAAAAATACCAGCAAGTGGCCAGATAGAGACAGACAGACAGATGGTCAAGTAAAGACAGAGAGATACAAAGAATGAATAGAATCACTTTATTTAAATGGTGTCACACTACACAAGCTTTCATAAACAAAAATGCTGTATAAACTTTCATCATCATAGAAGCAAAATTAATTTTATTTTATTTTTTAAATAATTCATATATATTTTACATGGAGGGACTGGACTGTAAATGTAATATCATCATTTTCTCAAATGATCTTAGAAAGTAAGGTCTGTTCATTCCTCCTGCATTGTAGTCAATACTGGTGGCTTCTTCTGATTATTTAACTTTCTTCATCCTTTATTTTTTAAAGTAGTTAGAGATGCTATGTAGCATTTTTTTTCTTGTACATTCCTAATGCAGTCATGTCTAATATCTCTGTTACACAGAGTGTGAAAACCTTCCCAGTGATTGGGGTGCTGTTTTTTCTCCCTTCTGAGGTGTTTTATTCACTTTTCTCTAAACTGGGAGGGTGGGAGCAGAGTGGAGGGGAGAATTGTGTGTGTGTGCCTCTTATTTCAAAGATAGGGTCATGTGTTTCTTCCCAAGATTTTGTTTCAAATTCTGACTCAAGGTTTACTTCCATCTGTTAGTTGGTGGAACTTCTGCCCATTGGCAGAGTCTAGGAATTCAGCTCAGTGATAGAATAAATATGATACCCTGAAACGTTTTCCTGCACTAGAGAAGAGCTCCTTAAATTATAGTTTCCACATCTGGAAATTTGCATGGAAAGTTTATCTTCTGTAATTTCTAGTTAAAATTAACTATTACCTTCAAGTCAGAATCTTAGTAATAGATTATGTTAAAATATGCAACAAGTCAGGTTTGCACTTATATTTCTATCTTTCAAATGACTCTTATTAGTGTTTTTCTTTTTGCCCTCATTGGATTGTCTTCTAATTGTTTGTTGCCATCACTGTGGCTGTATGAAGAGTTTACACAAAAATCCTTCCATGGTGAGTTTTCGTACTAATCTCATCGTGATTTCCTTTTCCTAATCACTAATGGCGACAAAATTGAAAAAAAAAAAGTCTGAAGAACGCGCTTTCTGTGTTCTTATTTGCCTGGAAATCAGTGTATAATTTAATATTATTTCTTACGCCCTCTTTATTGAGATGATCTTGTCTTTATTATTTAGAATTTGAAAAGATTACAGCAGGTTGGATATTGGAAGAATTTAAACAAGATTATAGAACATGTTCATGTAAGGCTTTTAATAAATATCACAAAGAGAGCAGGTGGAGGCAGATACAGGAGCTCAAGAAACTTTTGACTGCAAATCTCAGGAGTCCTTTATATTTGTTAAGAATGCATTTTCCTGATTGAACGCCAATATTTGTGTAATGAGTCTTGTTTTAAATACATTTAAAATGTTTTAAATTCATTGAAGTCACTACTTTCATAGAGCTTGCATCTTAGAAGTGAGAAACAAACAACAAACATTTTAAAATGCATGGCACTGACACATGATATAGTGAAATAAAGCATATATGAGACTGGGAGGCTACTTCAATTGAGTGTCAGGAAAGTCTTCTCTGAATAAGTGATATTGCAAGTGTGATTCTAGACATTGAGGATTGTGGTGATGAGTATGTAAGCTGGGGTCAGCCCACACAAAAGCTAGGAAGCTTATGAGTCTGTGGTGCACAGTGTAGACTGAGGTTAGACTGTTGTGATTGATGGAGAGCTCTTGCATAAGAAAAAGAGCTCTCTTGTGTGGTAGTGCCAGATCAAAAGATTTTTAGGAGAAAAACACATTACTTATTATGATTATTTGAAAATGTTTAGCAGTTAAACGTATGACTAGGATGTGGTGGTTATGAGTGCTAATCTGCATGGACTGTGTGGAATAGCAGAATTATTGGACCTGACTATAGAATACAGATAAAATCCTTGTGTTACTCAACGGAATATTACTCAGCATTCAAAAAAGATAAACACATGCAATTTGCAGCAACCTGGATGGAACTGGTGGGATCATGCTCAGCAAGATAAGCCAAAAAGAAAAAGAAAAATACCGGATGGTCTCACTCATAACAGGAAACTAGAAAACCTAAATAAGGGACCAGGAAAAGGAATAACTTTAAGAAAGAAAAAAATCAAAGTCAACAAATAACTATGAACCAGAGATACACTGTGGGGTGGGGTGGGAAAGGAGGAATTGGGGTCAATATCAGAGGGTTGCAATTGTATGGGGAATATAAAAATTTTTAAAAAAAATTATTTCTCTAAAAAAAAAAAAAAAAACAACCCATGTGTTACTATTTTCCAGAACCTGACCTTGGGTACAGTGTGGAACTTTCTGAGTTTCAGGTTTAATCATTAGAAAATTTCAGGATGGATTAAATATGCTTCAGTGCTATTAGAGACCTGCCTTATTTTTCTAGAATTTTCTGGATTTTAATAATATCAAATTTATTTAATAAAGCAGTAAGAAAAGCTAAAGTGGTTGGCATAGAGAAGAAACCTAGAACACTCTCATCTCCTTTATTTTCATGTAGTCTAAGAGAGGACAAGTAAATATAAGAATTCTTTCAATTCTCTGCAAGTACAAAACCAACTATGTTTTAATCAACATGAAAGTAAAGATTCTGTTTAAGTCAGGGTATTTGTTTGAATCCACTCTTCTTCTGTTTAGTAGCTGATCTTCAGAGAACTAACATATCCTCTCTGCATCTAAATTTCCCATTAATATACCATGATAAATAAGACAGTTGTGATTGTAGGGTTTTTATAAGGGGGACATAAGATAATTACTATAGAGATGATATTTAATAAATCTGTTACGGATATTGTTAAAACTCATTTGTTGAGTAAGAAATTTTCCTTCCTTCCAGCCCCTTTTTTCGCACTGGGCCCTGGGAATCTGTACACATCTTGTTCAGACAGCAGAAAACCTTAGGAGGTATAAAAAGTAAGAATCAGAGGCAAAAAGGGGTAGTCCAGAAAGAGATATATATGTATTTAGAAGTTTGACTGCACACACTCTCTATTCAGTTTTTTTAACTTATACTTCTTATTTGTAGAAATTTATTCATTTAATAAATAGTGTTTGAACAACTATGTCATTTAAAACTCTAGGTATTAGAGATCTAGAGAAAAGACACAGGGTCATAAAGCTGACCTTCTAGAGAGGTAAATGAGATCACCCAACTAGTGTATTGTTAGAATTGTTTAAATAAAGTTGACATGTGTGCTATGAAAGGGATCGATATTCACATTTCACATTTATCTATTTTGCTCCTTGGAACTTGGAAAAAAGAAAATAACTTACTGAACATATTGGAGTGTTTATGTCCAAATTTTCAAAGTCCCAGTATGATTTTCTTCTGACACCTTCCAGAGTGAAGAGTCAAACAGTAGTGGAAGGGTATATCAGTTGTCTAAACTTTTCTGTTATTTTCTACAATGGTCCATCTTCTAGCTTTTTAGTCTAGTTTTGGTCACAGTCTGATTGCAGGAGAAGAGTTTCTATGTGAACTGTGAAAGCTACTTAAGTAACATGTTTCCCCCAGGAATGTGTGAGCATGTGTGTGGAACTGAGACTATCCTCAGTGCTTATCCACTTCTCTCCTCAGTTCTCTTGGTACTGTGTTGTCCCTTTCTTGAATGTAGAATCTTTTGCTCTGTTTTTGCAATATTTTCAAAAAATATTACTGCTGTTACAAAAATAAGAGTACAAAACTCTTTAGGAGCTTTTCTTCTAGAAAAGAAAGAATGACCATGTGCATGGTCTAAGCTCCTCCCACAATTTCCAGATCTTTGGAAATTACAACTCTATTATCTCAGTTCCTTCATTAATCTCTTTCTCTAAAAACACATATCCAATATGTCAATATATAGGTATCATCAATACATCAACAACATTTTGGTCTGTAGCACATATCCAGAATATCATCTCTTCTCTGGGTTAACGTAATCCCTTCCTAACTGGTCTAACTCCCAGCCATATCCTACTGGAAGTGTAGATAGCAGAGTGATTATTCTTTCCTTTGGTTCTTATTTTGAACAATTTTTAGTCTATAGAAAAGAACACTGATCATGTTTCTTCACCTGAATTCACTGTTGTTAATATTTTGCCACATTGACTTTAGTGTTCTATTTTCCCACAACACACCATTTGCACATGCAAACCTACACTTATGCACACACGATTGTACTAAATGATTACACGTCATACTTTATCAATAAAGGGATCGGCATCTATGGCTGAAGAATGGAGACATTCTCCTACATCACCACAGTAAAACTATTACATTGAGTAAACTAAATATGATGTAATTCTTAGATGAATATATGATCTATATTTGAATAAATTCAATTGTCCTAATAATGAGGGTTTTAGGCTCTTTTTTTAAAATCCAAGATCTGAGCATGACGTTTATTTGACATTTCCCTTTGATATACATTAATCTAGAATTGTTCCTCAGTCTATCTTTTATGACTTGACATATAAAAAGAACTGTGGTCAATTATTTTAGAGATTATCTGTCAGCTTTGACTTGTCTCTTTCCTTATGGTTAAATATTTTTGGCTCAAATGGCTACATAGGTGATGATTTTTGAGGAAATAAGCAGAAGGCACATGATGTCAATTTGTGCCCTTATTGGTTGTGTTACTCATTAGGTTAAGATGGTTTCTTCTAAGTTTTAGGGTCCTAAAGGTACTCCCTCTCCTTTATATGATATTTTGAGATTATTTTTTTATTTATCTACTTTTCTTGACCCATTGATTTTAATTTCCATTGATTCTTACCTAATTACCTGATGATTAGTACAGTCATTGTAATATGATGAGTTTCTAATTTTATCAATCCTGACACATTTAATAGTGTTACCTTGTAAAAGAATATTCCCTTTTCTGCTACCTTTATTTTTTAGTTATAATAATTTTTGTATATCATAAATTCTCACATGCCACTCATTTTCATTGATCAAATTGTCCTAAATTTCTAGAGTGGGAACTTCTTCCATAAATTTTGGTCACTATTTTACGCTGTGAGATAATAAGATATTCCAGGCTTATCTTTAAATTTGGAATCTGCCATTTCTCCACAAAGACCCAACTTTTAGTATATTTGGGCATAGTATTTAGAAATCAGATATCACTGGGTAATAGGTATCATCATTGTTACTTGAATTTTATTACTTCTAGGCCCATTCAGCAGAAAGGCAAGAGTAATCTAGTAATCGTCAGATTTGTATATCACTTTAGGTAACATGGTCATTTTAAAAATGTTAATTCTTCCCAATCTATGAGCATAGAATATCTTTCATTTTTCTTTCTTTTTTTTTAAAAAGATTTTTTTTATTTATTTATACAAGCACTGGGTACAGTCAGAAGTGCTGGAGGGTGAGGATTTACCAGAGCCAGAGCGGGGAGCAGAACAGGCAGACCAACAAAGTACACTGCTAAGGGGAGCAGCTGGCGGCAGGAGAGGTCTGTGCGCCATGTGGGACCTTCACCCGGCAGCCGGGGATCGAACCAGTGCTGCAGAGGCTGTGGGCAGCTTTGCAGCTCAGCGATCAATCGCTGCGCCACCGGGGAGCCCATTTTTCTTTCTTTTTTTTTGTATCTTTTTCTATATGTTTCAGTGATATCTATAGGTCTTTTACCTTGCTGGTTGAACTTATTCCCAGGTATTTTTTTCTTTTTTGTACAACTGTAAACAGGATTGTTTCCTTAATTTCTTCTTCTTGAATGGTCATTATTTGCATATAGCAATGTAATTGATTTTTGTATATTGATTGTATTCCCTCCAAACTTACTATATTGGTTTATTGTTGGTAATAGACTTTGGTGAAGTGAGTCCTTAGGGTTTTCTGTGTATAAAATCATATCACCTGCAAATAATGACAGTTTTAACTTCTTTCTGATTTGGACTCCTTTTATTTCTTTTTGGTGACAAATTGCATTGGCTAGGACTTCAGTTATGTTGCATAATAGTGATGGAAGTAGTCAACCTTGTCTTGATCCTGATCTTGGAGGAAAAGTTTTCAGGATTTCACTATTGAGTATAATGCTAGCTATGGATTTGTTACATATGGTCTTTATTATGCTGAGGCATTTTCTTTCTCTTCCCATTTTATTGAAAGCTTTATCATAAATGGGTGTTTTGCATCCATTGGAGTGATCATTTGGCTTTTATCCTTCATTTTGTTGTTGTGGTATATCACAGTGATTCTTTGCATATGTTGAGTCATCCTTACATCCTAGAATAAAACCCTTTGATTATAGTATATGATCCTTTATGTGTATTGCAGGATTCAACTTGCTAAAATTTTGTTGGATTCAGGTCACTTTTCTGTCTGCACCCTTCATTGGTTTCCCATTTCACTTAGAGGAGTCAAACCTTTAAAACTTGTTCTTAGGACCCAAAAAAGATTTTTGTCTTCCATCAGATTTCTCAAACTCTCACATCCTTGTTTAAAAAATCAAGTCCCTTAATCCAGAGCCCAACTCTCTTCTATGTATTAGTTTATCCCCTAGTACTTATTAACATATTAAGGTACATGTTTGTTTCTTGATTTGTTCATGATTTGCTCCCCATGAGGGTAGGAAATTTTTCCTACCTGACAAAAAAGGTATTCATGGATTGACAGGAAGAATAAATTATAAGCCTAAGTAAGACTTAGGGGGTCTTCTGAATAATGAGAGAATAAATAACAAAAAAATTAAGGCAGTTAATCAGAAGAAAGTTATCTTGAGATTCAACTTATGAGAGTCAAAGTATACAATAGGTTGGCTAGATATTTGTAAATTAAAATTATAGTTATCACTTCTCAGTTGTTTGGCTGAAATCAAGCATAAAATTAAAAATTTTTAGTCGTTTTGTCCCTTTATAGCTATGCCACTATATTCTCAACCAGACTTGAGACCTCTGCAAGATGGATCTCGATGATTATGACAATAGTTACATGTCTTATGAAAGTGCTATTTACTAGAAACTTGATTCCTTTAAAATTCAAAGAAATGTCTACTGCTTTTGCAACCCTGTCATGTATTAGAATTCCAAGAGAATTGACATATTCAGTCATTTTAGATCTTTCAGTTTTAGGGATTTTCAGTTTAGCAAGAAAATTACACAAAGAGTTCTAATATGCATACATATATAAACTTCATATCTATACATATAGACATTGCAACTTTATATTATATATGTGTGTATATATATGTACACATATACACACATATATATATTTAGACCAGTGGGTAAGAAGTCTGCTTTTTCAGTGACTAGGTAACTAAGGAGAGTAAAAAGACAAATGTGTTGGGATTAAAAGAGGAAGTGACGGTCACCAAAAAGAAATCATCCTGACAGTTAAGTTTAAGATAACCCTTGAATTGGAACTATTTACCCTTAAAAACAAGCAGAAATAAAATATAAGATAAAGTCTATGTTTAAAAGTGCTATTTCTTTTCCAAAGTACTGTTTTCTATACAGACCTGGAAAGTATCCCACAATTCAGAAGTTTTTTAAGAGATTCTTTGACATCCTTGTTCCTAAAACTGTAGATCATGGGGTTAAGCATGGGAATCACTGTGGTATAAAAGACGGAGGCTACCTTCTCCTGAGTTGTGTCACCGGTAGATGGTTTAAAATACATGAAAATGATGGAGCCATAGAAAACCCCAACAGCTGCAAGGTGGGAGCTACAGGTGCTGAAAGCTTTGGACCTGCCTTCAGGGGAGCGGATGCGCAAAATGCTGGAAACAATAAAGGCATAAGAGATGAAGATGGCTATAGCACATGCAAACACATTGAAAGAAACCAGAACCATCACCAGCAGTTCCTTGGTGAAGTCTCTCGAGCAAGAGATACTCAGAAGAGGAAGGATATCACAGAAGTAATGTTGAATGATGTTAGTTCCACAGAAGAAGCGACTAGATATGTAGCTGGTATGAACTAAGGCACCGAAGAACCCCACTGTATACACCCCGGTGACCAGGAGAAAACAGACTCTGTTGGACATGGTGACATTGTAGAGCAGGGGGTTACAGATGGCAACGTAGCGATCATATGCCATAGCTGTCAGCATGTAGGAGTCATCGATACCAAAGAAGCAGAAGAAAAAGAGCTGTGTCATGCACTCAGGAAAGGATGTGAAATTCTTCTCTGACATGAAGTTCACTAACATCTTGGGGATTATGACAGAGGAGTAGCAGAGATCTATGAAGGACAAGTTACTGAGAAAATAATACATGGGTGTGTGAAGCTGAGAACTGAACCTGATTAAAAACACCAAGCCCATGTTGCCCACCATGGAGACTGTGTAGATCAATAAAAAGAAGACAAAGAGAGGAAGCTGCAGTCCTGGCTTGTCTGTTAACCCCTCGAGGATAAACTCAGTGACTGAAGAATGATTTGCTTTATCCATCTTTCTCGCAGTGGTGAGAGCCTGAGAGCAGTTGAGGAAAGAGGTTTCCTCAGACAGACTTTGTCATCTGGCAGAATGTCGTGAGCCAAGATCTGATGAATGACATAATTGCTAAGTGATACAAGATTTCAGGTTTTAAAGGAAACCTCTGTCAAGATGTTGATGCTTCGTTTGGTTTCAGTTTTTATTACTCCTATGTGACATCATTTTGGAGTGAAAATCATTTTGTCTCCACAAACTGAATTTTAGATTCTCCTATAAATAAAAAGAACCCTCCTGTTACTCAGTTGCCTTTAGGGAGACTGTCCAAAGCCACTCTGCTACTTTGTTGGTTTTCAATTTGTAATAGTCAGCGCTCTCCTCTGATGTCTTGAATTCACCCTCTCTTCCACTGATACCCCTTGAATTTCCCTTTTGGCAACTTTAATTTACTCATTCAGACCCTAACTCCAATCACAAAGAGGTTTGCTATCTTCCAAATTTTCACCTAGCCTCTGAGTTGCTGAATTTGCTTTCCTTTTCACTTGGCTGCCCATGATGTTACATGAACTGGAGTGAATAAAGCCCCATTGGAGACAGTGGGGAGAAAGCAGTGCTAGAAGGGAAGCTGCTGGCACAAGCTGAAGGGACCTTAGGGGGAAGGCAAAGTAGTCATAACAGAAGGAGCTGCCTGTCTGTTCTGAGCACCTATTAGGTACTAAGCCCATTTAGATTGTTATTTATGATCTCATTTAACCTTCAGAACAACCCTGTGAAGTAGATCGCTATTGTCTCTATTTAATAGATTGAGAGACCAAGAAGTTAAATAACTACTTGCCTCAAGTCTCAAAACTTAAAAACAATGTGATTTTCACTATTTTTGCAAATGATCTTATGTAAACATTCCAAAACCAGAACTAGTGTAGAGCAGAAATACAAATCGTTGTTTTAATTTTTAGAAGTCAGCATGTCCTGTTAACAAATGTTTATTTTTTTCCCTCAGTCTGACCATATTATTGCACCTTCTGTATGGTTGAATTAGTACCATGAAATCACTTTCACTAATATTTTCTTTCTATTGATGGTAAGATGACATTAGTCAATTATAGAATCTGAAAAACATTTAAAGAAATTTACCCCCATGTAAAATTGTGTTGTCCCTCCAATAACTTTAGGGCAAAAAGACAGAAGAAAAGATGGGCACTGTGCACTTGTATGCTGGAATACACACATGCTCACACACTTTAGTGAAAAATGATTCCCAATGCCCAGTTTACTATGCAAAAAATTTGTTAGATAATAAAAACAGTTGGTCATGCAAACTTTTTGTTTAGCTATTCCATCTAAGGATATGATGTGAAAAGATTTTCTCATTGAAGAGAAAAAGAAAAGAGGTAAGAAAATAGGCCTTCAGCTATATGGGTTGGGATGAAATAAGACCAAAGATAGAAAGAGTGGAGTCAGTTTGTATCTTTGGTCAGTGAAACATGGTACCCAAGTGGGTAGCAGGCCATGAAAACCAATGCGCTGTTTCCAGGTTCTTTATATGTGATGTCAGCAGACCTTTTCATTACCATTTCCAAAACTAAAATATACTCTATCTGGTCAAATCTGATTTATGAGGGTTTCACAGACTTCCCTACCTTTCTCTTTGATTTTCCTTATACTCCTATGTATATGAAAACCCATCTTTTCTCAAAACTAATTTGAAAGTGTCAATTTTCCATGAAACCTCTGATTACAGATAACTTTTACTGCTTTGACTCCTTCCATCTCCCCAAATGCACTTTGTGAATCTTAGAGCACACTATGTAATCTATTAGAATTTTATTTCAGTCAGTGAAGTTGAGGTGGTAAAGAACTCAGTTTTGGGATTAATTTTTAGGCATGGTTATCTAGCTTTGTGACTCTGAATAAGTTAATTCTCCTAAATAAGTTCCAGTTCTTTCATCTAAAAACAAAAATGTAACTCTTACTCTTACTCACCGTTTTTGTTGGAAATGGTTCATTCATTTATTCACCCAACATCTTTCTATTGAGAATCTTCTGTGTGTTGAGGATACAATATTGGATTAGAGCCTGCTCTCATAAAGCTTACATTCTAATGGGAGATGTAGAATATAGAGTTAAGTAGTGGAAAATGCTATGAAGAAAGAAAGCAGTGTAAGAGCAAAGGTTGGTGATTAAAGAAGATAATCAAGGGAAGACTCTCATAAGAGGTAATATTGGCGCTGAGTCCTGAATGAAGTAAAAGGGAAAACCTGTTTGAGTCTAGATAACATAGTTCTGGGAAGAAGGACTCTCAGGCACACAGGTTCTGAAACATAGCATGCCTTGGTGTGTTGGAGGAAATGCCAGGAGACCAGAGTGTGGCTGAACCAGAGAGAGCAAGGATGAGAGTATTAAATGGACTTGAAGGTGGATCAAGATGCCAGGAAGCAGCCTTGGTAAAAACTGACTTTTACTTTCCTGCAATGGATCGCTTTTGGAGCTTTGCAGAAAATAGAATGTTACATGTTCTCATTTATTTTAAAAGGATCACACAAGCTCTGATTAATCTGTCAGTAATGTTCATTAAGGAATGGAAAGAAGATTACAGCAAATCAGGTAGGAGATAAAATGTGCTCCAGTTGAGACATGAGAGCTTGGGCCAGGCCAATCATAAAGGATATAGTAAGAGAACAGATTAATCTGAGATAGATGACATTTGTTTACCAGTTGGATATGCACTTCTGAGAAAGAGTGGCAAAGCTGGGATTGAGGATTTGAACCTGAGATTGGAACAATGTGGTAGTAGAAGAGCAGGTTTGGGAAGTATTTTTCTGCTTATTTTAAGTTTGTCTAATCTATCACCAAATAGAATGTATGAATCTGGAGTTCAGAGGAGAGGTCTGGCTTGGGCATCATTTCCTGTGTCATTAGTACATATATGATATTTAAAACCAGCAGATTGGATAAGATTAACTATATAAAATGTGTGCAAAGACCTTACAACAGTGCCTTGTATGTAGGTAGTTAATATGTTGCAGCCGGTCATTTTTAATATTATCAGGATTTTTAGAATGTTTTCTCCAATTTTTCCCCATGTCTTCCTTCTTGATTTACTTTCTACTGATACATAACCAGAGCTGTAGTTCAAAAGACCCTCTGTTATAGTGAAATGGAAACATTAAATTCAGAATCTGGAAGCTAATAGAGACCCAAAACCTGAATGATTCATGCACCCCTATGCTCACTGTGATATTAATTACAGTAGCCAAGACACAGAAACAACCTAAGTATACATTGATGGATGAATGAATGAAGATATACAGAAACACACACATATACATACACACAAAATGGAATACTTGGGTATAAAAAAGATGAAATCTCGCCATTTACAACAATATATCTTACATTATTATGTGGGCAAGTGCTCTGTAAACTTTAAAATGCAATACAAAGGAGAGATATTCATAATTATTTATGAATAGATTTGTCATGAGAAGAAAGCCAAGAGATGGAAGTCAGAACAGATCTAGAGGAGGGAGAAATGGTCACTGTGCTGTGTACTCTGTGTTCACCTGTTGTGAGGCAGGCACTGCCTGCTCATTCAGTCCATTGGGTATAAAACAATAGCTGAATAATAAGAATTTTTAAGTACCACTGCAAATTCAATTTCCACTGCAATATCTCATTAAGGGAGATATTATTTTATGACTTACCTGAATAATATCACAGGTAAAGTGCTGCTGGTCCTAAATGAGATTTTATCTTTGGTCTCACATAGTGCATATAAGTGTACTTACACACATTTATGAGATAATTTTATCATTAAACACAAATGGCCCAGATTCTGGCAAAACAATGGAGTTGCTTCTGTATAAGAATTCAGGGTATTGATGAAAAATATCCTCTCAATACCAACTAAACAGCAAGAAAAGTAATCCCACCAAATCTTAGTCTTCTATTACTGAAGGAAAATTTTATTTGAATCTGTTTGAACCTGAAGGAGATGATTGTGAGCAAAAGTTTCCCTTAGGGGCTTGTCATCCCAATAGTTAGATTCTATAGGGAAGAAACAATTATAAAGTATGTATTTGCTGGAAATATGGTAGCATTCCTTTTGATCCCTGGGGTATATGAAGCAAATACCAATTTTTTTTCTCCAATTGTTAGGGAGATTAATAATAATTTCATAGTGAACATCAAACTTTTGAGACCCAATTTAAAATTACATTGCTTTATCAAAACCATGAAATATTAAATTTTTCCTTAGCATTATAAATTTTCTGTAATCTAGTTAAATCCATTACAGCATTTCCAGGAATGCCATAAATCCATTACAGCATTTCTAGGAATGCTTTTTCTTAAGTTTTATGGATATTTTGGAGGATTACACATGAAAAAATTAATATGGGAATTTAAAATGGTTCTGTGATTTAAAAAGGTTTGATTTGGATTCCAAAGCATTTTCTTATAATGCCACATGTTTATGGAAAATATAAGTTTATACAATTTTCCGGCTCAGTCCTAATTTCAAATATGTGACTTTTTGCCAGTCTAAGGTATTGCGAATTATCTGTTCATTTTAGTCCCATAGACCATAGTAGGCTATAAACACTCCTCTGTATCTTGATAGGTATGATAGTTACTTGAGTGAGCATATCAAAAATCATTGAATTAAGCCCTTGATACCTGTTCATTTTACTAATATTATCTAAAATAGCTGTAATATAAAAGTATAAAAGATTATATAATCTCAAGTAAACATAATTATAAAATAACTTATAACTGCATAAAATTCACAACAAAATACATCATATAGAGAGTAAAAGGGAAAACTATTAACTGGGAAAAAAATAATTGAAACACATGGAACCAGTCAATAACTTTTTTTCATACTTATAAAGAAGGTCCACAAATTAATAAGAAAAGGGTAAACAACCTAATTGAATAGGCAATGGATGTAAGTCATTTCTCTGACTAGTAAATCCAATCGCAAATCAATGGAAAGAATTTGATTTCATAGAATCAGCCTGTCATGAGCTCAGGATACCATATTTCAAGGACTGGCCATGGCTTTGGTCTCCCACATTTAAGACTCTTAAGTATGTTGGGAGACAGGAAAATCCGGCTCCAGATTCACTTGTGAAGGATACCCCTGAATGTCCTCATCAGTGAAGTGTTGACACTATCTTGGCCTTCCCATGTCACAAGATCAGAGAGAGAGAGCAGCTAACAGTGTGAACAAATTAAAATGCAAATCGCTGCTAATTAGACATTCATTTGCTACCATCCTCCCACTTGAAGATGATTGAATGCTTTCATCTCTGGGCTTGTATTTTCTTAGAATGAATACAAACAAGATATTTCCTGTTTAAAGGAATCTGTTTGATGACTATAGCACTTTCTATTTATAGAAGAATCTTAATATAAGCTCCCTGGCAATTATTTGTAATGGAGAATCAAGCTAAATATATAAGGACACACATTTCTGTATGCAGGTTTACAGTCTTTTTAAGAAGGATACATCATTCATACCCATAAATCCCTAACTTTTTAAATACTTGAGGGTATCAACAGTTCTCAAATGTGGACAGGGAGCAACTTGAGGTAGGTTTAAAAAACTTTCAAGGGCCTCCCCTAGTGGCGCAGGTAGTTGAGCACAGCGCTGTGAAGCTCTCTGCAGCACGGGTTCGATCCCAGCTGGCCGGCGAGAATCCACATGGCGCGACAGACCTCTCCTGTCTCCCCCACTGCTCCCCTCAGCAGTGTATTTCGTCAGTCTGCCTGTTCTGTTCCCTGCTCTGTCTCTGGAGAATACTGTCACCCTCCCGCGCATCTGACCTGTATCCCGGTTCTTGTATGTATGAATAAATAAATCTTGAAAAAAAAAAAACTTTCAAGTAAGAAATAAGCAGGACTCATTTTCTTAAAGACCTAAGTTTGCTTAAATATATGATGGGGAAAACCAACAACTTTTATACTTAAAAAAAAAAAAATTGTATCTACTGGGAAACAGGACTTTAAAAAAATGCTGCAACTTTAAGCATAACTTTGAACATACCCTGTCCCTAGTATTCCTGCTTATCTGCCAAAAGTGAGCAAAACTTAGTGGAAAAAATTTAAGAACTACCCAAAGAGCATGGAACTAGGACTTAGAAGACTGGCATTTGAAACCTGGCTCCACAAAATGCCTTTGCCCTTGTCTTCCACAGATCAAGTAACTATAGAAATTCTATAGAGAGACAAGAATGTCATTGGGAGGCTCCTGGCTGAGTGCCCCATTCGACTCCAAAGAATGACAGTCATGAGTATGGTGTTTTAATCATGGTCAGGACCTGCCCTCAGCCTGCAAGCTTAGAGACCTAATTTTTTTGAACATCAACAGGAAACTATTCTTTTGGAAATGGACGTCATAATAACTAAGATCAATAGTTGACGTCCACAAGCTATTTATTAAATTGCAGCAAAATTAGGACACATGAAGGTAATATCAGATGCTTGATGCAGTCAGGCTACGTGGGAGATCAGTGCATAACCTGGATGTCAATATTAATGTAATCTGAGGACTCTGTATTACAGAAACGGTGTAATATACTCTGCACATCTCATTCTTTCCTGGTGGGAAGATCTGAGTGTGAAGTCAAACAGAAGTACAACTGATTAGCTTGAAAAATAGAACAAAGTAAAAAGAAAAAATCAACTAGTCTCAAACTTTTGGGTTTTATAGATACGTAAATTCAAGGAGGAGGAGAAATAGAACTGACAATAGCCATAGCATTATTGGACATTTTTATTTTGTCAAATTATTATGTTAAAATCAAAGAAATCCTCTTTTTAAGTAACTACCATTCCCCCAAAGGTATTTAAACATTAAGCGTAAACATAGAGCTTCCATATGATCCAGCAATTCCACTCCTAGGTATTTTCCCAAATGACACAGAAACTAATTTCAAAGGGCACCTGTACACCTATGTTTATAGCAGCACTATTTACAATAGCTAAGCTTTGGAAACAACCCAAATGCCCAAAAATAGATGACTTAATCAAGAAGATGTGGTACATATACACAATGGAATATTACTCAGCAATCAAAAAATATAAACACATGCAGTTTGCAGCAACATGGATGGAACTAGAAGGGATCATGCTCAACGAAATAAGTCAGAAAGAAAAAGAAAAATACTGGATGGTCTCACTCATAGCAGGAATTTAGAAAACCTAAGTAAGAGACCAGGAAAAAGACTAATCAATGCAAAGTAATAATCAAAATCAACAAGCAAAATTACATCATTTTTCATTTTTTCTCTATAAACCAGAGACACACGGGGTGGGGATTAGGAAGGAGGGGGAGAGGAAGAACTAGAGTCAAAACAAGAGGGGGGGTTCAATTGTATGGGGAATATAACCAAAATGAAAATGCATACATTTTACAAAGATGAAAAATGATGTAAGTATTATCTAAAATAAAATATTAAAAAAAACTTTATTCTAAAAGCCCACACCATGAAAGGACAGAAGGCAACATTAGACCCATTTGCACACTAGCTCAGTAGCCTCATCCAGAGCTAGGAAATGGCTAACTTAGATAATTTGATTACCTGATGGCTGTGTTGTGCATTACAAATCCTTTGGCAATGGAAGAAAATTAGAATACAATGCTTCCAATTTCTACATCTCTTTACTGTAAAAGGTGGTCTTGACAGAGACAAGAAAGTTGCAAGTTCATGAGTTAAGCCTCCTTCCTTCCCTTAGATTCCAGGATTTTTCTAATGACTTTTCTAATCAACTCCCACTCCCACTGACCCTTCTACACTGATAATTTTAAAGTAATTGAACATATTCAATAAATTGTAATAAATACTGTCCTGAAAGTCATTCTGTTGTTTCTCTGTTCAGTCAACTGAGAGAAGCTGCCTGAGAACCAAATGAAATTATACCTACAGGAGAGCTTTACAAACCATAAAAAGATGGGCAGAATCTAGTTATATCCTTGCTTCCTATCATTCATTTTTTTTAAAAGATTTATTTATGCATACGAGACCTAGGATGTAAGCCAGAGGTATTGGGGGTGAGAGGATTCACCAGAAACAGAGTGGGGAGCAGAACAGGCAGATCTATTGAAATACACTGCTGAGGGGAGCAGTGGACAAGGCAGGAGAGGGCTGCTGCATCTTGTGGGTTGCTCCCTGGCCGGCCTGGGATCCAACTTGTGCTGCAGTGGCTGGCAATAGCTTGATAGCGCTGTCTTTAACCCCTGTGCTACCAGAGAGACCCTGCCCTTCAAATTTTATCTCATTTTTCTTCTATCTCATCTGGTGAGATTTTTTCTTTCTTATATTTTATTTTATATAATTCTTATATCATTTTTCATTTTTCCACAGTGTATGCATCTTCATTTTGGTTATATTCCCCCTACAATACCCACCCCCCCTTATTTTGTCCCTAATCCCTTCTCTCCTCCCCCCATCCCCATTAGTGTGTGTCTGGTTTATGGTTGCTTGTTAATTTTGATTTTTTCTTTATTAGTCTTTTTCCTGATCCCTTATTTACATTTTCTAAATTCCTGCTATGAGTGAGATTATCCAATATTTTTCTTTTTCTTTCTGGCTTCACTGAGCATGATCCCTTCCAGCTCCATCCATGTTGCTGCAAATTGCATGACTTTATCTTTTTGATTGCTGAGTAATATTCTATTGTGTATACGTACCACATTTTCTTGATCCAGTCATCTATTTTGGGGCATTTGGGTTGTTTCCAAAGCTTAGCTATTGTAAATAATGCTGCTATAAACCTAGAGGTGCATGTGCCCTTTTGAATTAAGACTGCTTCTTATGCAAACACTTGCCAAAAAGTGTTGCCACCTCATATCCTCATTTACTATGTGGGAAACCAGTTTCTTCCTGGTTCATTAAGCCAAGCAAAGTAAAAGTTGTCAATACAGTTAAGAATTCTAAAGTGTTTGCATAATAAGCAGTCTGGTCCTGCAAGCCCTCAACCCCTATATTTCTTGTGTAAACATATTGTAAAATTTTCTCCATTAGATTACTTTAGCATGTTTGTGAAAAATCATTTTAGATGTGGCTGCACATATTTCTATAGGCAAATTAATTCCATTGATATGTGTATCAAACCTTATGCCAAAATTACTAGTTTGATTGGAATTACTTTATAATGATGTTAGAAATCAGCTTTGTTCCTTCAGTAATAATTTATGGGTTTCAGAATAGAGGATTTACATCTTTTATTAAATGTTTTTTTGTCATTTTTTGACATCATCATAAAAATATTTCTTAAGGTTTTTTTAAAGATTTTTATTTATACAAGAACTGGGGTACAGGTCAGAGGCACCGGAGGGTGAGAGAATTCACCAGAGACAGAGCGGGGAGCAGAACAGGCAGACAACTGAAAACACTGCTGAGGGGAGCAGCAGGCAACACAGGAGGGGTTTTCTGCGCCATGTGGGTGTCTCCCTGGCCAGCTGCAGACAGCTTCACAGCACTGCACTCTTCTACCAGGGAGGGCCCATCATAAAAATATTAAATACGTAGTTACTAATTATCAGATGCTAGAATCTTAGAATTCAGTTGTGTTTTGTATATTGACCTTCTGTCTTGAAATGATGCTAAACTGAAGTACTGGTGTTAACTTTGTGTTTTTTGTGTAAAAAGGGACATAATCTGTAGGATCAGTTTTGCTTCTTCATTTACAATTTATGTGTATCCCGCTTTTTTTCTGTCTTACTGTATTGCCTCAAATCAGGACACCACAGTGGCCCTGGATATTCAAACATAGCTTGTAACTCACTCCTCTTTCCCCCAGTGACCACATAGGATGAACATTTTTTTTTTCTTGCAAATATTACAGGAAGATGATATAATTGCAATTTATGTCAGCACAGAAAGCCACCAGTCGGATCTCTGAGATTAACTAATCTGCTTTTCATGGAGCCTCTGTTAAAGGCAATATTAACTCCCATTTTCAGTGTGGCTTCACCCCATTAATTAAAGCTATAGCATAAACAATCCTAACAGTCAAATATATAGTAGGTTACAAAATAAAAGTAATGTATGGATAAGTAGTGAGTACATGAGAGGCACTACAAGAATCTCGTCTATTTGAATGGCTGATTTTGCAAGAAGTTTGACAAAAACAGAATTTTTTGGAAAAAGAATTCAGAGCCCCTCTTTATCTTTTCTTTTTCACAAGTGAATCCTTTTATAGGAAATTAGATAATAATCTCATTTATCTTCTTTTATAGATGAGATAATTAAGGATTAAAGAGGAATGTACTAAATATTGATATATGAAAAGGGGAAATCATAAGGAACATTCGAAAATAATTTCAACTGAGTAAAAATAAAAGTGTAACATTTCAAATTTTGATGAGATTTGGTGGAGTGTTCAGAGAAATGTATGGTATTACATTATAGTATTTATGGTATTATAGCAAGAAAGAGTCAAATCAATGCTTTCAGCTACCACTAGAGAGAGATCAAATTAAGCCAAAGGAAGCAGAAGGGAGGCAATAACAAAGAAAAAGACGATACTGACAGAGGATGGTGTGTTAGACCACACGCTCACATAAACACACACACGTACACAAAAAAAAAAAGAGAAAAAGACTAAAGGAACTTTAGATGAGAAAAACAATAGTAAAAGAAAACCTAAAAATGGGTTCTTTGAAAAAATTAATAAAATTGATTTTAAAAACTAACCAGAATAATCAGGGAAAAAGAGGAGATACAAATTTCAAATCAGGATGAGGAAAACATACCTTACAGTGTTAAGGGGATTATATGGGGTGACTATGAACATGTCTACTTGACAGCTCAGATGGACCAAACAACTTTGTCTTGTGTCAATAAGGACACATCAACTCTATTAGAATAACTGGGCACTGTAAATCTTTGAAAAATTTTACTTTCAAGTTATTTGTACCCTTGCATCTAAAGTGTGTCTCTTTCAGATAGCATATAATTGAACCTTGTTTTTTTTTTTTTCCCTAATACAGCTGAAAATCTTTATATTTTTTCAGTTTACATAATGTTGGTTTCCAGCACTGTAAGTTGAGGAGTCCAGGTTCACACCTCCTCAAATAAATGCTGCCACACCATACCCACCACCAAAACACCAAAACCCTCCCCAAAGGCCACTGGACTCCCTCCACCTTCCCCCAAATCCTAGCCCCCACCTGTCTGGAAGTCTCAGTTCTGCAGTTGGAGCCCCAGTGTTTTGTGACACTTGGAATTTGTGTGTTCCTTTGCTTAGTTTCTTTCCATTCTGCATCCAAGTGAAATCATTGCTATTTGTTTTTCTTTTTCTGACTTTGTGAAAACTACCCCTCTCCATTGTCATTCATATTGTCACAAATAGGAAAATCTTTACTTTTTTGATTGGAGCATTTAGTCAATTCACATCGAATATAATTGTTTACATAATTTGATTCATCTGTGACATTCTTCACTGTTTCCCATATGTCTCGTCTCTTTTGCTCATTTGGGTCCCCCTTACTTCCTTCTTTTTGGGTTAAACAAGTACTTTTAACATACCATTTAATTCCTCCAAATGCATTTTTTTTTTTAAGATTTATATATGCATACAAGAACTGGGATACAGGCCAGAGTTGCGGGGGGTGAGAGGATTCACCAGAGACAGAGCGGGGAACAGAACAGGCAGATTGAAGTACACTGCTGAGGGGAGCAGCAGGCGAGTCAGGAGAGGTCTGCTGCGCCATGTGGGTAGCTCCCTGGCCAGGGATCGAACTCATGCTGCAATGACTGTGAGAGATTCATAGGTTGCATCTTAACCCCATGCACCACCAGGGAGGACCCAAATGCATTATTTTGACTGAATGATTATTTGTGTATATCCAAATATCATGATAACAATTAACATAACATTTGCTAAAACATTTTCAATACATATCAATATTCTTCTAAATGGTAATAATGTTTATATTCATAGCTACAGTAGGACCTGCACATTATGAATATTTAGTTAATGCTCTGATACAGATTTTTTGATTAAGATAATCCTGTACTATTTCACATATGTGACAACTCAGCTGTCCACCATCCATTGGATAACTAAGTAAATTTGCTGCATGCATTGGAATATGGTGCCTTTTCCATTTCTCAGTGTGATCAAAGTTTACAACAAAAACCCAAAGATAGGCAACAATAGAGTAGCAAATAACTCTCTAAATGACCTGTAATTGGACTTTATTAGTTTTCACATAATCATGAAATATAAAATTTAAATTTTGAATTTGTAACCTAAGATTCTTCAGTTTAAGAAGGGTAAGAATTACAGTGTTTTATTTATTTTCATTAAGTGGAGTGACCTAAATAAGAAATGCATTTTTAATATGTTTGCTATATCTCTTACCATTCTTGGTAAAAAGTCATGTGATGATTTCCATTTCTATAAGAAAAAAGCTAGTTTATGCTGAGGAAACAAACAACTCCATGTTGAAATGTCACTCTACAGGATGGGGAAAGAATATGTTAAAAGTGGCTATTCCTAAAATATGGGTAGTTGCAATACTACCAAGATCTCAGAGAAGAGAATCAGATATTTGTGAACACCACTAATGATGGGTTGGGGTGGGAGGAGAGAGAGAGAGAGAGAATATGAATGAGAATGAATGTAGAGAAACCAAAGGGCAAATGTTGATTTCTCCCAAAAGTTGACCTGAGGCTAGAATTCCAGTGCTAGAAGTTATTGTAGGAAAGAAGGAAAGGTCTAATTAGAAGGATATGCGAAACAGGACAGGAAATGACAATACAGGTGTATTAATGAACAGATTACCTTTGGGGAAAATACCCCACAGAGACTTTTGGCATTGGTTCAGTCTTTTTACTCAATGGCTGAGTGAACCTGCAATATTTACTTCTAACTTCCTCTGTCACTTGATCTGGATTTCTCTCAGGAACTTTAACTCTTAGCCACTTTCATCCTACATTTTGCAAGGTCAGGATAAGTTCTCAGGCAGAGAGATCTGGTGCCTGCAATAGATATGGGGTGATGAGGGAATATAACTGAGGTCCTGACAGTTTATATTGCACAAAAAAAAATACATAGGATGGTAATATTTTGTTGAGCATACTTTATTTTAGTTTGGATGACACTATTAAGTACTCAGACCTCTAAGTATGGAATATGTCATAATTTCTTCTGTGATATTCTGGTCTTTCATGTTCTCAGAGTCAAAATAAATATAGTGGGATCATACGCTCACTCAAATTAATTCATATGTGGAGAGAAAATTGAAAATATTTATATTCTTTATAATGGTCCTGATCATTCTCAAGAATGGTTCATCTAATGCAATTCTATCTGAACTTTTGTCTAGTCATTTGGATGGCCTGCCACCTATTTTTGTCAACAGTTTTATTGAACACAACCACATCCATTCCTTAATATATAATAGATGACGCCTTTACTGCTACAATGGCAGTGTTGAAAAATTACAGCAGAGACTGAATGGCCTCAAAGTATAGCATATTTATCACATGGCCCTTACAGAAAAAGTTTGCTGACTGTAGATTTAAATGAAACTTTAGTAGTTTGTCTTGGGCAAAATAGTTTAGTTTTATTGCTCAGTCTTTTCCCAAACCACCCTCTAACATGGCCATTCTCCAAGATGATATCTATGTGTATGATTTTTCTATACTCTTGGTGTAGGCTCAAATAGGGAAGTCCTTCATTGTAACATCCTGATGTCTTCAGTCACAGGGATATCACTCCAGCTATTTTTAGATCTGCCCATGGAAATTCCATGGACTGTGCTCTTTTCAGTAAGATGTGCCCTGTGGTTGGTGGTAATATTTTGTTGGATATTAAAGCCATACATGACACATTCTATAAACAAGTGAATATTAGCTGACTGTATACCTTAAGATATCTTTCCTATACTACCTGAAGTGATAACTCTAGGGATCGTTATTTTTCATCATTGTTTTTCAGGGCTATCCCTAAGTAAGACGAGTGCAACAGATGGTCATTTCTGGTTGTACTATTATAATACCATAGAGACTCTTAGGTAAACCAGGTCTAGGGGGAGAGGCAGTGAAACCACAGAATCTAAACTCCCTGCTTGTAGAGTTTACACTTTCTGGATTAATCAGCCTGGTCATTTGGTCATGGAACATAATCTAATGGTTTCAAGGATCAAGTAACATCATGCTTATACTGTAAAAACTTGCATCGTAAAGGCACATGCTATCCCAACTGTCTCATGGTGTAGTAAGTTAAATAATGGTTACCTTAATACATAAAATCCTAATTCTTGGGACTTGCAAATATTACCTTGGTTAGAAAAAGGATCTTTCCAGTTGTAATTAAGTTAAGGACCTTGTAATTAAGTTAAGGACCTACTTTACCTGTGGCCTCAAAACACTGTAACAAGTGTCACATAAGAGATGGTGGTATCAGCCCTCCAATGGGGTGAGAAGGAAACCCATACCTCAGGTAGTGCAGTGAAAGTCCAGGGGTGTTGGAGACTTCCCCCATCTTTCTCTCTCCCTGATAGGTAATAAAACTCAAGATATGTCCCTTCAAAATCAACAAAAAACTATGAACCAGAGACACTTTTAGGGGGGCGGGGGCGGGAGGGGAGGGATTGGGGTCAGAATGGGGGGGCTGCAATTGTATGGGGAATATAACAATAAAATTTATTAAAAAAAATAAAAAATGGTCAGATAAAAAAAAATAAAATATGAAATGAATCAGATGAATGGACAGAGGGCTGTAAGGGAGAATAAAAAATCTGAGATAATTCCCATGAGTCCCGCTTAGTTTACTATTAATGAGGGTCAAGGACTCTGGAGAAAGAGCAGGTTTGATTTTTTGGTTGGTTTGTTTTCAAGGTGCCACAAGAGACTTAATGCTTTAGGGTACTACACTGATCAACCCATGATCCAGGAGGTCCCAATTCCTTAGCTGCTAGATTCATATTACAGGCCTCCTTTAAATGATCTATATCTAGAAGTCAGCTTTGAAATTGGAAACTCTAAGGAACACAACTTTGTATCTTTTGAATGTTTTACATAGGCTGCATGCCTATAAAAATGATTAATTCAAAGTAAAACTAATATGTCATCCCTGAGAGGATCATTCCAATATCTGTCTCCATCCCAAATTTTCTAACTGTTTGTGTATTCTAAACTGCCAGCTGGCCACTTCCCCCAGGAAGTCTTGCCAGCATCTTGGACTCAAATTCAGTTATACTCACCTCTGCCATGTCTCTGCCTCATCTGCAAGCAGGCTTCAGAGCCCAGAGCCTCTGCTACTCAGACCCTTAAATGTTGTTACTGCAGATGTCTCCCACTCTGCTCTCAACTCTCATGGACTCTAACATACTGTATTTTAGCACTTGACAGACCCTTTAAATGGCTTCTTACAGCAACACCTTGTCCTTCAAGCTTTCAGAGTGGGAAACCATAAAAAAAAAAATATGTCCCTTCTCTCAATTTTACAGAGCCATGCCAAAAAGATTTTACAATTGGGGGAGGGCAGGAGAAAATTTTGGAGGTGACAAAAATGTTTATTATTTTGATGGCAGTGATGGTTTCATTTTATTCTTACTGCTCATCTTCATCTGTAACTAGTGGAAGGAGTAAACCAGTTAAATTTGAATTTTAAATAAATCATATCTGAGAGAGACTTACACTAAAAATTATTTGCTTATCTGAAATTGAAGTTTAACTGAATAGCCTCTTTTTTTCAATTTCTTTTTTAAATTTTATATTTTTTTGCATCATTTTTCATTTTTGTACAATGTATGCATTTTCATCTTGGTTATAGTACCCATACAATTTCTACACCCCTTGTTTTGATCCTACTCCCTTCTCCCCTCCCCCACCCTCCGTAGTGTATCTCTGGTATAGTTGCTTGTTGATTTTGATTTTTACTTTATTAGAATCAGTATTTTTTCTGGTCCCTTATTTAGATTTTCTAAATCCTTGCTACAAGTGAAACCATCCAGTATTTTTCTTTTTCTTTCTGGCTTATTTCGCTGAGCATGATCCCTTCTAGCTCCATCCACGTTGCTGCAAATGGCGTGAGTATATCTTTTTTGATTGCTGAGTAATATTCCATTGTGTATATATACCACATCTTCTTGATCCAGTCATCTATTTTTGGGCATTTGGATTGTTTCCATAGTTTACCTATTGTAAATAGTGCTGCTATAAACATAGTGGTGCAGGTGCCCTTATGAATTAATTTTTCTGTGTCCTTTGGGTAAATACCTAGGAGTGAAATAGCTGGATCATGTGGAAACTCCTCTTTAGCAGACTGAGGAATTTCCACACAGCTCTCCATAGCAGTTGGACCAGTTTACACGCCCACCAGCAGTTCAGGAGAGTTCCTTTTTTTCCACATCCTCGCCAACATTTGTTGTTGCTAGTTTTTTTTTTTTTAATATGTGCCTGAATAGCCTCTATTTTTACTTGTAAATCTGGCAACTCAGACTAATCTGGACTTGTAGACTCATGTGTTATTTTATTGCACTCCACAGGCTATGAAGGATGTCTTTTATCAAAAAAAATTTGAGGTCAAAAAATGCTAAGTGATATATTAATTCTCCTTGATTTCCAAGTTTCTATTTAATCATAAAAAGTACAAGATAGACAATGTTCTTAAATACATACACCTTGAAAACATTATGCTAAGTGAAGGAAGCCAGACACAGAAGGGTATATCTACTATGATTCCATTTACATCAGTCATGCACAATAGGTAAATCCATCAAGACAGAAAGCAGATTAGTGTCTCCCAGGAAAGAGGTAAAGGAGAATCACTACTTAGCAGCTTATCCTTTTGGATGGATGAAATGTTATGGACATAGGGATTTGTGAAGGTTGCAAAAATTTGTAAATGGGTTAAGTGCCGCTGAATTGTTCACTTTAAAATAATAAACATGTGCATTTCTTCACAATAAAAACATAATATAGGTAGAGTCCACTTCAACCATTAACAGAGGCTAGTCTTTGAGCACTCACCCTAGTACTACTTAATTGGTAAGACTAAGCTATAACAATGATCTAATTGTCTAAAGATTGGGTATCATAGTTGAGATTTTTTTCTATCCCGATATGTTAAAGTTTTATTTACATTTTTTTGTTGTTGTTACAATATGTAGTATTTTTTATTTGTAATTGAAGTATTGTTGGTTTACAGCATTGTTTGTATTTTGGGTGTAGAGGACACGCCCCTCACCCATGTGTTAGTATGGTAGCACACCCTCCACCAATGTATCTATGGTCCTCCCCCTTAGTCCATGGTGCTTCCTCCCCAATTTTAAAGGACATCAGTGATGTTCAGGTCTTTGTTGTAACCAATTCAGGTTATACAAGTGTATTCTAGTAATAGTATTTGGGCACATGTTCTGTTCTCACAGAATTTTAAAATAATTTGGACAGGAAGTACAAAATAAATCCTATACATCACTTCCTAAAATCAGACAAGATCATTAAGTCCATTGTTAATTTTTAATGAGGAATAACACTCACTGAAATGGCTAAAAGAAAACTTTGTTAATTTAGTTTTTGTACTTCTGCTGGCTTTTGTATTATTTTATAAAGACTAGTTAGGCTCCCACCTTATAATTCCTTCAAGACCCATAAAGGGGATGTCTTATGTGATACTCAGTTCTACCTCCTTCTGAATTTCTGAGAGACTATAAGAAATCACTTGTTATTTTAATACATATGACACATTTTTCTCTGATTTTATGACATTTTATAAAATGATGAAAATTTTGTAGTGTGTGATCAAAAACATTGTTCTTCTCATTGATCCTGCTATGGTATATATGTGCAGATGTGAGTGTGTGTGTGGGTGGGTGGGTGGGTGTAGGTGGGTGTGGGTGTGTGTGTCTGTATACGCGGTTTTCCCTTAAATCACCAAGGAAAATTCAACACAATTGACTGTAACAGCGACCAAATATTGCTTTACCTAATTCCCAGAGTGATCAATTTGATTTGTCACATTGCAAAACTCTGAAGGGAGGGGACAAACAGTGAGGTAAAATAATCAGATATAATGAGGCCAGGGAGAGTCTGATCTCCACATAAGGTGTGAATGAGGACCTGTGAGATTAATTAACTAAAAATTCCTATTCTCATAGATGTCACAGGATGATGTAGATGGTAACAAAAGTTACTTGAAAATTATTTCACATGTAAAGGTTGCTATGGTAGTTGTTTTGTGAAACAAGGACTTTTCCCTGAATTTTACTGTAATAGTGTTAACAGTGTTGAGCACCAACATTATACAAAGAACTATAGTAATCACTTTGGATGAATAGTTCCACCTGCTAGCATGCAAATAGAAATATCATCCATTGGTAGTGGGAATATAAAATGGCATGACCACCTTGGAAATAGTTAAACATATATATTCACATAAATTAAATATATAAATTGTTACTTCAGAATGAACTAGAAACTAGAAATTGCCAACATTAAAAATCACACATTGTATGTTGTTGCCTTCACAATAGCAGTGCAGAGACCATGTTTTGAATACGACATATCTTTGGGGACAAATCCCAGTTTTTCCATTAACTAGAAGTATAACTTTAAGCACATCAACTGAATTTATCAACCTCAGCTTATGTATCTATAAGATGAGACACATCCCTGCCTCAAAGAAATACTGTAGGGATTAAATAGTTGATGAATGCCATGAGTTTAATGTAAAACTTAATACGAGTGATCTATTGTGTTATTGTGTTAGCTACTGCTTTATTATAACAGAATTTTATTTTTTCTTTTATTGGATAAGGTAAGCACTCCCTTAGTGATATCTTTTATTGGGTAAGGTAAGCACTCCCTTAGTGATATCTGTCAATGTCAATATTCAGAGCCCTATTTAAATGAGGTCAGATTTGAAGTAGATAATAAAACTACAGAACCCATAATACCTTGTGTTCTCCTTTGGGTTCCTTTCCCAGCAGAGGCCAGGGAGCTGGTTTTCCAAGGTATATAAGGCAGTGGCCATCAGAGGAGGAAGAGCAGAGTATGTGACTTCCACCATGAATATGCCATGTCTGCTCTTTCTTCTCTTGTTTTGCCTCCCTATAAACTCTGTATATTTTATAGCTGATTACCTTTTGAGGTAGACATATCTTTAGTTCATCTATTTCAAGACACAATTACATTTAAAAAGATTATCAGCTGATCCCTGATATGGGATTCATCTTCCATCTAATTTAGCCTGTAATCCCGTAGTGTTTCCTAGTGCAAAATTGCTTGAACAAAGCCATGATTTCTGGCAGAATTACCAGCAATAGCATTATCACATCTCCTACTTTCCTAAGGTCTCTAAGTGTTTATTTTACTGCTGCAAATTTGCAACTGGATCAACATGCTATCCTTCCCCTTCTTCTTTTCATACTAAAGCTTTGACCCAGCACTCTCCCTCTTTATTACTGAAAAATTTCAAATACATGCGGATGTTGACATAAGTTAATTTCCACATTAGCAATTTTGTGTTTTTGAAATCATGTTTAAATTGTCGGTATTTTATTGAGTTTGGGTGAGAATTATCACATAGGGAAAAATATATAGAATTAAGAAATAGAACTTTCCTCACTTTTTTACCCTCATAGGTGGTGGAGGTATAAAATATGTATTATACACATATGTAAAAATGTGCTATTATCATGTAACAGACATTTCTGAGCACTGACATAATACAAAGAATTACAGTAAACAGGGTGAATAGTTCCACCTGTGAGCATGCAAACAGAAATCTCAACCATCACTAGTGGGAATATAAATGTAAATGGAATGTAAAATGGCATGACCACTTTGGAAAACAGTTATTCTTCTTATAAAGTTAAATATATATTCACATAAAATGCAAAAATGTTATATTTGTGTCTATATATCAGAAATTAAAACATACACAAAAACTTATATAAAAATGTGCCAGTAGTTTTATTTAGAAACTGGAAACTAAAATTTTTATCAAGTGAATAAATTGTGCTATGTCCATGAGCAGGCATATTTCTCAACAATAAAAAGAAGGGAGCTTCAAACACACACCAAAACATGGAAGATGTCAAAGGCATCATGCTAAGTGAAAGAATCCAGACACTCAGAAGTTTACATTATAGATATCATTTATATAAAATTAGAGAAATTCCCCCAAATGAAATTTCAAGAAATATGAGCTCAGAACAATAGATCACCCAATAATGAACACACACAAAAAAAACCAATAAAAACAGAATCAAGAATGCAAGCAACACATTTTACAATAAATGGCTAGGGAATAAGAAAAAAACTGTAGAAAAGACAAAGTGTGTGTGTGTACTCACTATATCAAGCATATGTACTCACTATACTGCATATGACTATCAAGCATATGTACTGACTATACTGACTACAAAAGGGAGTGAGCAAAATTTTGCCCCAATATTCACAGGATGATATTCATCCTTAAATTTCCACATCTCTCTCATACTACTTTATATAAAATATAGATACATTAAAATCTTGTATGTCAGTGCCACCACCACCACCCCTATGCTTTATGGTAGAGTTGTTACATATATATACATACACACATTCAGATATGTGTTCATATACATATAAAAAACATTACAATTTTATATAAATATTTACAATTACATATAAAACTTTACAATTTTATGTTCTATTTCATTTTATTCAGTTCAAAATATTTCTATTTTCTCTGAACTCAAATGATTTCCAACTCTAAGTACTTGCAAAATTTTGGTTACAGCTCCATATTTGTTATAATTATTTCAACAGTATATTTGCTTAGCTTTGTAGAATTATAGCCTTATGTGCTCATAAATTAATATTTAGTGATTCACTCAATAGGACCCCATGTAGATTTCTGGAGCACTTTCTCTGAATAGCTCCCTCCCTCCTCTGCAGTCCTCTACCCTAGAAACTCAATGACCACTGTCATATTTCCTCTGTGTGATAAAATCTCTTTAGAAGACAAGGACTATGTCTAGCACTGAAGAACTATCCCAAGGCCAGAATATGAATCCACCCCAAGGCTCTGGAGACACTTAATGGGAGCAAAAGAGCTGACAGATATGAGGATACCGAGGTTCTGCTTCACCAGTCAACAAAGTCAACTCTGTACATGTCTTCTCCTCCCTGAACCTATTACTTTCACTCTTAGAAAATGTTTTGCCAAACTTACTCTAGCACAATGACTTTGCAAAGCCTTATTCAAAATAGAAGTGGAGACCTGATGCTGTGTAGCATAAGGCAGGTTTTACATAAAAATGAAATTTAAAAGGATTTTATATGAAGAGAATTCATTTTTCCAGTCGAAGATTCTAGGAGTACTTCTGCTATAGAGAATAAAAGGCACTGAATTTAAGAGAGAGCAGAAAATTCTCCCCTTTAAAAATGTTCATCATCTTATTGCCTTAAACTCTGGCCCCAAATGCAATGTGGTGGATGGTTCTGTCTGGCAGATTCCCTGACTTAACTCTGTTCCTAAAAAGAAAAGAGAGAGACTTGCCTGAGCCTCAGACCCTTCTCTTTGCATCACCTCCTCATATTCCCACTGTCCTTTCTTCCCTTCAAATTGCCATCTGGATTGGAATAGCACATTTCTCATGCTATATTCCCTGAGCAAAAGAACAAGGGAGTGTTAGGGGGAGAGCCCTGAAGTCACCACCTTTAGACCATAGAACGATAGCATCTAAGACTTTGCCTTGCTGCATGGATGTGCTGGTGATTATAGACTCAAACTCACATTTCTAATCCTGGGAAACAACAGACAGTCACCCCTTCCAGACTCTTTCCCCATTTATCTTTGATATTTATTCTTTCATCCTCCCTCAGTTCTTATTCAAGGCCTTAGGTGCAGGTCTTATATAAGCAGGTAGGATTTGTGGGTGAGCCAGCACACCAGAATCACAGATTCATAAAAGACCTGCCTCAGGTGTCACTCAGAAGTCTCTCTGCTTTACACGACATTTTATATTTCAGAGTCACAGAATGACAGTAAAGCTATGTGCTGGAAGCTCTCCCACTTTTCAACAACTCTTAGACAATCAAATGCGGGCTTATTTAATACAAACACTTAAGGGGACAGTTAGATGATCATGACACAGCGCTAGGGTAAAGGAGAGGGAGGAGAAAGAGAGGGTGTAGGAAGAAGAGGAGAGGAAAGCAAGGAAAGAAGGATAGTAGGTTAAGACCCTTCAGCCACTGGGGAGGACATAATCCTCCCTGGGCAGGATAATTTATTAGTTATGTGACCTTGAACAATTCACTTTGTGTCTTTAAAACTTAGCTTTTTTATATGTAAAGGCAGGCAATTTGTGTTTTCTCTAGCACATAAAAGGAAATACTTTTTGTAAGCACTGTGATGCCATTAAATTGGAGCTAATGATCTCTGTCACTTCACCGGAAGGAGGATCACCCTCATTAGCACCTTTCTCAGGGATGATTTCACCTCTTTATTCCTCAGACTATAGATCAAGGGGTTCAGCATGGGGGTGACCAGGTTATTCAGGACCTGAACAGATGCATTAAGCCAGGGATTAGGGGTAGGCTGAAGGTAGATGAGGACCACCGGCATAAAACAGAGCAGGATAGCAGTGAGGTGGGCGCTGCAGGTAGAGAAGGCACAGCGCCGGCCTTCAGTAGATCGGATCTGAAGAATAGAGCAAACAATACAGGTATAGGAGGTGAGGATGAGAAGGAAGCAGCTGAGGGGCATGAGGCCCACGGCTATGAAACCCACCATCTCCAGGGCTGAAGTGTCTGCGCACGCCAGCTTCAACATCACAGGGATATCACAGAAGTAATAGTCCACCTCATTGGGGCCACAGTAGGGCAACTGGAAGGTGAGGGTAGTTAGAAAGATGGCCTGAATGCAGCCGAAAAACGACGTCCCAAAGGCCAGGAGGGCACACACCCTGTGGCTCATGATTATCTTGTAGCGTAGAGGGTAACATATGGCAACAAAGCGGTCATAGGCCATCACGGTGTAGAGGAAACACTCAGTGCAGCCCAGGAAGTGGTAGAAGAAGAGCTGGGACACACAGCCTGCATAGGAGATGGCCCGGCTATTTCCTGAGAGGTAGAAGAGCATCTTGGGGGAACTGACAGAAGGGAAAAATATGTCAAACACAGACAGCTGGCACAGGAAGAAGTACATGGGGGTGTGCAGTCGAGTGGAGGAGATAATTGCCAGGAGGATGAGCAGATTCCCCATGAGAGTGAAGATGTAGAAGGACAAAAACATGACAAAAAGCATGGTCTTCAGGTCCTCCGTGTGTGGTATGCCCAGCAGGATAAACTCAGTCACCACTGAAAGATTCTTCATCTTGGTCAGAATGCTGGACTGCAAAAAAGAATGCAGAACTCCAAAGTGTGAAACTGATGTAAAACTGGGAAGTCTTTTGTTGGATGTGTTGGTTTCATGTTTTTATAAGCAACAATCAAACCTCTTACATAGAAGCATACCTCTGTAAGAACATAAAGATATTTACACCCTTAGTCATACAAAATAAAAATAATTTGTCTTAAAAGTAAATGGAGGGAAGAGACTGTGGAGAGAAGACACTGTGCCTTACACACTGTCCACTGAACCTTAACTGACTTCAAAAATGCTTGATAGAGAAAGAAGTTGCCCATTTGTGAGGGAGAGTCACAGATTGACTCTCCAGAGCTGAAGTCTTCGCCACACTCTTACGAACATTGTCATTCTGTACTACTCTTTGAATGATTTATGGCACTAGACTGTATTCCAGAGAGAGACAAGTCTCTCAAGATCATATTATGTCTGAGTCAGTAGGTCCCACAGTGATAGAGAAATTACACTTTCTGAAGATGATCCCCAAGAGCCTAATCAGATTAAAGTGTAAGATAAAGGAAAAGTTACATCATATTTGCCTCTGCTAAAAAACAAAATTCATTTAAATAAATTTAGAGATCTGGTGGACATTATTAAATGAATAGTGGATCAGGTAGCATCCCATCTAGCTAACAGAAAGACTCTGTAAGGAGTTGTGTAAAATGAAAGATTTTTATGGTCAGAAAGAGGATGGGGTGGTAATTAAAAGAAAATTTTTTTTCAGGCAAATATTCCTCCCCTTAGTGGAGGGCAGGACTTCTTGTCATGAAGATTACTTATCAGTGCTGAATTGGAAACTCCAGAGTGATCTGTTTCAATGTCCACTATTGGGTGAGGCAGAAATGGTGATTAAATGTGATATTATGTCTTGATGGGACTTGGCATGAGTGACTCCATTTAGTCTTGTTTCCTTTCCAACACCTTATTCAGAAGTCACAGCCTGTTTCCCCTTATTTAATTCCTTCTTTTAAGGGAATTCTAATATTTAGTAAGCTTGTAGACTATTTCCCTGCCCATGTATCCCTTCATAACTGAGCTAAATGATCTTGCTCATAGAAGTAGATTCTATATCTTTAATTGGGAGTTGAGATTTTATTCTTACTATACTCTATTTATATTAACACAAAAACATTATATATATATATATTTTACATCATTCTTCCTTTTTGTACAGTGCACACTTTCTCCTCTCAAGTATAGTTCCTGTAAAATTCCCACCACCAATTCACCTGTACACCATCACCAAAATCCTTTGTGCTCTTCCTGCCCCTGTTTTGATCCCTCTTTCTCCCCCGCAGAATGTCTCTGATTTATATTGCTTGTTATATTGTTTTTTAATTTATTATAATTATTTTTTTCTTATCCCTTATTTGGTTCCCCTACACTCCTCCTGTAAGTGAAACCATCTGATATTTTTGCTTTTTCTTTCTGGCTAACTTCACTGAGCATAATCCTTTCTGGCTCCATCCATGTTGCTGAGAATGGCATGAGTTTATCTTTTTTGATTGCTGAGTAATAGTCCATTGTGAATATATACCACATTTTCTTGATCCAGTCATCTATTTTTGGGCATTTGGGTTGTTTCCATATTTTACTTATTGTAAATAGTGCTGCAATAAACATAGGGGTGCAGGTATCCTTTTGAATTAACATTTTTGTGTCTTTTTGATAGATACATAGGAGCGGAACTTCTGGGTCATATGAAGCTCCATTTTCAGTAGTTTGAGGACTACTAAAAATAGTAGATACTTTTCCAATTATCTCCTCCAGGAATCTCTACCTATCCTCCATGTGTCTCTTTCAAGTCCCTAAGTACAAGTTGAAACAGGAAATGCGAGAGAATAGGCCTGCCTGCCTTCCATGTTGCATAGTCTATTCATCTCCACTGCTAGTACCCAGGAACTCCCAGGCTCAGGAAGTCTGTTTCATGGCATACTGGGATTTGTAACCCAAAGCAGCTACCTGTAAATGGAGACAAGGAAAATTGTGCCCCTTCAATGTGCTGCCAGCTCCTCCCCTTTTCATAGAGATGAGTCTGTAACAATGCTAAGAATATTCTTTTATTCTACATTTAATGTTATGGAACAGAATTGCTGGGGTATAGGAATGCTTATCTTCAATTCTGCACAGTATTGGCAAGCTGTTTTTAAAGTGGAATTATGTACTAACCAACATCTAGGAATCGGGAGCAGAAAATTAAGAATAGTGAAGCAGGAAAGTCAAAACTCCAATATAAAAGTATGTTAGCAAGATTGTTTATGAGCAATGGGAGCTGAATCTTATGAATAATTGTTGAGGAGTGCATTTTGTGCCTTCTAGCATTTTCATTGTGATGGTTAACTCTATGTGTCAGCTTGACTGGATTAGGAATTGAAGGGGTTAATGGGTAAAGTCTGTGTAGGAGACATACTGATTTTCATCTAAATATTCTATGAGGAAAATAATGCTATGGAAAGTACTGAGGACTAGGTAGCAGGCATTCTATTACCTGGACATATGGCATTGAACCATATGTGTAAGGGGTCTACCTTGATGGAGATTATAGTCTGGTATGGATTTGGACAGTAAGCAAGCACTTACACCTGGTCTAACAGACCTCAAAGCAGGGAGATATGGACAATGTATTCAGGAGTCTGTAACTCAGATTTGTGATATCTTTAGTTATAAATAGAGGAAATAACATGGTAAATAAAAGGTATTGGGTAAAAAAAGATTTTCCACTAGTAATGTGAAAAAAGGTTTTGCACTAGTAATGTGGAAAAACTAAAGACGCAGTCATTATATTGCCATGATCTTTTGTTGGTTTTGACTGGATAAAAGATGGTTGGTAATTTTCATTATGATTGAAGATTTTTTTATCAACTGCACAGAATAACAGGGAAGGATATGATGGTGATAGCGTTAGTAGGGCCATGTATCAAGATCATCCATAGTATTTTTGCAGTATATGTTTCAGTGATACTTATGACAGGAAATACAAAGAGAAATGGCATCAAAAGCTCATGGAAATAGCAAACAATGTCAATAAAATCCTACCAAGTGAGAAAAAATTTACAAATGGACTAAAAGGAAACATACGGTTCACACAGTATAGTAGCAAATGGCTTAAAACTAATAAATCTTCATCTGGATTCTGTTTCTGTTCACAGGCATCGTCTTCTCTCTAATATTTTCTTCAAGACAACATTGACATCCTTGTTCCGCAGGCTGTAGATTAGAGGGTTCAGCATGGGCACAACAATAGTATAAAACACAGAGGACACTTTCCCTTGATCTGTGGACTTGACAGGTAATGATTGCAGGTACATGAATGCAGCAGATCCATAGAAAATAGTCACAGCTGATATGTGGGAACTGCAGGTGCTGAAGGCTTTGAACCTGCCCTCAGTGGAACGGATGCGGAGGATGCTGGCAATGATGAAGATGTAGGAGCTAAGGATGGTCAGGCTGGGGGCACTAAAGATTAAAATCAGTAATTCATTGACATAGGTACTAGAACAAGAGAGCTTCAGGAGATAAATAAGTTCACAGAAATAATGGTTGATCACATCATATTTACAGAAATGTATTCTAAACATGCAGCCTGTGTGAGCAAATGCACAACCCAGGCCTATAATATACACTCCAAGAATTAGAGAGAAACAAGCCTGATAAGACATGATGACATTATAGAGCAGGGGGCTACAGATGGCAACATAGCGGTCATAGGCCATTGCTGCCAACATGTAGCACTCAGAAATAGCAAAGACAAGGAAGAAGTAGAGCTGAGTCATACATTCAGGGTAGGAGATGATGTTCTTCTCTGCCACAAAGTTCACCAGCATTTTGGGGGTAATGACCGTGGATTGGCAAAGATCAATGAAGGACAGGCTGCTGAGGAAATAGTACATGGGGGTGTGCAGATGAGAACTGAGCCCTATCAGTATAATCATGCCCAGATTCCCCACCACCGTGACCACATAGATTCCTAGGAAGACAAAGAAAAGGGGTAGCTGAAGTTCTGGCTTTTCTGTTAGCCCAGCGAGGATGAATTCAGTCACTGTGGAATGATTTCCTGCTACCATCTTTCTCTGTGTGTTTCTGAAGAAGAGAGAGAAAATCATAGTTGTTGGGATGGCCTCACTATTATTCCCTATTTAGGATAGGCACCCCATGCAGATGATTTATGGTTTAGGTAGTCTTTGGATATATACGATCAATTAACTTTACATGGAAGTTCATTTCCGCTTAGTATTCTTTAAGCCTCCTTTTCAAATATAATGTATATGTTTCATATAAAATAATTTTACTCTGTTTATAATCATTGAAAACTTTCTACTTATCTATTTCCTATTTGAACATTTCTATGATCATCAAGACAATACTTCCAAGTTGAAACTCACAAGCATAAATATTTAGAGAGATGTACATAAATGACTAAAACTGACTAAGTGGCATCTTCAGGAGAGCAAACTCTGCCTAAGAGTAGTAACCTTTGATAACTTACAACTAATTTCTTACAGAGGTGAACAGAGACAATATTATATATAGACCTTACAATTTTTTTAAATAATTATTATCAGAATATCTGAACTTCTACCTAAAATCATCTGATGTTTAGATACTATTATTAGGATGAAAAAAACCTACAACAATCATTGCACAGGTCTACTAGCTGGGTTAACCCACAGTTTGCAGGTTCGAAGTCTCTGGACCAAGTGCTTCTGCCTTTGCTTGAGAGAAGCAACTTGAGTAGTAGTTAAACAGACAAGCCTTACAGTAAAGTCATATACCTGGGATTGTATCTGAGCCCAGAATTTATTAGCTGATTCCCTTGGACAAGAAAAATAATTTTGCGTCTGACCTCCAAGTCTGTAAAAGTGACTTTGCTTTACAGTAAAATGTAGAAGATCATATTTAAACATAGAGTATTAATTAAAGGATTTCTTAGTACAGTTGATCATTGGAACCAGCTAGGGATATTACAGTATTTATAAAAAATGATGAATGTAAAAATGTAAACATATGATTATAATGAATACAGTAGTTCCTGAACCATCCTTCTTCTCTTAATTCCATCCCTGAGGAATAATATAATCTCTGTAAATTGTTCTGATAAACGGTTTTTTTCTCAATTTCTTCTGAAGCATACCTCCATCTTCTGAAATTTAAATAATTTGTTCATATTTCTAGGATTTTCAACTGTGAACATTAAACCCCCACTCCAAAAAATACTACAAGGAGTCCTAAAGTCAGAACCTCAGAGGGACGAATAACAATGAAAGAAGGCCAAAAAAAAAAAGTTATTAAAAGAATAAATAAATAAAATCAAAGGAAAGACAAACACAATGGCAAATACAGATGTTAACATATCAATAATAACTCTGAATGTAAATGGACTAAACTCTTCAATAAAAAGACACAGAGTTGCAGCCTGGATTAAGAAACAAAACCCAACCTTTTGCTGTCTCCAGGAAACACATTTAGCTACAAAAGATAAAAATAGGCTCAAAGTTAAAGGATGGAAAACAATCCTACAAGCAAATGGACCAAAAAAGAAAGCAGGAACAGCTATACTTATATCAGATAAAACAGATTTCAAACTCAAAAAGATAAAAAGAGACCCCAAGGGTCACTACATTATGATCAAGGGGACAATACTTCAAGAAGAAATAACACTCATTAACATATACTCACCAAACGAAGGAGCACCAAAATATATCAGACAACTGTTGTCCTCTCTGAAAACACACTAAACCAACTTTCTTTATTGGGTTTGAAGTTTCTCATTCTGCTGACAACTGTATTCAATTTTAGATATATATTTAATACCACCTTTAAAAATATTCTCAAAACTCTACATTCATCTGTATTCAAAATTCTGTCAACTCATCTGGAGATACTCTGTTTGATTATTTAATATAGATTTCCTATTCCTAAGCCAGATATTGTGGACCAGAAAATCAGAGGGTGAAGTTTAAACACCTGAACTTTCTAAAAATGAAATGGGAAGGAAACAAAATTATAAAAGTAGTTCTGATGATTGGGAAGAAGATTAAGATATCAAAGTCAGTCCATTGGTCTGAGTGCAGACATTCAAGTCTCTCTCTCTCTCTCTCTCTCTTCTCTCTCATTTATTGAGTAAAGGTTACTGAGAAACCAGTAAGTGTCAACACTGAGCTCAAGACTAGAGATATAAAATGAAAATGACACATTCTCTAATGAAACTCATGCTCTAAGTTCTACTTTGCTACATATTTCCTAATACTTTACTAAAGAGCTGGACCATGAGCCAGATGATGGACCACATCAGACTTATTCTCCTCTGTGCCAAGTAAATGACATACATTTGGCGTGTCATAGAAAGTCTAAAAAATGAGTAAGTGAATACTGAATGAAGGTATGGAGGAACAATTGCAGAATTTCCAGTGTGATTTCTTCCACACTCAGTAATTTCACATCACAAGTTAGAAACCGACACACTCACCTCTTTGGTTCCTGAAAATCTCAATGCCAAACTTTGCAACTTGCAGGAGTGCTAATGTTGGTTTTGAAAGTTGTAGGTCCCCAGCATCCTGCTATCTTGAGTGCTGAAAAGGCAGGCAGAGTCTTGTCTCAGCCACTTTTGAAGCCCATCTACTTCATAGGTCACCATCTCCAAGAGTGAATTTTCAGTGTTTCTCCAACCTCAGGGTAGCAAACATCTTCACCTTTCACAGTCCTGACAGCAGGTCTGATTGCTGGACTATGAAGGCTATTCAGGTATTAAATATCCCAGGCACCAAATAATATGGAGACAAATACTTATCAACAATTTCTATTTCTCAGGGAAAAGCTCTTGAGAAAAGTAGTAATTACATCGACATTTCCCAGTTGACTAGCTTCTTCCTTCAAGAGGGATTCTTTGTCAAGCCTGAACTTAACAATCAGTGATTAAAGTTTGTGTGCAGGGAAAACCTGAGAATTTCTTTTTATCTGAAGTGAAAACTTTATATGTTCTTATAGAGGTAACATTAGTTTACAACACTGAATATGATTTAAAGGTATAGGATTACACATATCAGGTGTATGTCACCACACTATACCCACCACTACTGTCCTCCACCATAGTCCAGTGTGCCTCCTCCCCACGTTAGTCTCTTCCCTCTGGTAGCCTCAATTCTCCAGATTTCTAGGCTTTACTTTTGCTTTGACTTTTATCTGAATCTTTGTTTTGTTTCTCTGTGTTCCATGTATGAATGACACCATCTGGTGTTTGTCTTTCCTCTTCTTCACTTAGCAGTCTTTATCCCCTCCAGTTTCATCCATGTTGTTACAAACCTCTAAAATTTATCATTTTAATTTTGGGCTGTGTAATATTCCATTGTGTGTGCGTCCCAAATCTTCCTAATCCACTCATCTGTCTTTGGGCATCTAGGCTGCTTCCATAACTTGACTATTATAAATAGCCCTGCAATGAACATAGCAGTGGATATTTGCCTCCAGATTAGTGCATTTACACTCTCTGGGTAGATAACTGTAAGTGGAATCATATGGCAGATCTATTTTTAATATTTTATTTTATTTTTAAGATTCATCTATTTACGCATGCAAGAGCTGGGGCACAGGCCAGAGATGCGGAGGGTGAGAGGATTCACCAGAGACAGAGTGGGGAACAGAACAGGTAGATTGACCGAAGTACACTGCTGAAGGGAGCAGCGGGCGAGACAGGAGAGATCTGCTGCGCCATGTGGGTTGCTCTCTGGCAGGCCAGGATCGAACTCGTGCTGCAGAGCTGTGCCTGCTTCATAGTGCAGTGCTTAACCCCTTGTGCCACCAGGGAGGCCCCTATTTTTAAGATTTTATTGAATCTCCATCTGATTTTCATAGGGGCTATACCAGTCTATATTCCTGCCAAAACTTTTTGATATGGGCCATTCTCACAGGTATGAGGTGATAACTTTGTAGTTTTGGTTTGCATTTCTCTGCCAGTCAGTGGTGATCAGCATTTTACCATGGGTCTGTTGACCACATGTCTTCTTTGGAGTAGTTCCTGTTTAGCTGTTCTGCCCATACTTTGATTTAGTTCTTTATTTTCATTTTGTTGAGTTGTGTAAGTTCTTTGTAGATCTTGGATATCAACCTTTCTCAGTTGTATGATGTACAAATATTTTTTCCAGTTCAGTAAGTTATTTTTATATTTTTTCCAGTTCAGTTCAGTTAGTGATAGTTTCTTTCACTGTGCACATGCTTTTTAGTTTGGTGTAATTCCATTGTTCATATTCTCTTTTTTTCTGGCTGTTGGAGATGAACCCACAAAGACATCACTGAAGCATTTGTCATAAAGTGTTCTAGGTGTTTTCTTGTCTGTATTTTATGGTTACTGGGCTTGCATTCAATTATTTTATCCATTTTCAGTTAATTTGTATAGATATGAAATAATGATCTAGTTTGATTCTTTTATACGTGATCTTCAGTTTTCAAGATACCATTTATGGAAGAGGCTTTCCTTTCTCCAGTGTATACTCTTCGCTCCTTTGTCATAGATTAACTGTCTATCTAGGTGTGAGATTATTTCTGGGATCTCAAATCTATTCCATTGGTCTGCATGTCTGCTTTTGTTCCAGTACCATACTGTTGTAGTTATAGCTTTGTAGTATAGTTTGACATCTGGGAGTGTGATACCATCATTCTTCCTCTTTTTTTGTCAGTTTTGTTTTGGCTATGCAGGGTCTTTTGTGGTTTCACATGAATTTGAGTAATGTTCGTATATTTTTTTGAAGAATACCTTTGAAAATTTGATAGAGATTGCATTGAATCTGTATATTGCTTTGGGTGAGATGATCATTCAAATGGTATTAAATTTTCTAGTCTGTGAATAGAGAATATCTTTCCATGTCTTTTTTAAAAATTTCTTTTGTGTGTGTGTGTGTGTATTTTTTACATCATTCTTCATTTTTTACAGTGCGTGCTTTCTCATCTCAGTTATAATCCCCATGAAATTCCTACTACCAATTCACCCATGTGCCATCAACATAGTCCCTTGTGCTTTTTCCACCCCTATTTTGATCCTACTCCCTTCTGCCCCTCTGCAGAATGTCTCTGGTTTATAGTTGCTTGTTGATTTTGATTTTCATTTTATTATAATAACTTCCCCCACTCCCCGATCCCTTGTTTGGATCCTCCACATTCTTCCTACAAGCGAAAGCATCCGATATTTTTCTTTTTCTTCCTGGCTTATTTCCCTATGCTTAAAGCAGCACTGTTTACAATAGGTAAGCTATGGAAACAGCCCAAACACGCGAAAATAGAAGACTGGGTCAAGAAGATGTGGTATATATAGATGATGGAATATTACTCAGCAATCAAAAAAGATAAATTCATGCCATTTGCAGTAAAATGGATGGACCTGGAAGGAATCTTTCCATTTCTTCGTGTCTTCCTCTGTTTCTTTTAACAGTGTCTTTTGGTTTTCATTATATTCATCTCCTTTGTTAAGCTTGCTAGGTGTTTTTGATGCAATTGTAAATTGGATTATTTTCTTGATTTTTTCCTCTTCTAACCCACTGTTTGTATATAGGAAGACAACTGATTTTTGTACATTGTTTAGGATCTGAGGTCAAACTTAAGCATTTAAATAAATCTTCTCAATCTTCCATATGCACAGGAATAACATTGGGGTTTTGTTTAAATGCAGATTCTGATTTAGTAAAACTGCTATATGGCTTGAGATTATGTATTTTTAACAAACTCTCAGTTTTTTCCTATACTACCAGTCTAGGGATCACTCTGAGAAACAAAATGTTAGATCAGCTCTAATATAGAACCCCTTTCATATTCTTTCAGATTCAAACAAGTTTCCCTTTTACATATCAGAAAACTTCTTTTAGTTTTGGAAGTGACTTTAGGATTCTGAATGGTTGTAGGAAAATAATATGTAAATGGAGTGTTCTTTATGGATGAGCAGACTAAGACTAGCTATTCGTTCAGCATGCTGATTAAAAGATGTGAGCAAGAGAGTTAGAGCTTGGTTAAGGATAGACATGAGAAGGATACAAACAGACCTTTCCATAAATGATTATACAGTAATGAAAACTATTAAGAGACACGTAGAAGCCATTATTTCCATTCCATCAGTATAGATGATTCAGAAGAGAATATTATGTGTATGTCTCTGTCTATCAATCAAGTAACTATAGAGAAAAAAAACAAACAGACTGAGCTTAAATTTATTGCTTTGCTATGAATTCTCATCTAAAGTTAGAGTTCCCTTCTGCACTGTTGGTGGGAGTGCAAACTGGTCCAACCACTATGGAGAGCTGTGTGGAGATTTCTGGACCTACTAAACATAGAGCTTCCATATGATCCAGCAATTCCACTCCTAGGTATTTACGAAAGGACACAGAAACATCAATTCCAAAGAACACCTGCATCCCTATGTTTACAGCAGCACTGTTTACAATAGCTAAGCTTTGGAAACAACCCAAATGCCCAAAAATAGATGACTGGATCAAGAAGATGTGGTACATATATACCATGGAATATTACTCAGCATTCAAAAAAGATAAGCACATGCAATTTGCAGCAACATGGATGGCGCTGGAAGGGATCATGCTCAGCGAAATAAGCCAAAAAGAAAAAGAAAAATACCGGATGGTCTCACTCATAGCAGGAATCTAGAAAACTTAAATAAGGGACCAGGAAAATGAATATAAGAAAGTGAAAATCAAAATCAACAAAAAACTATGAACCAGAGATACTTTTTGGGGGGTGGGGGGCGGGAGGGGAAGGATTGGGGTCAGAATGGGGCATTTGCAATTGTATGGGGGAATATAAAAATAAAATTTATTATTTAAAAAAAATAAAAAATAAAAAAATAAAAAAATAAAGTTAGAGTTCCATCTTGAGAGTTCTACATCATTCATCCTTTATTTAGATATCCAGGCTAGAAATGTGCATTTACCCTCATATTTTCCATCCCTCAACTCATTTTTATTGAGCCATGTCTGAACAATGCATCTTTTCAAACATCTTTTGAAAATCTTTTTTCTTTCTAGTTCCAATGACTATTATTTCATATCTTGCTTAGATAAATAAGATGGCTGCTGACTCGTCTTCCTTCAACTTAAACTTACTCTCTTTCCATCCATCTTCTATACCAACTTAAGTCTGACATTACAAACATCCAAAGCTATTTTGTCACCTCTCTGTTTCTAAACATTTAGAGCTTCCTTCAATAAATTACAGTGTTTGCCAATGAGTGATGAGAGGTGAGTCATGAACTGTCTTCTTTCTGCTTTTCTATGTAGCTTCATTAAATCATCTTCAATATGACATGGTTTTCTGAGCTATATTGATTTTTCAGAGCTATACTGATTTTTCTTTATGAGGCCACTAACTTTCTCTCAGTCTGTATTTTCTTTATCAGTTCAGGTGCTAGTAATTCAGTGACTCTTTGTTCATTCTGTGTCAGTCCATTTCTACCTGTTGGACACAGCACTGGACTGTCAACCAAGTCTAAGAGAGGGTTGTAATTGTGGCCATTTTCCCTTCCAATATAAGACTGATGAAAATTAAATGCTAAATATGAATAAAATGAATAAAAATGAATGTATGGCATCAATGAACGAATGGATAATGAAATACTAACATGGTAAAATATACATTTTGCCCGATATTTGGAAACTAGCTAAATACTGCATAACGCAATACACTATGTAGAGAGAACTTACTGGGAATGATTGAGTACACTGGTGTGAATTGGAGATAGAAGAAATGAGTATTTAGAATATCATGTGAATTCATAGTTGTAAAATATTAATTGCCCAAAAGCAGATATGCAATCACACTGGGGAAAAAAGAGATGTCTTAAAATGAAATGCATGTGAAATAACAACTATAGGTAAATTATGGGGAAAAGAGCATGAGTCACATAAAAGAGTACAGCTGTGTAGGTATTGTGACTTACAGGATGAGTTGTTCCACAAATAATAATAGTATTACTGGTATACAGATAAGACAATGTGGCTTATTACGTGTGTGTGTGTGTGTGTGTGTATATATATATATAATTACTGTCAACTATGATAATTTGAGTCCCTGTCATGAGACTCTATAATGAGTTTTCATTTTCATTCTATTTTTGTATTAATGTGTACAAGAGTGAAAGATTTTGATTATTTTCATTTTAACATATGAAATGGAAGGGAAAGCAATATTGGTACCATCTAGTGGAAAGTAGCATGGCCATGTATGTAACCAGGGGAGTGTGACACATAGGAGACAGATCTTAAGGAGTGTATAGAACTACCCACTAGTCCCTGGAACCCAAGAACCACTTTAACTAAAATTGTGGATCCCAGACTGAAACTTGCTAAGCTGTAGATTCATTATGAGTAGGATCTTGAGGTTTTATGCAAATGAAATGAGCTCAATTTCTTCATCTTTAACTGGAAAATAATAGAGTTCTTGCCTTGAGGAAATACTGTAAATATTTCAGTTATCCTTTTAAAAGCTTGATATTTTATAAAACTTTGCAGTTATATTACTATCATCATGATTAACATCATCAACTTTTTTCTCATTGTTATTTGTATCATTATTAAAAATAAATCTATAGATCATTTAATCCTGTGGAGTATTTTATTCTTAGTAATACTCCATACAAACAATATGCTCTAAGTTCAAAGAAAGTGACCTGGAGAAGATTTTTACAGATAGGCTATATGGAATTAAAAAATTCAGCAATACATCTAATCCATCACATATATCATCAAAAGGAATTTTCTGATATGACGCTGATTCTATTCATGAACGTTTTCTAAATTGCAGAATTTTTTTTAGGGCAACTATGACATCCTTATTTCTCAGGCTGTAGATGAGGGGGTTCAGCATCGGCACAATGATGGTGTATAAAACCGAGGATGCTTTCCCTTGGCCACTGGAGTTCACAGATGATGGCTGAAGATACATGAATATTAAGGAACCAAAGAAAATAGCAACACCTAAGATATGGGAACTGCAGGTACTGAAGGCTTTGGACCTGCCCTCAGTGGAGCGGATGCGGAGGATACTGGAGATGATGAAGATGTAGGAAGCAAGGATGGTTAAGGAAGGGAACATAATATTAAAAGCACTTAAGATTAGAAGCAACAATTCATTTATATGGATGCTAGAGCAGGAGATCCCAAAGAGTGGAAGGAGGTCACAGAAATAATGATTAATCACATTCATCTTACAGAAATAGAGTCTCAAAATTAATCCTGTGTGGATTGTAGATCCAATGATGCTCCAAATAAAAACTCCTGCTGAGAGCCAGAAGCAGATCTGAGGAGTCATGATGACATTATAAAGCAAGGGTTTACAAATGGCAACATAGCGGTCATAGGCCATTGCAGCTAACATGTGACACTCTGCAATAGCTAAAATGACAAAGAAGTAGAGCTGAGTCATGCATTCAGGGTAGGAGATGATGTTCTTCTCTGCCACGAAGTTCACCAGCATTTTGGGAATAATGATAGTGGATTGGCAGAAATCAATGAAGGACAGGCTGCTGAGGAAATAGTACATGGGGGTGTGCAGGTTTGAACTGAGCCCTATCAGTATGATCATGCCCAGGTTCCCCACTGCTGAAACCATATAGATCCCTAGGAAGAGGAAGAAGAGGGGCAGCTGGAGTTCTGGCTGCTCTGTTAGCCCAGCCAAGATGAACTCAGTCACCATGGAGTGATTGCCAGGGTCCATTATCCTCTCAGCAGGTTCTAAGTTTGAGAAAAGCAAACAAATTAGTACTTGTATGAGTGAGTGAGTGTGTGTGTGTGTGTGAGAGAGAGAGAGTGAGAGAGACTGTGTGTGTGTGTGTAAACATGTATGAGAGATGACATGTGCTTGTTGACAAAGTAATGCTGTAGAGACTCTACTTAGTCCCTCTTCAGAGGAGATTGACAATGCAGGGATCACTTGAATCTTCTCTTGCTTCTGGTACCCATGACTTTTTCTGAGACAAAAGACATTATAGACCTCAAGAACCCTAAAATTAAGTTATTTCACTCATTTTCAGAGAAAGCAGTAAATCTGGCATTTTTAAGTCAGTCACAAACATTATTTCTACTGTAAGGTCTGAGGACCTTTTCTTTCCTCCCATACCCTATATGGATATATTAGTATCATCCATGTCAAACAGCATGACTCTTTCATTTTGCTGAGAATAACTGATGGTGTGTGCTTTCTGTAACTAATGAAGATGGGGCGCTTAAGTCAGTGAAAGAGTGATGTTGCTCTGCTCTGTTTAGAAATTTAATGAAGTATCATGGCTCATAGTGTTATGTAGGTAGATGGACAGCATTATAAATCAACATCCGTATAAATTCCACTATATTCCAAACTATATTAATGTGTGCTATTTTTTCCTGAAATTTTCCATTGAAGTAGCTGAAGGACAGGGAATTACCACTATCTTTGCACTTGTGATTTTGTGGTCCTGCTTGTTCCAGCACCTTCACAAAGTCTACCACCCAGAGGCAGAAATTTAACCGCTTGGCACACATCATGTGGCTGTCTCAAGCATTTCTAAGCAATTGCCCTCCCTTCTAATTTGAATCATCCCAGAGGCCATAATATAATGCCTCAGTTAATGTCGCATTGTCACTACTGTGGACAGGCAAAAGTAGAATATGATTTGGCTGTGCAGCTTGGACTGCATATTTGAAGATGTGGAAGTCAGAAAACTATTTCTATTCCCCAAATATGAGAAAAGTTTTTTAAGATAAACGCTGGTTATCAATTATGTTTTTCTTTTACTGATAAGCATTGATTTTGTATGTGCTTTCTATAGAATTTAAAACATTGGAGATTTAATTGGTAGAGCACATGCAGCATGAAATTAGAAATTTTAATTGTGATATAGACAACATTGTTGTTTTAAAGAAGATAACTATAGATTTTCAAAATAAAAGAGCAAAGTATTAAAATGGAAATTCACAGTCTTACAACAATCAGTAATAGTTGGTTTAGTGTTTTCATTTTGTAATTTATGTGTTATAGAAAATGGGGACATGGGCCTCCCCGGTGGCGCAGCGGTTGAGCGCTGGGTTGCGAAGCTGCCGGCGACCTCTGCGGCGCCGGTTCGATCCCCGGCTGCTCCCCGGCCACCAGAGGAGGGTCCCACATGGCGCGCAGATCTCTCCTGCCGCCCGCTGCTCCCCTCAGCAGTGTACTTCGGTCCTTCTGCCTGCTCTGCTCCCCACTCTGGCTCTGGTGAATTCTCACACCCTCCCGCGCTTCTGACTGTACCCAGTGCATGTATAAACAAACAAACAAACAAACAAACAAATAAATTAAAAAAAATGCCTCTATAAAAAAAAAAAATTAAAAAAAAAAAGAAAATGGGGACAATTTCAGAAAAATGATCCAGAAGTTTGCCATTTGAAGAATGGCTGAGATAACTGAGGTTTGGGGCTAACAGTAGAATTTCATGTGTCACATAGTAGTTATTACAATGATCAGCATAATGCTTTATTTAAGAGGTATCAGACTCTTTTCTCCAAGAAAGGTATCAGACACATTTCTCCAAGATAGTGAAATAAAACTAGTAAATTGTTAATTAGTAAACAATAAAACATTTGATACTAGGGAGCGAAATATTTGATTTCTCAACAAAAGCCAACATTTCATCCATGAGACATGCTCTGATTTTACAGTTAGAAATGTCAGAGCAGAGTCTAATTTATCAGTTACTTAGGAGATCTTGTCAAGGTCATAAGCATCTGATGGGTGGAGGGATTAAATTATCTTAACATCTCTTCCACTTTCAACATTGCATGACGTTGTAAGTCCAGTAGGTTCTGACATTAACTTAGCAAGCAGTGGGTTAACATCCCAATGCCATAGGTTTGTGTGACCTGGGATAATTAACACCCACTCTCAACAATAGGAAAAACAAAAATGATGGTAATTGTCTCCTGTGAAAATTAAGTTAAAGGAGCCCTCAAGGTGTTTTACAGTTTCTGACTCTTGATAGAACTTAATGAGTACCAGTGTTATTTTAATTTTTATCTACTAAATTTCTCTCTGATCTTCCTTTTATTAGATGAACACTTTCATAAAGCCCTTTCCTTAGCACATCCTCTTGCTGCTTCTTTCTACATAAGTATGTACATTAACAGAGATTTGGAATTTTTAATTGAATAGTAACTTCCTAAAATTATCATTACTTTCCAGGATCTCTAGTAAAATTTAAGCAAGTAATTTGTCACTCTTATGAAAAATTTATATCTCACCACAGAAAGAGATGCTTTCTTTTTTACATGCCAAAAGTATATAACTAGTTTGTCACAAAACAGCATTTATTTCGTATCTTTTTTTTTTTTAGCTTTTCTATTGTTCTACCTCCTCTGTCCTAAAAATCTCTTCAATAGTTAAGGCTCTTTGTTAAGGCTTTAGTAATGAAAACCCCAGCTCTGAACACCATCTATTTGTGCCTATGAGTACACTTTCTATCATTACGTAAATGTCCTTAATTCTGTGGTACTTAGTGTTTTTTATTTTTTGCTAAGGCTGTAACTCAAGACGGTACATGACACGTGCCTTCTATAAACCCAATCTCAAAATATACACGTGTTTAATACAATTATTGACAGAAGGTTAGTGATTAGTTGACATGCACTCGAAATAAGCGAACAAAGCTCTTACATTGCCTTGGTCAAAATGACTAAACATAGAAGTGCTTGTCATAAATTTTATTTAGCAGGGGATAGGTAGATAATAATATGAGTATTGGAGTGAAAAATGGGTAGACAGATAAATAAGCACATGCACATGAAGGGAATGCCAAAGAGTCTAAAATTTCAAAATCAAGGAATGGAATTCAGACCTTCCCCTTAAATTCCCACCTAATTGAGTGCTGTGTGTTCCTCCCCTCTATTTCTCTGAAGGGAAAAATTTCTGATGCTTTTGGTGGAGTGTTCTGAGTACTAACCTTGCTGGACTCCTTGGTTATGAGGGGGTCACGGCCTGAAAGTCTCCATGGCATTAATATTGAGTCACTGATTCTGGTCCCAGTGAAGGTGAAGTGTAAAGTTTGGTTAACATGATGATTTTATACTCTGGGTACTGGTGCTGAGTCTGCTAGGAACAAATAATGATAATGACATCCCACTAGAATCTTGTCCCACAAGTATCAGCCATTGGGAAAAGAAACAATTAGAATCTCTTTTTTTGTTCCCCATTGACTCCCAGTGTTTAATAGTGTCACAAGGTGTGATTTGTTGTTATTGCAGGGATAGAGATTGGAAACATGGATATCATAGATGCTCATATTGTTCCAGTGAATTTTATGATAAGTTAATTCAGAGTCCCAAATTTGAGGATTTTTTAAAGACACTAAAGGAATTTTCTAAAGTGATTTCTACCTAGAGAAGTAGAAAATAAGGGGAAATGACCTTTGTAAGATTTCAGACTTCTTAACTAATAATTTCAAAGTATATGTAGAGTACATCCAATACTTACAATGATTTCTTTAAAATGAATTGATAGTTCAATGAGTTTTAAAAAATATTTGAAAATTATTTTATTTTTACTGACTTCATCTAAATATATTGGTCTACCATGAAATTCTCATAAAAAGCAGAATGAAATCATTGACTAGATATTGCTTTAACTCTGAGACATTCCTTATGAATTTAACCAGGAAAAATGATTACTTACTTGCCTCTAAAATCAAAACAGAAATTTTGAGAAACAATATAAAGGCATGCGTGTTTGACAGATTATTTTATTCTAGAAACAGTGAATCATTCTATTTCTTTGGAAGTAAAATTGTATTTAATGTTTTTATTTAACATTTTCATGGAATCTTTTATCATATTGAGATAAAATAGATATTTTTTATCAAATTCATCTCTTTGTAGCTTTAAGATAAACCTGGCATAGGTCATTTGTTTACGATAAAGGTGCTCTATGCTTTGATTTATACATTTAAATATTGCAAATTGATTGCCATCATCAATACTCCAGTGTTAGCTTGCACCTCTGTCATATCACATAACTAGCATTTCTTCTTTGTGGTAAGAACCTTTCAAACCTACTCTCTTGGAAACTTACATAATGCTATATTACTAACTATGAACACCATGCTATTAAGTAGATCCCCAAACTAGTTCATCTTATAAATGGACAATTTTATAAACACCTCCCTGCTTCCCCTAATGACCAACACTCATGTTTGGTGGGCACTGGGGGTAACCACCACTCATGGTAACTGCCACTCTTGTTTCTATAAATTTAGCTTTTATTAGACTTAATAACTAAATGATATTATATATTATCTATTTATATATAGTATATAGTATTTATCTTTGTTTGACTTGGTCTGTTGCTTACAAGACTATTAGATGGGGCCTTAAATTTCTTCATCTTAATGTAGTATTCGCTTATTTAGTCCCAATGGGATTAAGAAGGAGCAATATTTGAGTATACTGTTGAGGTGATATTATTGGCAATTGGGGTTCAGTTTTGCAGCCCCTATGAGGAGCATGCAGTTTCCGTAAATGACATCACACCACACGAATGTGTCCTTAATTTGAATTTTTCATTTTGGTTTACTTCCAATGAGATTTCTGAGTGTAGAATAAATAATCCAGGCAAATACTGCAAATGGAGGTATAGGATAAGGGGAAAAAAGACATTCAATGTAAAGAAACAACAAATAGACTGAGCTTTAATTTATTTCCTCACTATAAATTCTCACCTAGGGTTAGAGTTCCATCTTGAGAGTTCTACATCATTCATCCTTAATTTAAATAGCCAAACTAGAAACTTGCATTGACCCTTATATTTTCCATACCTCAACTCATTTTTATTGAGCCATGTCTAAATAATGCATCTTTTCAAAATCTCCTTTCTAGTTCCTCTGACTCTATTATTTCATATCTTGCTTAGAATAACAAGATGGCCTCTGACTGGTTCCTTTCAACTTAAACCTTGTCTCTTTCCATCTTCTATGCCAACTTAAGTCAGATATTACAAACATCTGAAGCTTTTTTGTCACTTGTGTGCTTCCAAACATTTAGAGCTTCCTTCACTAAAATACAGTGTTTGCCAATGAGTGATGAGAAGTGAGTCATGAAATGTCTTCTTTCTGCTTTTCTATGTAGCTTCATTAAATCATCTTCAATATGACATGGTTTTCTGAGCTATATTGATTTTTCAGAGCTATACTGATTTTTCTTTATGAGGCCACTAACTTTCTCTCAGTCTGTATTTTCTTTATCAGTTCAGGTGCTAGTAATTCAGTGACTCTTTGTTCATTCTGTGTCAGTCCATTTCTACCTGTTGGACACAGCACTGGACTGTCAACCAAGTCTAAGAGAGGGTTGTAATTGTGGCCATTTTCCCTTCCGTTATAAGATTGATGAAAATTAAATGCTAAATATGAGGTTTCTTTGAAAATGAATGTATGACATCAATGAATGAATGGATAATGAAATACTAACACGGTAAAATACACATTTTGCCCTATATTTGGAAACTAGCTAAATACTGCATAACGCAATATGCTATGTAGAGAGTACTTATCTGGGAATGATTGAGTACACTGGTGTGAATTGGGGTAGAAGAAATAAGTATTTAGAATAACATGTGAATTCATAGTTGTAAAATATCTGCCCAGAAGTAGATATGCAATAACACTGGGGAGAAAAGAGATGTCTTAAAATGAAATTAACCTGAAATAACAACTATAGGTAAATTATGGGGAAAAGAACATGAGTCACATAAAAGAGTACAGCTGTGTAGGTATTGTGACTTACAAGATGAGTTGTTCCACAAATAATAATAATATTACTGGTATAAAGATAAGACAATATGGTTTATTACGTGTGTGTGTGTGTATAATTACTGTCAACTATAATAATTTGAGTCCCTGTCATGAGACTCTATAATGAGTTTTCATTTTCATTCTATTTTTGCATTAATGTGTACAAGAGTGAAAGATTGTGATTATTTTCATTTTAACATATGAAATGGAAGGGAAAGCAATATTGGTACCATCTAGTGGAAAGTAGCATGGCCATATATGTAACCAGGGGAGTGTGACACATAGGAGACAGATCTTAAGGAGTGTATAGAACTACCCACTAGTCCCCGGAACCCAAGAACCACTTTAACTAAAATTGTGGATCCCAGACTGAAACTTGCTAAGCTGTAGATTCATTATGAGTAGGATCTTGAGGTTTTATGCAAATGAAATGAGCTCAATTTCTTCATCTTTAACTGGAAAATAATAGAGTTCTTGCCTTGAGGAAATACTATAAATATTTCAGTTATCCTTTTAAAAGCTTGATATTTTTTAAAACTTTGCAATGTAGGTTCCTATCATCATGATTAACATCATAACCTATTTTTCTCATTGTTATTTGCGTCATTATTAAAAATAAAATCTATAGATCATTTAATCCTGTGGAGTATTTTATTTTATTCTTAGTAATACTCCATACACAAACAATACACTCTAAGTTCAAAGAAAGTAACTTGGAGAAGACTTTTACATATAGGCTATATAGAAAAGTGTCATGGAATTAAAAAAATTAAGGAATGCACCTAATCCATCACATATATCAGCAAAAGGAATTTTCTGATATGACGCTGATTCTATTCATGAACGTTTTCTAAATTGCAGAATTTTTTTTAGGGCAACTATGACATCCTTATTTCTCAGGCTGTAGATGAGGGGGTTCAGCATCGGCACAATGATGGTGTATAAAACCGAGGATGCTTTCCCTTGGCCACTGGAGTTCACAGATGATGGCTGAAGATACATGAATATTAAGGAACCAAAGAAAATAGCAACACCTAAGATATGGGAACTGCAGGTGCTGAAGGCTTTGGACCTGCCCTCAGTGGAGCGGATGCGGAGGATACTGAAGATGATGAAGATGTAGGAGGAAAGGATGGTTAAGACAGGAAACATAATATTAAATGCACTTAAGATAAGAAGCAGCAATTCATTGATATAGATGCTGGAGCAGGAGATCCCAAAGAGTGGAAGAAAGTCACAGAAATAATGATTAATCACATTCATCTTACAGAAATAGAGTCTCAAAATTAATCCTGTGTGGATTGCAGATCCAATGACGCTCCAAATAAAAACTCCTGCTGAGAGCCAGAAGCAGATCTGAGGAGTCATGATGACATTATAAAGCAAGGGTTTACAAATGGCAACATAGCGGTCATAGGCCATTGCAGCTAACATGTGACACTCTGCAATAGCCAAAATGACAAAGAAATAGAACTGAGTCATGCATTCAGGGTAGGAGATGATGTTCTTCTCTGCCACGAAGTTCACCAGCATTTTGGGAATAATGATAGTGGATTGGCAGAAATCAATGAAGGACAGGCTGCTGAGGAAATAGTACATGGGGGTGTGCAGGTTTGAACTGAGCCCTATCAGTATGATCATGCCCAGGTTCCCCACTGCTGAAACCATATAGATCCCTAGGAAGAGGAAGAAGAGGGGCAGCTGGAGTTCTGGCTGCTCTGTTAGCCCAGCCAAGATGAACTCAGTCACCATGGAGTGATTGCCAGGGTCCATTATCCTCTCAGCAGGTTCTAAGTTTGAGAAAAGCAAACAAATTAGTACTTGTATGAGTGAGTGAGTGTGTGTGTGTGTGTGTGTGTGTGAGAGAGAGAGAGAGAGAGAGAGAGTGTGTGAGAGAGACTGTGTGTGTGTAAACATGTATGAGAGATGACATGTGCTTGTTGACAAAGTAATGCTGTAGAGACTCTACTTAGTCCCTCTTCAGAGGAGATTGACAATGCAGGGATCACTTGAATCTTCTCTTGCTTCTGGTACCCATGACTTTTCCTGAGTCACAAAAGACATTATAGACTTCAAGAACCCTAAAATTAAGTTATTTCACTCATTTTCAGAGAAAGCAGTAAATCTGGCATTTTTAAGTCAGTCACAAACATTATTTCTACTGTAAGGTCTGAGGACCTTTTCTTTCCTCCCATACCCTATATGGATATATTAGTATCATCCATGTCAAACAGCATGACTCTTTCATTTTGCTGAGAATAACTGATGGTGTGTGCTTTCTGTAACTAATGAAGATGGGGCACTTAAGTCAGTGAAAGAGTGATGTTGCTCTGCTCTGTTTAGAAATTTAATGAAGTATCATGGTTCGTAGTGTTATGAAGTAGATGGACAGCATTATAAATCATTATCTGTATAAACTCCACTATATTCCCCACTGTATTAATGTGTGCTATTTTCTGTCCTGAAATACCCCACTGAAATGGCTGAAGGACAGGGCAACTCCTGTGATTTTGTTGTCCTGCTTGTTCCAGCAGGAGTTGCCCTGTCCTGAAATTTCCACTGAAATAGCTGAAGGACAGGGAATTACCACTATCTTTGCACTTGTGATTTTGTGGTCCTGCTTGTTCCAGCACCTTCACAAAGTCTACCACCCAGAGGCAGAAATTTAACCACTTGGCACACATCATGTGGCTATCTCAAGCATTTCTAAGCAATTGCCCTCCCTTCTAATATGAATCATCCCAGAGGCCATAATATAACGGCCTCAGTTAGTGCCACATAGTCCACCACAGTAGCCAGGCAAGAGTAGACTGTGATTTGCCTGTGCAACTTCTGGTGCATGTTTGAAGATGTGGAAGTCAGAAAACTATTTCTATTCCCCAAATATGAGAAAAGTTTTTGAAGACAAATGCTGGGTATCAGTTTTGTTGGTCTTTTATTGATAATCCTGTATTTTGTGTGTGCTTTCTATAGAATTTAAAACATTGGAGATTTACATTGGTAGAGCACATGCAATATGAAATTAGAAATTTTTTTTTAGTGTGATATCATCAACATTGCTGTTTTAAAGTAGACGACTTTATATTTTCAAAATAAAAGAGCAAAGTATTAAAATTGGAAATCCACATTCTTAAACAACAATCAGCAATAGTTGGTTTAGTGTTTTCATTTTGTAATTTATGTGTTGCAGAAAATGTGGACAATTTCAGAAAAATGATCCAGAAGTCTGCCATTTGAAGAATGGCTGAGATAACTGAGGTTTTGTGCTAACAAAGTAAAAATTCGTGTAACACATGGTAGTTATCACAGTGATCAACATAATGCTTTATTTAAGAGGTATCAGACTCATGACATGTTTCTCCAAGAGAGTGAAGTAAAACTAGTAAACTATAAACTAGTAAACTGTTGAAACTAGGGAGAGAAATATTTGATTTCTCAACAAAGGCCAACATTTCACCCATCAGACATGCCCTGATTTTATAGTCAGAAATGTCAGAGCAGAGTCTGAATAATCAGTTACTTACAAGATCTTTTCAAGGGCATAAGCATCTGATGGGTGGAGAAATTAAATTATCTTAACATCTCTTCCACTTTTCAACATTTCATGACTTCTTAAGTCCAGTAGGTCCAGCGGGTTAAAATCCCAATGCCATAGGTTTGTGTAACCTGAGATAATTAGACCCACTCTCTACCAATAGGAAAAACAAAAATGATGGTTATCTGTCTTGTGTGAAAATTAAGTTAAAGGAGCCCTCAAGGTGTTTTACACAGTTTCTGACTCTTGATAGAATTCTTGAGTGCCAGTGTTATTTTAATTTTTATCTACTAAATATCTCTCTGATCTTCCTTTTATTAGATGAACACTTTCCTAAAGATCTTTCCTTAGCACATCCTCTTGCTGCTTCATTCTACATAAGTACATACATTAACAGAGATTTGGAATTTTTAATTGAATAGCAACTTCCTAAAATTAACATTACATTCCAGGATCTCTAGTAAAATATAAGCAAGTGATTTGTCACTCTAATGAAAGGTTTTTATCTCACAACATAAAGAGATGCTTTCTCTTTAATGTGCCAAAAAGTACCATATAATTAGTTGTGTCACAAAACAGCGTTTATTTCAATCATGTATTTTTTTAACTTTTCTATCATTCTTCTCCTCTAGCCTATAAAAATCTCTTTAATAGCTAAGGTTCTTTGTTAAGGCTTTAGTAATGAAAACCCCAGCTCAAAACACCATCTACTTGTGCCTATGAGTACATTTTTTATCATTACATTAAGTGTCCTTAATTCTGTGGCACTTACTGTTTTTTTTTTTTTATTTTTGCTAAGGCTGTAAATCAAAACAGTACATGACACAGTGCCTTTTATAAACCCAGTCTCAAAATATACATGTCTTTAATACAATTGTTGACAGAAGGTTAGTGATAAGTTGACATGCACTCAAAATAAGGGAATAAAGCTTTCTCATTGTCTTGGTCAAAACAAGTAAACATAGAAATGCTTGTCATGAATTTTATTTAGCAGGGGACAGGTAGATAATAGGATGACTATTGAAGTGAAAATAGGTAGACAGATAAATAAGCATATGCACATGAAGGGAACTCTGAAAGAAGAGTCTAAAATTTCAAAATCAAGGAATGAGATTCATATATACTCCTTTACTTCCAACTTAATTGAGTGCTGTTTATTTCTCCCCTCTATTTCTCTGAAGGGGAAAAAATTTCTGATGCTGTTGGTGGAGTGTTCTGAGTACTAACCTTGCTGGACTCCTTGGTGGTGAGGGGGTCATGGCCTAAAAGTCTCCATGGCAATAATATTGAGTCACTGATTCTGGTCCCAGTGAAGGTGAAGTGTAAAGTTTGGTTAACATGACGATTTTATACTCTGGGTACTGGTGCTGAGTCTGACTAGGAACAAATAATGATAATGATATCCCACTAGAATCTTGTCCCACAAGTATCAGCCATTGGGAAAAGAAACAATTAGAATCTCCTTTTTTTCCCCATTGACTCCCAGTGTTTAATAGTGTCACAAGGTGTGATTTGTTGTTATTGCAGGGATAGAGATTGGAAACATGGATATCATAGATACTCATATTGTTCCAGTAAATTTTATGATATGTTAATTCAAAGTTCCAAATTTGAGGAATTTTTAAAGATACTAAAAGAATTTTCTAAAGTGATTTCCCATAGGAGAGAAGTAGAAAATAAGGGAAAATAACCTTTGTAAGTAAGATTTCAAAGTTTTTAACCAATAATTTCAAGATATATGTGGAGTACAACCAATACTGACATGGAATTTTTTTTAATAAATTGATAGTTCAGTGATTTTCAAAAAATATTTCAAAGGTTTTATTTTTACTGACTTCATCTAAATGTATTGGTCTACCATGAAATTCTCATAAAATAGTAATACTTGGAACATTTACCAAGGGAGCAGAATAAAATTTTTGGCTAGATATTGCTTTACTTCTCTGAGAAGTTCTTAATGAATTTAACCAGGAAAAATGAGTACTTACTTGCCTCTAAAATCAAAACAGAATTTTTGAGAAAAGATGTAAAGGCATATGTGTTTGACAGATTATTTTATTATTCCATAAACACTGAAATATTTCTTTGGAATTAAAATTGTATTTAATGTTTCATTATGCAATTTCATTGAATGTTTTATCATTGAGATAAAATTACAGTAGATTTTTGTTTGTCAAATTCATCTTTTTTCTAGTTTTAAGATAAAATTGGCATAACCATTGTTTAAGATAAAGGTGTTCTATGCTTTGATTTATGCAATTTAAATATAGCAAATTGATTGCCATTGTCAAATTTCAAATTGGTTACCACCATCAATACTCCAGTGTTAGCTAACACTGTCATATCACATAACTAGCATTTCTTCTTTGTGGTAAGAACCTTTCAAATCTACTCTCTTAGCAACTTACATAATGCAATATTACTAACTATAAACACCATGTTATTAACTACATCCCCAAATTAGTTCATCTTATAAATGGACAATTGTCATCTTTTATAAATACCTCCCTGCTTCCCCCAATGACCACCACTCTTGTTTGGTGGTTTTTGGGTGTAACTGCCACTCTTGGTAACTACCTCCCTTGTTTCTATAAATTTTGCTTTTTTTAGAGTTCATATCTAAGTGTTAATACATAGTATTTGTCTATACTATATAGTATTTATATAGTATTTGTCTTTGACTTTATTTACTTAGTATTGCTTACAGGACTACAAGATGGGGGCTTAACTTTCTTCATTTAATGTACTATTCACTAATTTGGCCCCAGTGAGATTAAGAAGGAACCAATATTTGAGAGTAATGTTGAGGTGACATTATTGGTAATTGAGGTTCAGTTTTGCAGCCTCTCATGAGGAGCATGCAGTTTCTGTAAATGATATCACACCACATGAATGTGTTCTTAACTTGAATTTTTCATTTTGGTTTAGTTCTAATGAGATTTCTGAGTGATAGAAGAAATAATCCAGGCAAATAATATAAATGGAGGTATAGGATAAGGGAAAAAAAGACTTTCAATGTAGAGTTAATGCCCCAAACTAGAAAAAGAGACTATAGTCATCCTATTGCTATGAATATGTTGTTTTCTGCCCATATAAAAGACAGGAAGTTGGTAATCAATGTTGAAAGATGGCTTTTTCATTATGATTGAGATTTTTTTAATCAATTTTATGGAAGAAAATGAGGAAAGGTGGTGGTGATAGCGTTAGTCAGTCCATGTATTTAGATCACCCTTTAATAGTTCTTCTAATCTGTGTCTCAGTGATACTTATAAGAGAAAAATCTGGAGATATATAACATCAAAAAGGACATGAAAATAAGAAATAATAGTTACTACTAGATCTATCTAAATAGAAAAAGTGTTGGCAAATTGACTATTAGGAAACATAGCAATTCATACAGAGTAATAGTCAATGACTTAGAGCTAATAAACCATCTTCACATCATTTCTTTTTTTGTTTTGTTTGGTTTTTTTTAAGATGTATTTATTTATGCATATAAGAGCTGGGGCACAGGCCAGAGATGTGGGGGGTGAGAGGATTCACCAGAGACAGACTGGGGAACAGAACAGGCAGACTGACCGAAACACACTGCTGAGGGGAGCAGTGGGCGAGACAGGAGAGGTCTGCCTCACCATGTGAGTTGCTCCCTGGCGGGCCTGGGATCGATCTCATGCTGCAGAGGCTGCAGATTCATAGTGCGGTGCTTAACCCCCTGCACCACCAGGGAGTCCCTTCACATTCACATTATTTCTAATCATGAGGATATTCTATCATTTTCTTCATAGCAACATTGACATCCTTATTCCACAGGCTGTAGATCAGAGGGTTTAGCATGGGCACAATAATAGTGTAAAAGACAGAGGACACTTTTCCTTGGTCCATGGAACTGACAGATGAAGGCTGCAGGTACATGAATGCACCAAATCCAAAAAAGATCACAACTGCATTTATGTGGGAACTGCAGGTGCTGAAGGCTTTAGACCTGCCCTCAGTGGAACGCATGCGGAGGATGTTGGCAATGATGAAGACATAGGAGTTAAGGATGGTCCGGGTTGGGACAAAGATGTTAAGCGAACCAACAGAGAGAATCAGTAATTCATTGATATAGGTACTTGAACAGGAGAGCTTTAGGAGGGAAGAAGATCACAGAAATAATGATTGATGACATCACATTTACAGAAATGAATCGTAAGCATGAAGCCTGTGTGAAGAAATGAGCAAACCAAACCTATAACATATACTCCAAAAATCAGTGATAGACAAGCCTGATAATACATGATGACATAGAGCAGGGGACTACAGATGGCGACATAGCGGTCATAGGCCATTGCTGCCAACATGTAGCAGAAGACAAGGAAATAGCAAAGACAAGGAAGAAGTAGAGCTGAGTCATGCATTCAGGGTAGGAGATGATGTTCTTCTCTGCCACGAAGTTCACCAGCATTTTGGGGGTAACAGTCATGATTGGCAGAAATCTATGAAGGTCAGGCTGCTGAGGAAATAGTCCATGGGGGTGTGTAAGTGAGAACTGAACCCTATCAGCGTGATCATGCACAGGTTTCCCACCACCATGACCACATAGATTCCTAGGAAGAGGAGGAAGAAAGGTAGCTGGAGTTCAGGATGTCCTGTTAGTCCAGCCAGGATGAACTCAGTCACTGTGGTGTGATTTTGTCTTAGCATTGTTCTCCAGATGTTTCTGAAGAAGAGAGAGAAAGATAGTTTTTGGAAACATTGCCTTTGTTTCCCATTTTATAAAAGGTACCCTAGATAAAAATTAACTGTTTATATATTCCCTTTGATAGTCCTTTTTAATTCTGACTGAAGTTACCTATATAATAGTATCTTAATTTAAATATGTATACTTTCCTGCAGATGTATTAAATTATTTCATAAAAATGTATCATCCATAATGATCGTTATACATTTTTTGAGGAGAGACCGCCTATGTTCAACATTTTTGTCATCCTTAATTAAATTTTTCCTGAAGTGTGTTTTCAGAACCAAAAAGTTAAAGAAACCTTTGAAAAGGACATAAGCTGGCTTAGGGCAGCCTGGAGAGAGTCAGCCCTATTCAAGTGCAGGGTTCTTTATTAATTAGCAGTGAATCCACCAGCAATGAAAAGAGACATATCATTGCTAGACTTTTGGAACTTTTAAATGAAAATCAGAAACTTTGTTTTCTCAGTGAGAATTCAAGTTTTTAATATATAATATTAATATATACAATATGTTATATACATTAATTTACAATATGTAACACATCAATATAATTATATATTGATAATGTAATGGGATGGCTGGATTGTACAGGGTGAGAAAGTTTGTAGCTCTGAGAACAAACACTTCTGCCTTTGCTTGAGAGAAGCATGAATAGTTTTAAGCGTGAAGGTTTTCAATTCCAAGTACCTGGGTTAACAGTCACACCCATCCTTTACAAACATCATTTATAGACTTGGGTAAGTCTATAAAAAAAAAACCTTATTATTTAGCAGAGGTTAATACTCCAGAAATGATGATCATCATAGTAGTTGTTGTTTCTTGCATCATGTTATCAATTGGTAATAAGGGATAATTACATATTTCAAATGCAAAATCTATAATATAATGTTTAAACCTTTCCTTTTAGCTCTTACCTTTCATTAATTAAGACAACATGAAAACTGCCATAAAATTAAGGCTATAGAATCATAAATGTAGTCTCCTATTCTGTTAAGTAGTAAGCAGATTATCATTACTTACATACAAATGAATGAAATTCCAAATGAATTCAACTTGAATAAAAATAAAGATTAAACAGAAAATCTAAAATATTGTACTTAATAGCTCATCAAAAATAAACATGAACCAAATCTTAAATATAAAATAAAAGATAAACTGAAAATACTGAAACAAAACACCAAAGTATGCCTTTAATATATTAAAGGAGTCTGAGATTTTTTGGGATGTACACACAATAGCTATCCACACAACACTGCTAAATTGTTTTATGCAAATTAAAATTATTCTTCTAAAAACATCCTTAGAAAATTAAAAGCAAGCTATAGGCAATACTGATATCTAAGGATTTTAATCCAAAATATATAGTACTGATATTACAAGAACCTGAAGAACTTTAAAATGATACATTACAGAAGAGGATAAAAGAATAATTAATAAGTACATTATTCATCATGGTAATGAAAACTGCAGTGAAACCATAATGACCTATCACTTGCTGGTGAAGAAGATGTGAAATTGTCTAAACACTTTGGAAAATTCTTTGGCGATTTCCTAGAAAAACTCCAATACACTTACAATAAAATCTAGCAATTCTGTGCCTCAGTATTTATCCAAGAGAAATGTAGACATTTCTACAAATGTCTACGCAATAACTTGTACCAAGTTATTGGTAGAAGTATAGTGGAAGTTTTTTCACTAGCAACCCAAAACTGGAAATAACTCTCATATTCAACTAGATAAATTACTTGCATCTGCAGCATGGAATACTACGCATAAATAAAAATCAGTATCACTGAACATGTAACAACATAGTTTAACTTAATAAAGATCATGTTGAGTATAAAGAGCCAGGCATAAAAGAATCTGCATTGCACAACTTTATTTATATGAAGTTCTAGAAAAACAGAACTAAACTACAGTGATGGGAATGAGGTCAGTGTTGACTGCAGTGGGTCATGGGAGAATATTGAGAAAGGACATGAAAGAAACTTTAAGGATGATACAAATATGTCACATAATTATTGAGATATTGGGTTGTCCAGTGTGCATTGGATGCATTTGTCAGAGTTCATTCAGGTGAACTTGATTCATAGAATCAAGGCATGGTCTGACCAGGGGATTCTTTGGGATGCAAGTTGTCTCCTTGGGTCACACATTCTTTTTAGGGGTACATAGAATCTTTACAAAATTACTTTTAAGCTAGTTCATAACACATTATATTCCCATGATTTATTTACTTTACAACTGGAAGTTTGTACTTTTTGATCCCATCACCCATTTCATCTACCACATCTACCTTCTGGCAAACACCAGACTCTTCTCAGTATCTGAGAGTTATTTTTTTCTCTTTTAATTATTCTAATATAAGTGAGACCATATGGCATTTGTCGTTCTCTGTCTTATTTCATTTATCTGACTACCTTCAGGGTCATATATATTTAATAAATGCAATCCATTCATTATACTGTTCACCTTTTTACATTCATAGTGATTTTTTTTGCCTAGTGACATATACATATATATACACAGATAATCATATACACACATATACACATATATTGAAGTCTTCCACAGAGTTTTGACTTATCGATTTCTTTTTGATTTTATAGCCATGTTTGTTTTTACATATGCTTTATGTTGGATCTGTAGAATGTTAGAATTCTGAGCTCTTTCTGCTGTGGATAAACTTAGACTTCAACTCCTTTTCTTTTAGAATATCTCCCTAATGTACAATGCTTGCAGTTATACCTGATTTTAGCATAGGAAAACCCTGTCGTTTCAGATTGAACTTACAGAAAAACAGTGTCTAATTTTGATCGTTAATAATTCCTAGAAGATCATTAATATAGCTTTCCAACTAGAGTTCCATGAAATTAGATTACTATGAATGGATTGTGAAGGTGCTGAGGGCTTTGTCTTCTTATCCTTTGAGGGAGTGGGGGTAAGCCTTTGGGTTCCATGGTCACACGTAGTGTAGCCCTAAGACATACAACAAATACTATGACTTCAATGTGTGTCATTGCATTAGAAAGGCTTGTGCTACTCTTAAATTGCATCTGTAGTGATCTGTTTAGTTATGGGTTGTTGTGATTGGAAAAACTTGGAAAATATTTGAAGGTAATGGGAAAATTAGCAGGTATCATAAGGAAACTAAAGGGTAGAGAGACTTTATGTATGGACTTTGAAAGATCTAAAAATACACCCAAATACATGAGAAAATATTTTAAAAATTTGAGTTATTTGAAACAGAATTAACCATTCTTAATCAGCGAACATACCCAACCATAAGCCAAATGAAGGAACACTTTCAGGGACACTAGAGAAAGGGTTTCTTTCATACCTTTTAGGATCAAGTATGAGTATCCACACCTCTTGCTAATCTCCTGACTTTGTTCACATTTGGTTCCTTTCAAATTCAGAGACTTTATTTTCAAGTTGAGAAACTTTTCAGTTTTGCAATATGCCACATTCTCTCAGCTGTCTGAAGTTTTGTTTGCTCTTGTATTCACAAGAAATAATGAATTCCATTTGTCTTTTCATTTGCCAAATAGTTTTGATTTTCCATTCACATTTAAAATTAAAATCATCATGGAAAGAATCTCCAATTCCTTGTAATCATCTAGACTATCTTACTACATTATCAAAAAACTATCATTTTAAAACAGCATAGTTTACTATTTAAGCTGCACTACAGGCCAGACTATGGACCAAATCAAACTTAATCTCTATATGCCAAGTAAACAGCATACATCCATCATGTCATAAAATGTTTTAAAAATATTAGGAGTAAATGAATATTTAAGTGAATGAATGAAGGTATGGAGGCATAATTGCTGAATTACTAATGTGATTTCTTCCAGATGTAATAGTCTCACATCAAAATTATAAAATGAACACTCACCTTTCTGGTTCTGGAAATCTCAATGCCGAGTTCTATTTACAATTTGCTCTCTCTGACTTGGAGGGAAAAAAAAGTGCTGATTTTAATTTTGGGGAGTCATAGGTCCCTAAATTTCTGCTATCTTGAGTGCTGAAAAGACAGGCACAGTCCTGTCTCAGAGGCACTTTTGAAGCCCATCTGATTCACATGTCAACATCTCCAAGAGTAAATTTTGGTGTGTGTTTCTCCAACTTCAGGGTAGCAAACATCCTCACCTTTCACATTCCCCAGAGCAGTTCTGATTGCTGGGCTCCGAACAAGGTGCTGAATAACATGGAGGCAAATACTCTCTAAGGATTTCTATTTCTCAGGGAGGAAACTCTTGAGAGCAGGAGCAATTGCATTGACCCTTCCCATTACTAACTTCTTCCTTCAGAAAGAGGGATTCATTGTCAAGCCTGAACTTATCAATTAGTGATATTTATGCACAGCGATAACTGGAATTATTTCATGCAGATTCTGGGTCAAGAAGTTCTGAAGGGGGTTGAGATTCCATATTTCTTACAATCTCCCAGCCAGTGATTCTGATTCACAGTCCACAGTGTGAACAGGAGATTTTAAATAATCAGGAAACACCCTAGCAAGTTATTTTACTGTTAAGTGAGCTGCTTTTTAAAATACTAAATTTACCACTTATTCTTGTACAAAAAAAGCTTAATTTATTTCATGTATAGATAGTTAGTAGAGTTGTTTTAAAAGCCAAATCTCTTTAAAATTGGACACTGAAATTGCTGGGATAAGAATTCAAAATATAATGTTTTCATTTTTAGATCTTCACTAATAAGGATACTCTGAAAAATTGCATATTTTTTAAAAATTTATGTATTTATGCTTAAAAGAACTGCGGTATACGCCAGAGGTGCAGGGGAAGAGAGGATTCCCAGAGACAGAGTGGGGAGCAGAACAGTTGTATCTACTGAAATAAACTGTTGAGGTGAATAGCCGGTGAGACAGGAGAGGTCTGCTGTGCCATGTGGGTCAGCTCCCTGGTGTGCTGCAGTAGCTGCTGATAGCTTCATAGTGCTGAGCCTTAATCCCTTGTGCCACCAGGGAGGCCCCCGCAAAATTGCATGTTTAAAGAAAATATTTTATTGGGCACCGGTGTCCCTTATTTCTTCCTCTTTCTTATACACATTCACTTTCCCCTCTCGCCCCCAAGTTGAAACAATTGGAAGCAGTCTTAGCTTACAGTATGATTCAAGGTAAATTGGATACTCACATCAGGAAGCCCATATAAATTATGGCTAAATATATTAGGGTCAGTTCCTTCAATGGGTTAAATTAGTGTTTCTCAGTTATGGTTGCATATTGAAATCCCAGAGACTTAAAAAACCTCAGGGTCCAGGCTGCACAATATATCAGTTAAACCAAACTATGTAATAGACTGAGGAGTACCATGGGAATCTTCTTCAAATGTGGAGTCTATTTAGTAAATCCAGGTATGGCATTTTTAACAAATTCGTAGATTTTTCCAGTATTGCTGGTCTGTGGGGACCCTTTTGAGAAACAAGGTGTTAGAGGATCTCTTGTTTAGAATTTTTTCCACTATTTTTCACTTAGATTTAAGCAAGTTTCCCTCTGTCCATCAGGAAGCTTCTTTTAACTTTGGAATTGCAGTGGCTGCAGGTTGCTAAATGTTTTTAGGAAAATACTATGTGTCTGGAAGGCCCCCTTACTGGTGAGCAGACTGACTGACTATCACTTCACAGGCTGAATGAAAGAAATGAGCCAGAGACTTAGAGCTTGGACTGCCATGGAAAGGACACAAACAGGCCTTTGCATAAATAATTATACAATCATGAAAACTATTAAATGCCTCTCGAGGCCATTGTTTCTATTCTGTCTACACAGGAGAAATGTTTTAAACAGAAGAATGACATTAAATGGCAACTCTTTATAAATTATGGCGCAAGCAAGCATGAACCCCACAAAAATGATACAAGCTGGCAGGATTTTTGAATTTGAGGAGCTGTTGCTCATAAATAGCTATAGAATCACTGGTATAAAGATAGGCCAATATTGTGCTTTTATAAATTATTGCTATCAAGTATAATAATTGGATTCTCTGCAATGTGTCATTTTGTTCTGCTTTGATGAAAGTGTTGATTTTGATTTTTTTATATATAGTATGAAATAAAAGTGAGGAAAAGTAAAGAGAGGAAAGTAACAGCTGTGTGGGTAATTGAGGGTGTTTAAAATAACCACACTTACCTGCGGTCAATGAGGAAAATTATGGATTCTGGGGCCCAATTTAACTGAGCGTGATCATTTTCTTCCTAATTTGGGGTCCTTGTTCATTTATGCAGATTAAACACGCATGAATTCCTTCATCTTTTGAAAGAAATTAATAATAGGACTGTCCCTAAAGGAATACTGTAAATAGTAAATAAAGTTATATTTAAAGTGCTGGGCATTTGCTAGATATTTTATAAAATCTTAATATACATCACTACTATTTCAATCAAAATCAGCATAATTGTTTTGCTTATGTCTGTAATGTCTGTCATTAAGATAAAACTGGTTTAATACTCAAAAGTCTTTGACTTTTGTCAGTATTTCTTTATATATGATAGCTATAACATAGGTTCAACATAGGCCTGGAAGGAATTTTAAAGATGTAGTATATAGGGAGTGCTGCTAAATTTGCAAAATATTCAAAATAAACCTACTGCAAAACAAAGATGTGTTTTTGATATGACATTGTGATAATATTCTATTCACAAATGTTTTTTACAATATAGAATTTTCTTCAGGGCAGATTTAACATCCTTATTACGCAGACTGTAGATCAGGGGGTTCAGCATAGGCACAACGGTGGTATAAAACACAGAAGATACTTTGCCTTGATCCATGTTGCTCACTGAGGATGGCTGCAGGTACATGAAGGCTGCAGATCCAAAGAAAATAGAAACAGCTGAGATGTGGGAACTGCAGGTGCTGAAGGCTTTGGACCTGCCCTCAGTGGAACGGATACGGAGGATGCTCGAGAGGATGAAGATGTAGGAGGCAAGGATGGTTAAGATAGGAAACAGGAGATTAAATGTACTCAAGATTAGAACCACCAATTCATTGATGTAGATGCTGGAACAGGATAGCTCCAGGAGCGGAAGGAGGTCACAGAAATAATGGTTAACCACATTGACCTTGCAAAATAGGAGTCTCAACATAAAGCCTGTGTGGATTGTTGACCCAGTGATGCCCAAAATATAAACTCCTGCTGAGAGCCAGAAACAGACCCGAGGGGTCATGATGACATTATAAAGCAAAGGCTTGCAGATGGCAACATATCGGTCATATGCCATTGCAGCTAACATGTGACACTCTGAGATACCAAAAACAAGGAAGAAGTAGAGCTGAGCCATACATTCAGGGTAGGGGATGATGTTCTTTTCTGTCACAAAGTTCACCAGCATTTTGGGAGTGATAACAGTAGAGTGACAGAAATCAATGAAGGACAGGCTGCTGAGGAAATAGTACATGGGGGTGTGCAGGTGAGAACTGAGCACTATCAGCATGATCATGCCCAAGTTCCCCACTACTGTGACCACATAGATTCCTAGGAAGAAGAGGAAGAGAGGTAGCTGGAGTTCAGGACGTCCTGTGAGTCCAGCCAGGATGAACTCAGACACTGTGGTGTGGTTTCCAGGGTCCATTAGCCTTTCAGCAGGTTCTAAATTATGAAAGAGAAAATGAGTGGACTGTGTGTATGGCTTTGAGTCTATGAATGTGTGTCTGTGTGTGTGTATACAACGAGGAAGTTATTCACTTTATCATTCATCAGAGGAGATTCATAATCCAGAGATCATTTGAGTTTTTCCTACTTCTGGGACAACCAATTCTTCAGGTTCAACCAGAGAAGGAAATGCAGACTCAAATAACCTTATAATTTAGATACACTAAGATACTGTAATACTCTTTAAGAGAAAACATCATTTCTGAATCTTTTAAATGTTGCAATGAACTGTGCCACAATTATTTATGAGAAATCTTCTTTCCTGCTATATTCTAGAGATCCATACTAATATCAAACATCAAGTGGCATAATAATTTGAATTTTTCAGAAAAGTAATAGTACTGTGTGCTGTCTATGAATAATGATCATAGAATACATCGGTCTGTGAAAGATGGTTTTGTTAGTCTGAGTTTTTTTTTTTCCTTACTAGACCCCCAATTCAAGCTACCTGAAGAACTGAGCAACTACCAATATCTTCCCTGAAATTCTTGCTCCCTGGTGTATGTCAGCTTTCTTCCTTCAGGGTTACTACCCCAGAAAGCGGGAATATAGCTGTTTGGCAACTTATACCTCAGTAGGTTTTCCACAACCAAGGAACCCCCCCCCCTTTTAATCTGAGCAGCCATAGGAGTCATAATAGATTTGGGGTCATGTTTTCATTCCACCAGTGGAGTGAGGGGAACAGTGGACTGGATTGGACTATGCAGTGGACAACACAGATGAAGAGGGAGTGGTCAGAAAATTATTCATATCCTCAAATTAAGAGAAGGATTTTTGAAGACCAACACTGGGTATCATTTATGCAGGTCTTTTTTTGTTTGTTTGTTTGTTTGTTTTAGTAATCATGTCTTCTGCACATGCTCTCTATAGAACTGAAAGATGGTGGAGATGTGGATTAGGGGATCTGCAAAACTTAATACAGTTAACAGTGGGATTTTTTTAAGTCCACTGCATCTTTGTTTATGTGATGCAACAATGGTTTATAATACTGCATATGATTTAGGGATATAGGTTTATACCCCTTCAATGTATGTCAATGTACCCCTTCTATTGTACCTGATCCCATTTTGTTCCCACCCTTGTCCTCCATCTCCCTCCAGTAGCCTAGTTCTGCAGTCATATTTCTAGGGTTTGTTTTGAAATTTCTAGGAGTTTTCATTACTGTAATTTGATTTTGCCAGTTCCTTTGTTTTGTTTCTCCACATTCCATTTACTGCATTAGCTTATGTTTGCAAAGAAAATGGGCAGATTCTAGAAAGAGGAAATGCATAACACTCAAGCAATAGTTATGTTAGTGTTCTCAGTTTGGGCTAAATAATAAGTGATATAGAAACCTGGACAATTTCAGAAAAACTATCCAGAAATCTGTCATATGAAGAATAGCTGGAATAATCACTAACATTTTGCTAACAAATTGAATGATCTTGTGAGACTGACAGTTAACTCAATGTTCCTTTACTTAAATGGCATTTAACTCATTGCATATGTCTCTGGAGAATGTAGTAAAACAAATTGCTTGAAATTATGGAAAAAATATTTGGTTTCTCCAGAAAGGTGAGCATTTCACCCATGAGATTATACCCTAATTTTGCTGTCATAAATGTCTGAGCAGAGCCTGACTAATCACTTACTTAGCAGATGTTATTTAAAGATATAAACCATCTTAAACATCTGTTCCATTTCCAATACTTCATGTTTTTTTATAATTCGAACAGGTTCTGATAGAAGGTATATATTAGTTGATTGAAAGCTCAATGCAACCATGCACTTGTAATGTGACCTAGGATAATTACACTTACTCTTCAATCATCTGAAATAAAAAAGTGATCTCCTCTCTCTTGTATGAAGTTCAGTGAGGTCTCAAGGTGGATAGTATATATTTCCTGACTCTTACTAGGAACTTAATATATGTCAGTGTAACTTTGACTTTAATCTGTTAAGTTTCTCTTGGCTGTATCTCTTATTTGACCAAAATTTTCATTCCTGTATTGATGGCTAGAATTTTTAACTTTTGTTCTTGGCATATCTTCCTGTTGCTCCCATCTACATTAATGCATACCATGATCCAGATTTGGAATTCTTTACTGATATTAGCTTCCTAAAATTACCAGTGTCTCCAAAATAAATTCAAAGCAATTTCATTGTGATTCAAAACTAGCAAGGAGGTGAAACAATGGTGCCTCAATAACAATATTTTTTTCAAATATTCTACAATCAAAGCTTAAAAATTTTCATTGTCATTCAGAGATTCATATCATCTAGTAAAAAGATTAAAAAGTTTCTTTTTTATGTCCCAACAAGTATGAAATGATTATTTCATAAAAGAGACTTTGGTAAACTCATTTTTACATATCATGTTTCTTTAGCTTTCTCTCATAATCTCTTTTCTATGAAATCTTTTGAATAGTTAGATTCTTTAGTTAACTACTTTAATAGTGAAAACCCTAGCTAACAAACCATTATTTTATACCCATGAATACATTGCTTATGTTTACAGAGCTTATGCACTTAACTTTGTTTTCATTATTGACTTTTTCTTATGTAGTAGACTCTAAACACAGTATACCATGCCTTACACAGAACCACTCTCAAAAAATATGTTTCTAACACAATTTCTGAAAGAGGGTTTGTGACAAGTTAACATAGGCTCAAAATAAGTGAACAAAGTCCTCATACTGCCCAAGTGGGAAGGAGTAAACAAAGAAGAGTTTCCCATGATTTTATTCAGAAGGGACAGATGGTTGAAAAGGGAACCTTCGCTCATTAAGAGTATGAATATTAGAGTGAGACTAGGCAGAGATAAATAACAATGTCCACCACCATGTACACTGGGAAGGAGTCAGAGTAGAGGGCTCTAAAATTTGCAAATCAAAGACTGGGATTCAGATATGCCCCTTTTGTTGCCCAAAAGTGTAGCACTGTGTATTTTCCTCCTCCATTTCTCTGAAGGGGAAAACAAATCCTGATGCTGCTGGCAAATAGCTCTGAGTACTAACCTTGCAGGACTCCTTGGTGCGAGGGGGTTAAACCTTAGAAGTGGTAATAATTTGAATCACTGGTCCTGATCTCTGTGAAGTCGATGACCCTCTGCAAAGTTTGATCAATGTGATATGATAATTTTATACTCTGGGTATTGGTGCTAAGAGTCTTATTTGGAACAAATAATGATAATGACCTCCCCCTAGAATCTTATCCCACAAGTATCAACTCTTGGGGAAAGAAACAATTAGAAAGAATCTCCCTTTTCCCCATTGACTCTCCAGTGTTTAATAGTGTCACACAACATGATTCATGTTATTGCTGGGTTACAGCTTGGAAATTTGTATGTAATGAACATTTTATTGTAGAAATTAACCTATGCTTGTGTAGAGTTGATGCAAGCCAAACGCTATATGAGAACATATAAGTGTTTGTCATAATGCCTAGACTTAGGGTACATTTATTTTTACCTGCTCTTTTCAATTATTAAAAAAAAATCCTTGATACAATATATCCTTCTGTAATGTTACATAATAAATCATGTGTTCATTTTTTTTTTCTCGTTTGTAGCAAATCTCCTCCTTCAAGATTCTTTACTTCTCATTTTGTGATAGAGCTCCATCTCTGTTTTGGATATCTAATCTAATATTTTTTTTAATTTTTCCAGTTTATTGAGATATAATCAATATACAGATTTATATAAGTTTAAGATGTCCAGGATAGTTAGCATCCAGGATCTCATAATATATACAAAAAAAAAAAAAGGGAAAAGGAAAAAAGTGCTTTACACCATGAAAATATTTAGGGTTTACTTAGGTAATAATTTTCAAATGTATAAAACAGTGGTGTTAATAACTGCCATTGTGTACGTTCTCCTCTCATGCATCCCTAGTGCTCTGGGACATCCCTAGTACTTATTTATCTTAGAACTAGAACTTAGTATCTTTTGACCACTTGACCAATATTCCCTCCCCTGAGCCTGCCTCTGGTAACCACAAATCTTTCTTATTTCTTGTATATTAATTTTCCAAAGCTGAAACAATTGGAAGCAGTCATCAAGTGCAGTATGTTTCAGGGTAACTTGGACACGCACATAGGGGAACTCTTATGTAGTATAGTTAAGGGTATTCACTTCAGTGCTTCTAAAAGAATAGAATATATTCATATTTCTCAGCTACAGTCTCACATTAAAATAGTCTCTTGTGTTTTTGTTTTTGTTTTTCTGACTCTCAATATCTGCATAACAGCCCATCTCAATTAACAATATCCTAGGGTCAAGGTACATTATCCACTTTTTTTCAAAACTTCACAAAATTTTAATCTGCACAAGAATAATATGGTGATATTGTTCAGATACAGATTCAGACATGGCATATCTGGACATGCCTTGGGATTATGCATTTTTAACAAACTGTCATGATTTCCAAATGCTGGTCTAGGGATCCCTTTGAAAAACAAGGTGCTAGATGATTTCTTATTTAGTCTCTTCCACTACTCTGCTCTCAGACATAGGCAAGATTCTCTATGTCCATGAAGCAGAGAGCTTCTTTTATTAGCTTTGGAATTGCAGTGATTGCATTGTCTGAACATTTATAGGAAAATACAGGGTGTCTGGAATGACACCTTACTGGTGAGCAGACTGTCACTTTACTGCAGTCTCCTGAATAAAGGTGAGCAAGAGAGTTAGAGCTTGGTTAAGGACAGCCATGGGAAGGACACAAAAAGACCTTTCCATGAATTATTATAAAATCATGACAACTATAAAGAGACACATAGAAAACCATTGTTTCTATTCTTGTCCAAGCTAGAAGCAGGCATTCAACCCCATGCTTTCCTGTGCCTGCAGCTCACTTTTATTAAACCTTCTCTGAAAAAGGGACCTTTTCCAATGTCCCATGAAAGTCTCCTTCCTTTGGACACTACAATGTTTGATGTGCCATTACTGGCTTGAATAACAGAATGGTCTCCTTGAATTCAGCTGTCCTTTCTTGCCATCCATCTTGTCTCTGCACTACTTAAAAACACTGAGAACTCCCTTCACTGTGATAAGGAGTGACATCTAACAGTGACCAATTGAGCTTATGAGATATTGTCTGTCTGTACTTCTATCTGTGTCACTTGGGCATATTACTCCAAATCAGACGTGCTATGCAGGAACTGCACAGGTTTTTTCCCCTCCTTTCAATGAGACATTGGTCTTTCACTTAGTATTTGTTTTATGGGGTCAAGTCCCACTAATTCAAGTATTCACAACCAGGACACTTTTTGTTGGCCATATGTCTGCCATTCAGTGCTTGGACTTGGTATCATGTTTAAGACAGGCTCTGTAATTTTCATCATTTTCTTTTATAGGACTGATGAAATTTAAGTCCTATAATAAGTGTGAAAACTCTTTGGAAATGAGTATCTGCTACAATCAATAACTAGATAATGGAACACAAGGGTGGTGACGGCGTAGGTATTCTTTTGCTCTAGAATTGGAAACTGTAAAGAATCACTGCAGTTTCTTTATCAGCTGAAAATTATATCACAATATCCAAAAGGGTTATCTTGGCAGTAACTAATAAGTAGGGTGTTGTGATTTGGGAAGAGAAAGAAGACAATTGAACATTTGTAATATCATGTGAATTAAATGTTATAAGATGTCAAATGTTCAGAAAGTCAAGAAGAGATGTTTCAACATTAAAATAGAAACAATGTGGCAACTATTTGTAAATTATGAGGCAAAAAATCATGAACCAATGACAGTGATGTGACTCAGCAGAATTCTAGCTTACATGAGAGGCTGCTTCATAAATCAAGGTAGCATTAGAGGTCTAAAGATAAAACAATTGCTTTATACAGATCACTGTTGTCAATAATAATAATTAGACTGTCAATTATGTATCCTTTATTTTGCTTTGATGAGCACAGTTTTCAAAGATTTTATTATTTCCATTGAAGCATATGAAATAGAAAGTAACAGAATCATTAAAATATGTAGAGGAAACCAACAGTCCCACCATAAGTAGGGATGTTTGCTATGTAGAGGAAATTCTCAGAAAGTCTTGTGATCCACCCACAACTACCTGGGGCATAGTTCAATGAGAAAAAACTCTCTTGCTTTCATGTTGTGTGTGTGTATGTGTGTGCACCTCTGCCTATTTTATCATACTAAATAAGAAAGTTTCTTCATCTTTAAAAGAGAAATAATAGTAAAGCTTGCCTGAAGACTAGTTTTTATTAAATGAAGTTATGTATTCAGAGTACAGGACTTACTGCTCGATATTTCACAAAATCTATATAAAATAGTACAGTATTATCATCATTTTTCTTACTGTTTATATTGTTTTAAAATTAATAATGTTTGCTTTTAATGCAAAATCTTTTGTTTCTAGTATTTTTAGAACATATGACTATAATTCATATAGTCAAAGGAGTGTTCCTAAGAATTTTGAAGATATGCTTAAAGGGAAATGCCGTTGATTTCCCAATTTTGAACAATAAACCTGATACATCATATAGATATATATATATATATATATATATATCAGCAAAACAAAGTCTGTGTTGATATGATATTGACATTGATTCTATTCATGAATGTTTGTTGCAGTCCAGAATTTTTTTCAGGGCTAATTTAACGTCCTTATTCCGCAGACTATAGATCATAGGGTTCAGCATAGGTACAATGATAGTATAAAACATAGAAGACACTTTGCCTTGATCCATGGAGCTCACTGAGGATGGTTGTAGGTACATGAAGGCTGCAGATCCAGAGAAAATAGAAACAGCTGAGAGGTGGGAACTGCAGGTGCTGAAGGCTTTGGACCTGCCCTCAGTGGAACGGATACGGAGGATGCTCGAGAGGATGAAAATGTAGGAGGCAAGGATGGTTAAGGCAGGAAACAGGATGTTAAATGCACTCAAGACTAGAACCAGTAATTCATTGATGTAGATGCTGGAACAGGATAGCTCCAGGAGTGGAAAGAGGTCACAGAAATAATGATTAACTACATCAACCTTGCAGAAAAGGAGTCTCATCATAAAGCCTGTGTGGATTGTTGACCCAATGATGCCCAAAATATAAACTCCAGCTGAGAGCCAGAAACAGATCTGAGGAGTCATGATGACATTATAAAGCAAGGGTTTACAGATGGCAACATATCGGTCATAGGCCATTACAGCCAACATGTGACTTTCTGCAATAGCAAAAATGATGAAGAAATAGAGTTGAGTCATGCATTCAGGGTAGGAGATGATGTTCTTCTCTGCCACGAAGTTCACCAGCATTTTGGGGGTAACAGTAGTAGATTGGCAGAAATCAATGAAGGACAGGCTGCTGAGGAAATAGTACATGGGGGTGTGCAGGTGAGAACTGAACCCTATCAGCGTGATCATGCCCAGGTTTCCAACCACTGTGACCACATAGATTCCTAGGAAGAGGAGGAAGAGAGGTAGCTGGAGTTCAGGACGTCCTGTTAGTCCAGCCAGGAAGAACTCAGTCACTGTGGTGTGATTTCCAGAGTCCATTATCCTCTCAGCAGGTTCTAAGTTCAAAAAAGCCAAAATGAGTGTGCCTGTGTGTGACTCTATAAACACTGTGTGTGAGTGTGTGTCTAGAAAGGTAATTTTGGGAAGATCATTATTTCACCAATGAAGAAATTAATACAGAAATCACTTGATTACTTTGTGTTTCTGGGATACCTAATGTTTCTGGTTGAACAACAGAAGGAATTATAGACTTAAAAACTGTATAATTGGGATATTTTGCAACACTTTCAAAGAATACAGCAATTTTGGGGTTTCTTAAGGCAATACATTGCTCCTGTTGTTTTTATGGACTCTTCTCTCTAAAATTTTAGATACGTATATATTACTGCCATAGATATCGATTGACATAATATTTTTATCTTAGTGTAGTAGTAATGTATGATTTTTATAACTCATAAACATAGGATCATTCTTAGCACTAACCTTGTGAAACTCCTTGGTGCTGAGGCGATCATAGCCTAAAAGCATTCACAGCAATAATATTGAGTCACTGGTTCAAGTCTCTGTGAAGCCAATGATGCTCTGCAAAGGTTGGTGGTATGATATGATGAATTTATACTCTGGGTGTTGATGCTAAAAGTGGGACTAGGAGCAAATAATGATAATGACATCTCACTGGAATCTTATCCCACATGCATCAACTCCTGGGAAAAGAAACAATTAGAATCTCCCTTTTTCCCCATTGGCTCTCCAGTGTTTAATGATGTCACAAAGTGGATATGTGGATATGAAAGATCCTCTTAGAGTCCCTGTGAATTTCACGCCAAACTACCAAATAGTGTAAAATTGGGAGAAATTTTTTTATATAATTTTTTTAAGATTTATTTATTTATTTATTTATACAAACATGGGGTACAGTCTGAAGTGCAGGAGGATGAGAGAATTCACCAGAGCCAAGCAAGGAGCAGAACAGGCAGACTGACGAAGTACACTGCTGAGGGGAGCAGCGGGTGGCATGTGGGAAGTCTGCGTGCCATGTGGGACCCTTGCAGGTGGCTGGGGATCGAACCAGCGCTGCAGAGGCTGTGGGCAGCTTCGTAGCCCAGCGCTCAACCGCCTGTGCCACCAGGGGAGGCCCAAAATAGGGAGAAATTTTTAAGATATGCACTAAAGGAAATTTATAAAGTGATTTTCCCTAGAATACAGGAAATTCAGGAAAATGATCTATGAATGTAGATTTTTCAGTTTTTATTTCCATTGATCCTTGTAAATTATATTTCAATATCTTGAGTACTTATGAAACTCAGTACTATCAGCATTTATCTTGGTGACTGAAAACATTTATAAATATTTTATTTGCCCTAGAAGCATTTCCTGGCAATCTAACAGATAAAATTGATGACTTGTTTTCCTCTACAATTAAAACAGAAAATGTTGAGGAACAGTATGGAGACACACATATTAAACAAATATTTTTAGAATTAAATATCCATTATATTATATACTACATCCTAGCATTTATTTTCTTTCTCCCCCTTCGTTAAGGCAATACTGGATTGTAACACTATATGATTTAGTGGAATACATTCACACCTCTTCCAATGTATGTTCTCACACCGCCCCCTGCTTCAAAGCACCCATATTCCTTTACCCTAAACCAATAGGCACCCACCCTCATTTTCCCCCACCTCTCCCTTCCTCCCCTCTGACAACACTCATTATGCAGATATATATCTAGGGTATATTTTGGTTCAGTTTTTCCCTTTCCTTTTGTTTTGTTTTCTCTGCATTGCAAATATGAATGAAATCATCCAGCATTTGTCTTTCTTCTTATTTATTTCACTTAGTGAAATTCCCTTGTTTGCTCCATGTTGTCACAAATGGCAAGAGTTCATCTTTTCCTACAGTGATTTCATTGTGCATATATAGCATGTCTTAATCCATGGCTCATAGATGGGTTTATTTATCTTCTAAGTAAAATTAGTGACTTTTGACCACCTTACCAATTCCCTTTCCCTGTAACCCTGCCTGTGGCACCCACAAATCTGATCTCTTTTCTATGTGTATTTTATTAATTTCACATATCTATTTCAGGTCATACAGCATTTGATTATTCTGCTTGACTTCTTTCACTTTGCACAATGCCTTTAAGTGCCCATGCAAGTTGTCACAATGGCAGGATTTCCCACTTTACTGTGGCTAAAAATAATGCATTACATATGTATTTACTTATATAGTCTTCCATTATATGCATATACGTATAGCACAACTTCTTTATGCATCCATGCATTTTGGACCCTTAGTTATGTTCCATGTCTGAGTTATTGTAAATAATGACACATTGCACATGAGGGTACAGGTAGCTCTTCAACATAGTATTTTCATTTCCTTCAGTTAAATATAGAAGTGGAATTGCTAGATAATGTGGTAATTCTATTTTTTTAATTCTTTGAAGAACCACCACGTTTTCATAGCAGTTGTAATACTTTAGATTCCCACAAACACAAAAAATACTTTTCTCCACATCCTTGCCCAAAAATAGATGACTGGATCAAGAAGATGTGGTACATATATACCATGGAATATTACTCAGCATTCAAAAAAGATAAACACATGCGATTTGCAGCAACATGGATGGCGCTGGAAGAGATCATGCTCAGCGAAATAAGCCAAAAAGAAAAAGAAAAATACCGGATGGTCTCACTCATAGCAAGAATCTAGAAAACTTAAATAAGGGACCAGGAAAATGAATAACTATAGGAAAGTGAAAATCAGAATCAACAAAAAAACTATGAAACAGAGACACTTTTGGGGGGGTGGGGGGCGGGAGGGGAGGGATTGGGATCAGAAAGGGGGGTTGCAACTGTATGGGGAATATAAAAATAAAATTTATTATTTAAAAAAAAAATTTTAAATAAATAAATAAATAAATAAAACCAATGGGTCTTAAGTGCACAAGCCCCACAGGCTGCGGCGATATCAGACGGAGCTCTCATAGAGCCCCAGGGGTGGGCTCACCCAGCACAGGACTCAGCACAAAGGTAGTGCCCTCTTTTTTTTTTTATAACATTTTTTGAATTAATTAATTTATTTATACAAGCACTGGGTACAGTCAGAAGCGTGGGAGGATGAGGGAATTCACCAAAGCCAGAGCAGGGAACAGAACAGGCAGAGTAACGAAATATACTGCTGAGGGGAGCAGCGGGCAGCAGGAGAGGTCTGCACGCTGGCAGTGCCCTCTTCAAAGCACCCAGATTTCCTGGGAAGAAATCCTCTTTGCTTACCTGAAAGCATCACACTGAGGGGCAGGCATGTAATATAACGCAAAGCAAGGAATATTCACAAATCCTCTGTGACCAGAGGCCACAGGGTCCACCATTTTGCTCTCCCATTGCATCACTGCAGTGACCTGTTATCCCCTCTAAAGGAGGTTGCATGCTTGCCTGGTGCCCCAAGTGTTTGGATCCTGTCCAGATGACAACTCTGAGTCACTCATCTCTGGTAGACAATGGAGCTACTGCTGGCAGGTCCTAGGACTATAACCCACAGAGAAAGCAGTGGCAACAAGGTATCATCCCCAGGACAAAGCTATAGACTGGAAATGCCTTGAGATTATGCATTTTTAACAAACTCATGATTTCCAAATGCTGTCCTAAGGATCCTTCGAAAAACAAGGTGTTAGATGATCTCTTATTTAGAGTCTCTTTCACTGCTCTGCTGTCATATTTAAGCAAATTTCCCTATGTCCACACATCAGAGTTTATTTTTGCTTTGGAATTGCAGTTGGCTGCAGGATTCTGCATGTTTCTAGGAAAAGACTGTGTGTCTGGAATGCCAACTCACTTTACTGCAGTCTCCTGAATAAAAGTGAGCAAGAGAGTTAGCGCTTGGTTAGGGACAGCCATGGAAAGGATACAAATAGGCTTTTCCATAAATGACTAAAAAATCATGATAACTATTCAGGGACACATAGAAGCCATTTTCTGTTCTTGTCCAAGCTAGAATCTGGTATTCAACCCCATGCTTTCCTCTGACTGCAGCTCACTTTTATGCAACCTTCTCTAAACAATGCACTTTTTCCAACATCCCATGAAAGTCTCCTTCATTTGGATACCACAATGTCTGTTGTGCAGTTACTTGTTTAGAATAACAGAATGGTCTCCTTGAATTCAGCTGTCTTTTCTTACCATCCATCTTCTACACCAACTTAAGTGTGTTAATAGTAACATGCAAAACTGTGTCTCTGCCCTACTTAAAACACTGAGAAATCCCTTCACTGTGATAAGGAGAGACATTTAACAGTGACCAGTGAGGATTATGAGACATCTTCTGTTTGCACTTTAATCTGTGTCCCTTGGTCATATTACTCAAATCAGACATGATATGCAGAGAAACTGCATAGGTTTTTTTTCCTCTCCTTTTAATGAGCTAATGACCTTTCACCCTATTGGGTATTTTCTTTATAAGCTCAAGCCCAAGTTATTCAAATGCCTGTAAACGGGACAGTTTATTTTTCCACTGTGTCTGACATACAGGGCTCAGACTCGGTATCAAATCTTAGACAGGCCCTGTAATTTTCAATATTTTCCTTTACTTTATAGGACTGATGAAATGTAAGTCCTATAATCAGTATGAAAACACTTTGGAAATGAATAGCTGACTATAATGAATAAATAGATAAGAGAACACAAGGGTGGTGAAGATGTAAGAGCCTTGGAATTAGAGAGTGTAGAGAAACTGCATCTTCTTTATATCACAGTATCCAAAGGGGTTATCCTGGCAATAACTAATAAGTAGGGTGATGTGACTTGGGAAGAGAAAGCAGACAGTTGAATATTTATAATTCATGTGAATTAAATGTTATAAGATATTAAATGTCCAGAAAGTCAAGAAGAGACTTTTCAAAGTTAAAATAGAAACACTATGGCAACTATTTGTAAATTATGAGTGAAAAGGTCATGAAGCAAGGAAGGTGTTTTGTCTCAGCATAATTCTAGCTTACATGAGCAATTACTTCATAAATATTGATAACATTCCTGGCCCGATGATGAAACAATGTGGTTTGTGTTGCTTTTATACAAAACATTGCTGTCAAGTATAGTAATTTGTATGTCTACCATGTTTTCTTCTTTATTTTGCTTTGATGAACACGCTTGAAAGATTTTAATTATTTTCATTGTATTGTAATGTAGTTCCCACATGCACAGGGCTGGTTCTCTTATTGTTTCAGGCAGATGGATAAAGGAGGATCCTGGAGCTGTCAGTGGCTTTTTCAGGCTTTAATATACTTTCTGTGCCATTGTTTTGGGGCAAATCTGCAGGCTGGCAAGGCAGGGAGCTTGGGGGTGTCGGGTGGCTGTCAGGCCTCCCAGGACCCTGGCATCTTTACTCTTTCGGCTCTCTCTGATGTTCTTTTGTAGTGTATTCTGCTCGTAGCCACTGCTTGGCCTCTTGTAGCTGTTCTGTGTTAGCCCTTTTCTGTCTCTGAGCGATGCCACCCTTATAGCCTCAGCATCTAGGACCAGATACACACACACCATACTCCACAATCAGGCATGCATGCCTGGTGCCCACGCTCCCAAGTGCCTTCTGCATTCAAGGCTTCTAGTGATAGCCACAAAAGTTAATGGTATAAAAGCCTAACCGTCTTCATTTACCCTACACATATAAAATTAAAATGGTGTTAAATATCTAGAGGAAAGCAATATAGTCTTGTAGATAACTATTCTGTTGTAGGAAATTTTCAGAAAGGCCTTAGACCCACCCAGAGTTACCCTGTGTCATAGTGTAATGAATAAAACCCACTAAGTTTGATCATTTATTTTAGGATCTTACCTGTTTTCTCAAACTAAATAAGCACCAATATCAACTTCTGTAAAAAGGGAAAAGATAGGAGATCTTTCCCTGAGGGAATACTGAAGAGAATAAATAATGTCATCTATTAAAAGTATAAGAAATAGTTCTTGATATTTCACAAAAGCTGTATAATACAGCTGACTGTCATCATTAGTATCTTTAACATATTATCATGCCTGTCTTACTGTTTGTATTGTCTCAAAAATTATTGTTGCTTAAATCCCAATTAGTTTTGCATTTCTTAGAATTTCTGTATGCCTGGTCACTAATAGTCCAAAGGAAGCAACCTCATTGACATTTTGAAGATGTTCTATAAAGTGAAATACTACTGAATTTCCAATATTTGACTACAAAACTGACATGACATATCAAACTAAAGTCTCTGTCTGATACAACATTTTGATACTTATTTTTTCACTAATTTTTGCTACAGTCCAGAATTTTCTTCATGGCATACTTGACATCCTTATTACGCAGACTGTAGATCATGGGATTCAGCATAGGTACAATGATAGTATAAAATATAGAAGACACTTTGCCTTGATCCATGGAGCTCACTGAAGATGGCTGCAAGTACATGAATGCACCAGATCCAAAGAAAATAGAAACAGCTGAGATGTGGGAACTGCAGGTACTGAAGGCTTTGGACCTGCCCTCAGTGGAACGGATACGGAGGATGCTTGAGAGGATGAAGATGTAGGAGGCAAGGATGGTTAAGGCAGGAAACAGGATGTTAAATGCACTCAAGACTAGAACCAGTAATTCATTGATGTAGATGCTGGAACAGGATAGCTCCAGGAGTGGAAAAAGGTCACAGAAATAATGATTAACAACATCGACCTTGCAAAATAGGAGTCTCAACATAAAGCCTGTGTGGATTGTTGACCCAATGATGCCCAAAATATAAACTCCCATTGTGAGCAGGAAGCAGATCTGAGGAGTCATGATGACATTATAAAGCAAGGGTTTACAGATGGCAACATAGCGGTCATAGGCCATTACAGCCAACATGTGACACTCTGCAATAGCAAAAATGATGAAGAAATAAAGCTGAATCATGCATTCAGGGTAGGAGATGATGTTCTTTTCTGTCACAAAGTTCACCAACATTTTAGGGGTAACAATAGTGGATTGAGAAAAATCAATGAAGGACAGGCTGCTGAGGAAATAGTACATGGGGGTGTGCAGGTGAGAACTGAACCCTATCAGTGTGATCATGCCCAGGTTTCCAACCACCGTGACCACATAGATTCCTAGGAAGAGGAGGAAGAGAGGTAGCTGGAGTTCAGGACGTCCTGTTAGTCCAGCCAGGAAGAACTCAGTCACTGTGGTGTGATTTCCAGGGTCCATTATGCTCTCAGCAGGTTCTAAGTTCAAAAAAGCAAAAATGAGTGTGCCTTCGTGTGACTGTATAAACACTGTGTGTGCATGTGTGTCTAGAAAGGTAATTTTGTGGAGATCATTATTTATTTATCCAAAGAAGAGATTCATAATACAAGGAACAGTTGATTTTTTTGTGCTTCTGGAATAATGATTGTTTGAAGAAGTCAAGGAATATTAGACTTAAAAACCCTGTAATTGAGATAATTTGCAACACTTTCAATGAAAACTTCAGTTTTAGAGTTTTTAAGTCTACACAATGAGCATTACTCCTGTTATTTTGGTTCTCTTTTCTTCAGTTTATATGTGTACAGGTATATGTGTTTGCGTATGTATACATATAAGCATAGATATATAGACATAGCACTGTATATACCGTGTCTGTCAACTGGTGTAATACTTTATTCGGTGTAGTAGCAATGTATGAAGATTATATTTAATAAACATAGGATCGTTCTGAGCACTAACCTTGCAGGACTCCTTGGTACTCAGGTGGTTTAAGCCCAAAAGTGTCCGTAGCAATAATACTGAGTCACTGGTCCTGATCTCTGTGAAGTTGATGCTATGTTGAGCTCAGTTAATTTGATATGGTGATTTTATATACTGGATTATTACTGCTAACATCTTATTAGGAACAAATGATAATAATGACATCCCACTAGAATCTTATCCCACAGGTATCAAACCTTTGGGAAAAGAAACAATTGCATTCCTTTTTTTTCCCCATTGGCTCTCCAGTGTTTAATGGTGTCACAAGATGTGATTCATTGTCATTGCTGTGTCACAGCTTAGAAATGTGGATGAGAAATGTTCCTCTTAGAGTTCTAGTAAATTTCATGCCAACCTACTGAATAGTGTATTTTTAGAAGACATTTTAAGACAGTCACTAGAGGAAATTTATAAAGTGATTTCTCATATAGGAATAAAAGAAAATTAGAATGACCTCTGTATGTACATTTTGAAGTTTTTATTTCCATTGACCTCTATGAATTATTTTTCCATATCATGAGGTACTCATAAAATTTATTATTTGGAGCATTCTTCGTGGTGACTAATGAAAGCATTTATTAATATTTTGTTTATCCTTTATGAATTTCCTGGCAAATCTAACAATTAAAATGGATGACTTATTTTCCTCTAAAATTAAAAAAGAATTATTGAGGAACAATATGAAGACATACATATTAAAGTTCTATACAAGTATTAAATTTTCTTATTTACTTGGAAATAATTAAAATTAATACTTTTATTCAAAATATTATTTGAATTTTTATCCTTTTTTATAATAATTAACATAAATTTACTTTATATGCTTTACATTATTTTAGGTATGGCACAGTAGCTGTTTTTCAAATTACTTTTGCAAATTGCAATGAAGGGCAAAACTAGTACAGAATAATTTATGAACCCTACGAAAAATGTTGCTCATAAGTATTTTTCAAACCTTAGAGCCAAAAAATGTGGTACAATGAAAGATAATATTTACTATTATGTATTTGACAGATTTTAAAATTATAAATAGAGCTGTTATAAAGTGCACCTGTATGTGCTTTTGCTAAACAATGCCAGAGACTACCTCACTTCTGTAGCATTTATGATAAACAGAAGTGTGCCTGATAATAGCCTGAATCAGCCAGTCATACATGACCAGTTAACATTTGTGTTTGTCATGGAAAACTGTGTTCAATTCAGTCATAAGAATAGAATCAATAAACCCTTTCAGGATGCTGATTAAAACATATTTTTTTAAAAAGATTTATTTATGCATACAAGAACTGGGATATAGGCCAGAGGTGTTGGGGGTAAGAGGGTCCACCAGAGACAGAGTGGGGAACAGAACAGGCAGATTGACTGAAACACACTGCTGAGGGGAGCAGCAGGTGAGCCAGGAGAGGTCTGCTGTACCACGTGGGCAGCTCCCTGGCCGGGGATCGAACTCATGCTGCAGTGGCCACAGACAGCTCCACAGTGCTGCATCTTAACCCCTTGCACCACCAGGGAGGCCCTCAGCATATCTTAATGATATGAAAATGTCAACATAATTTATGAATCATGTATTTAAGTTACATATTTTATTTTGTATTATGCACTTTTAAAGATCACATTTCACAATATTTTCTTAGACACATGTCTAGAGGCTAAATTAAATTAATGCTAAAATAAACTTGAGAACATAAATTATCTCTTACAGAGAGTGGATGACACTGCTGGCTATTCCAAATTTTCTCCCTTTCTTCCTAAAAAATTAATACCCTGAATCTCAGCTTAGCACATGCCTAGATAGATAAACATGGACTTTCTTAGCTTCTCTTGCTAGGTTTCATCATAAGACCAAGTGCTCAGCAAAGGCAGATGGTGGAAGTGAAGTCTATCACTTCCAGGTAGTTTCTTCAAGTTAGGGGACATTCCCTTCAACTTCCCTCTCTGTCTTTCTCATGGCTAGGCTGTGCAGATGAAGGGTAGATCTGGAACCAAAATAACTCCAAAAGATGGAAAATAGATTTGAGGCCAGTAGAGAAAGAATTTAAAAGAAATTTATGTCCTTGATAAGCCACTGTACTGGCCTGTGTGTGTGTGTGTGTGTGTAATGCATAGTCAATCCTAAGGGTTACTAATACAGAAGATGAAAACTTACTGTTTATTTTTTTTGAAGATTTTATTTTTATTTTTGTGTAGAAGACCTGGGGTGCAGCCCAGAGGTGCAGGGGTTGAGAAGATTCACCAGAGACAGAGTGGGGAGCAGAAAAGGCAGATTTACTAAAATACACTGCTAAGGGGAGCAGCTGGCAAGAAGGAGAGGGCTGTTGCACCATACGTGGGTCAGCAACCTGGCAGGGGTAGAACTCAGGCAGTCATGAGGGGCCGTTGTGGTGATAGCTCTGAGACTTAACCACTAGGCCACCAGGGAGGCTGGAAATCTTACTCTGTTTAAAGCTCACCCTGTGACACAGTGATGATCCTTGAGAATGCTAATTGTACGTAAGAACTGTTTTATTTTAGAAATATATGCTTACTTACATCAGCATAAAAGATAAAACTATGGTGAGAACATTATCCAAGTTTATCATAGTGCCTGGTGTTAGAACATATTTACTGTGTCATGATTGATATATCTCTCTCGGGGTTGACACCTCATAATTCCTTCATATTTGTTAAGTTTTTTTCTCATTTATAGTAGGTTACCTTCTTCAAAGTCCTTTGTCCATCTTTTTTGTGGTAGAGTTCCATCTCCATATTAGAATCTTTCTTATATATATTCTAATATTTTACTAGCAAATCTCGCTCCATTTCCCAGGTCACTAGAGACAGTTCTGTAATTTTTTACCTTCTTAACACTTTTGAACATTTTTAATAAGCAAATGAATGCTTGGAAACAAAAATTCTAATAAAGAGTTTCAGTCCATCAGCCATCAATGTGAAAAAAAATTACTAGATTTTGTTTGTTTAATGCCTAAAGTAATAAAATAAATCATATACATATGAGCTTTGTAAAACATATTCAGCAGTTAAAATCATGTAGGCATATAACATAGACTTACACATATAGTTTGTACATAAGCACATATACTACACATATGCACATATACGAGAGACACACACCATGCAAATAGTTTTAATGTGATTCAAAATGGAGTATGAAGGTAAGGGATGATTAATATATAGAAAACCAAGGACATTTCCTTTAATTTTCAAAAAGAGGATGTAATCTTCCTTCGCTCAATACTAGTTTCTTGCCTCTGACCTTTTTCATTAGTAAGCATGTGGACATATGTAAGGAAGGGTGATATTGTTGGGGGGAAAAGGATGTCCTAAAGCTAATTCCATACAGGCTTTGTGGACTCCACCCTCCACTCCAGGCCAAAGCCAAAGACACTGGGAACTCCAAATCCCATCACCACCAAAGGGAAGGTGGCTGGGACCTGAGGGTGGGGTTAAGCAGCCAGGTGTGGTGGGCTTTGGAGGGGAATCCCCCATTTTGGCTCTCCGCCAGCTCGCAGAACTCGGCCAGCTCTCCTGCCTTTGGGTTTCCAGGTCGGCGGATCGGGTAGGATGCATTAAAGATTTTATTTCCCTATTTTCTCCCTGAGTTGTACATTTTTCTTATTTCCTTTTCCCTTGTAAATAAACCTTTTATTAACCTTTTGTGTGTGCCTGTAGTGGAGTATTCATAAGTCCCTTTTAAGCGCGTGGGTGAGGACCCACAGCCAGGCAACCCGTTTTATTTTATATTGGGGTTGCCCTATAACAATATCTCACTGAGGGGTTAATGTCACATATTTGAAGACAAGCTGATGACAAAGCAAGCATTGTCTTATGCCTGCTAGATAATGCAGATGGTTTTTATAATATATTTTAACCTGGTGCAAATGCTCAGGCTGAGTCAAAGAACCAGGAGCCGTGTGCCCTGCCTCTGGGCTCAGCATATCAGAGATGAATAGTCAGAACATGTTATTTGGAGGTGTCCATGCTTATCTCCTTAATTTAACTTTTTATTTTTGGGCTGGGGAGCTTTGAAAACATCAGGGAAAAAACCCTCTACCTTTGTTATAGGACAGGGAGAGGGGCAGCCCAAACCCTGCAAACCTGCCTATTCTAAATGGGTTCTGCCATCTGCCGCATCAACACAAAACATATGAGACTTTAATGGGAAGGAACTTTAATACAATTAGGAAGCAATACAGGAAAGGCAAAGAATCTAGTTTCTAAATCAAGCACCCAAAGTTACCCGTCCCCTCGCAGGTAAAAGTCCATTCATATGGGATCAGCCCAGAGCAAGGCCCCAAAGCCTGCCACAAGTCTAAAGCACCTTCCAGTGGGGACCCACAGAACAGGGTCAGAAACAACCAGACAAGCCCAGAAGGAAAAGAGCAAAATCAACATCAAGATAAAAGTTGCCATTGACACCTCCCCATGGGTCTCACCCACATCTGTGTCACCCAGTCCAGGACCAAAAGACAAGCGCAGTTTCTTCACGTGTCTCTAGGCTCCATGCGCCTCCTCCAGGTCTCCTGGCTCCATCCTACTTCCTTCCTTCCTCAGTCTCTTCTGCAGCTTCTCCTCTCCCTGCCCAGCTCCACCCTCCCTTGGGAGGGGCAGGGAACCTCCCTCTTTCCTGGGGACCACCCTGTTACAATCCCCCCTTTTAATTTTTATTCCACCATATCTATGGTGGCACAGATCTCAGGGAGTTTCCCTGTTACACCTTGACTTGTCATCTAGAAGTAGTTTTAAAACAAACTGAAATATCTGGTCTTCAGATATGTGTGGAGCTGCTCCAGGGAGAGAGAGTACATGCGGCAGCAAGAGGAGGTGAGGAGCTGGCAGAGCTACTGAGGCTTACAAATGGCAGCTGTTACTTCCGGGCAGGAATTACGAGTATTTTGCTTGCTGTTCACAAGAACGCCACTGGAAACTTATTGGTGAAAGGGAAAAGGAGGGAATTTATTGCTTATACATCTTCTTCCCTCTCACCCCCTTAAAAATTCAATTTTTCCCCCAAAATGAATAGAGTTAGGGTATAAGGGGCTACTTATTGTAATAGTCACTTCTAAATCTGAGACCCTATAACATGGATTGTTAAAAAAAAAAGTGTATTGTTAGGAATAAGAGAAAATGAGTATAGGATTCTCACCTAAGCGGAGGTGGTAGTATTATCCCCAAACTGTGGAGCTAGGAGTGTTGGCAAATATATAAGACAAAATACACACAATATATTTAGTGCTGTTTGTTAGTATCCATCTCTTCCATGATAGTATAATCGATGATGTAGGAACTATGTCTTAATACCCATCATAGGCCCCTGTATTTGCTTATACAATTCTGTACATTTTATAAGAGCTGAGGATTGGAATTTACAGATTCCAAATGTTTCAAAATTATTTATTTTAGCGATCACACTTCTGGAAATATGTCTGTCCACTTAGTAGTGAATAATGCCAGAGACACAAATCATTGAGTATAGTAAAGGGACTGCCAGATGCATTCATTCCATGAAATAAAATAAACAAACCTTGCCTTGAAAATTTCAATATCCCAAGCATATAAAGTATGATAGTCCACATGAGACCCTTGAAGATTTTTTTTTCTTTAATGTTTACCGGTAATATGGGTTACTACGGGTAGGTGAACTCTGGGTATCCCAGAAATGATACTGCTCCCCATGTGACTGATGCTATGAATTCAATCCTCTCCTTTGTGCTTTCCTGCCAAATAATCAAATAGTATCAATAACCTTATTATTTGTGGATAAATATTTCAGTTTTTGAACTCTTAACTGCTTCTTAATTTCTCAGGAAATTATAAATTTTTGCTAAGGCAAAATACCCTTGTTTCACAGGTACTGTTTTTTTTGTTTTGTTTATTTGTTTGTGTTTTCAAGGATCTCCTTTAGGGCAACTTTTGACATCTTTATTCCTCAGGCTGTAGATCAAAAAAAAAAAAAGATTCCTCTTCTATCCCTGCCTATCCAAATGGAAATACCTTGAAAACTCCTACAGCCAGGGGGAGCCTTTAATTCTCTGCTAAGATTGGAGATGTTTCTACATCCACCAGAGGGCAAAAGAGCACAGTGTGCAAAATACAAATCCTATGTCCAGGCTGAAGCCATTAGTGTCTAGAGATACTGACTGATTATAGACTATATCACAGATACAAGATATAGCCTAAATCCCTGCTATCTGTAAAACTTATTTATGCTGAAGAGGTGAAGGTGACAATAGTTGTCTTCTTCATGCAGAACTAAATAATGGAGAACAGTCAGAAGATGACTTAGTGAGGTAAAAGAAGCCATATGACTCAATCTTTTGACTCACGAGCCCAAAAGGCAAGAATAAGACAAAAATTAAGGTCTTCATCACTTCAGTCTTCATGGCTGGCCCCAATACTGCCCCCAATTATTTCAGTTTGTTGAGGTTGGTCTCAAGTGGAATCTTTGTGACCTTGGACATCTACCATTTTGCATTCCTTTGATGTGATAAAGCAGACAATCTAAATACAGCCTGGAGGCACACAGTCTAAGTGTTTCAACCCTTTGCTCACATTACAGTAACTGGAAAAGGGGATTAAATCCTGTTACTGACATATTGATCAAAGGGAAGTTCCAAGTTCTCCAGTTCCTGAGGTTGCTAAGAATCAAAACATAAGAAAACATACTTGTGTCCAGGTATTGCAAATTAGTATACATTTCTCTCAGATCCACTATAAATTTAAAATATACTAACATACCCAGTATGTTTTTTCACTTTTATCAAAGTACACAATGATACAGAACTTCAGGAAAATGTATAAGGATGAGCAGTCTCTAAAGTAAAACAGTTTAAACACATTGAAAGCAAGCCCTACCCAAAAGAGAGGGTCCTTTACCCTGTAGGGAAAGAATTTACCAAAAAGCTCAGCAAACAAGGCTTTAGTAAAGACTCATGCAGGAGGTGGACAGAGGGGTGAGGAGAGAATTTAGCCTGGCTCCTCACAAGAGTTAGGAGGAGATATTTAAAGGGTAAGCACTGGAGGTAGAAGGAGAGCAGCAGCTTAGCTCCTTATGGGTGGGCTGTGCCTAGGTCCAAGGGGTCTGCCCTTCGGCCAGCAACTGCTTTTCCTGGTGCTCATTGGGCCATTGGGATAACCTGCTAGGGAAAAAGATGTCACTTGAAAGGTTCGGCGTGGTAAAGAAAAGGAGAGCCAGGCTAAATTTCTCAAAGGGAAGGAAAGTTTATTGCGCCCCAGGAGGACCTACACAGCCAAGTTGGGGGTCAGTGAAGCCACGCACATTGTTAGGGGGAAGCAGGGTTTTATAGGGTAAGGAGGGGTCAGGTGGGAAGATGGGTTCGTAGGGCTGGGGGGGGGGGTTTGTAGGGCAAGATAAGGTTCGAGGGGCAGGTAGAGGTTCTTTGTCTGAGAAGAGACCCGTAGGGGGAGGGGGGAGGCTCATTGTCTGAGTCCTCCAGGCAGGTTTCCGCATTCCTGCCCCCCCAGGTGGGCTTCCTGGTAGGCTTTTGCATTCTGGCCTCCTGTATGGACCTTTCAAATACTAAGTGACTAGTGTCACAGGGCATGCACTTACAAGTGCACTTAGAATTTACAGTGACATTTGTAACAAGACCACACAGGCTTGTGGAGAATGTTTGAATTAAAGGGAATTTCTTGTACCAGCCTACCCTACCCAGCCACTACAGTTAGCAATGGCCGTAGATACAATGAACATTTATTTGAATCATTTCTTAGTCTAAGTAATTTTCCCCATCCTGAATTTAATCAACAAAAGAATACGATAAGGTTTGGAACATGGAAGCATTCTAAATTTTCCATAGATTTATATTACCTTAATTCTGTTCTCCAAAAATGCAGAGGAAATGCACTTTTTTACTGTTTCATTTGTTTATAATCCAGACCTATTCCTTAAGTGGGAGAAAACTCTCAAAAGGGAAAGCTTTCAGAATTGAATGAGTGAGAATTGCAGCTATTGCCCAATTTGTTTATGTTGCCATAACTGTTGTGGTTTTGGAGTCAGTGGGTTTGGAGTGCCTGGTCCTTAGGGTTCACTCTGGGAAAGGTTTCCCCAGAGCTTCCCTTTCAGCAACACGCAGCGAGTTTCCCAGGCAAGTTTCTTCATGGGGCAGTTAGTTAAAGAGCAGATTTATTAAGGAAAGGTACAGAAGAGTAAAAGGCACTTGCATAGATGCAAGCGGGCAGGAAGAGCTGCCCCAAAAGGGACAGGTTTGCTGAGAGAGGCCTCTCAGCATGGTTGCAGGCGGGCGGCCTTGAGGAGAGCTGCCTCTCCCACTGAGGGAGGTCAGTGAAGAGTAGTCCCGGCATGGTACAGGTCATGGGCAGGCAGGAAGCTGCTGCCCTGCAGAAAGCGCCTGCATAGCCACAGGTGGGCAGAAGTGTTAGGGGGAAAAGGATGTCCTAAAGCTAATTTCATACAGGCTTTGTGGACTCCACCCCCACCCCAGGCCAAAGCCAAAGACACTGGAAACTCCAAATCCCATCACCACCAAAGGGAAGGTAGCTGGGATCTGAGGGTGGGGGTAAGCAGCCAGGCGGATATAAAAGGCAGACACGTGGGCTTTGGGGGATCCCCATTTTGGCTCTCGGCCAGCTCGCAGTGTCTGGCCATCTCTGAGAGTGACTTTGGGTTTCCAGGTGTTGGGATCGGGTAGGATGCATTAAAGACTTTATTTCCCTATTTTCTCCCTGAGTTGTACATTTTCCTTATTTCCTTTTCCCTTGTAAATAAACCTCTTATTAACCTTTTGTGTGTGCTTGTAGTGGAGTATTCATAAGTCCCTTTTAAGCGCGCGAGTGAGGACCCACAGCCAGGAACCCGTTCAATATCGGGGCTGCTCTATAACAGCTTGGTGCCCAACGTGGTTTGCAAGTTTCACCCGTGGTTGACCAGCCCAAAGTAATTTTTCTTGCGTTGGTCACCATAAAGTGCACTAGGTCTGCAGGACTCGCAGTGAAACTCTTTGTTTCACGTCTTGAAAAGTCTGTTTTTTTTTCCCGCGCATATGGCTCTTGTGGGTGTGGTTTTGACCCAAACGTGGCCTCAACCATGAACTTCAGTGGTTTAATCCCTAACCTGAATTCTTTCAGTTTTTTTCCGGCCTTGAATTTAAGTAGCCTTTTTCCGTTAAATATTACCACCAGTTTGATAAGTGTAAATAATTGGATTAAACCTAGTGTATGGCACATGATTTTACTTCTGTATACATATGTTGGGGCTTCTCTGTAACAGAAGGACTGCTGCCTCATGCCAGGGCAGAGACTGTACTGATATAGTCCTCTTCTGCTTGGGAGGGGCTCAATCCTTGTGAGCCTTCTGTTAGTTGCTGATTTTGGATAACTGCAGAATCTGAAACGGACAAGAGATTCCACAATGGGCTCAATCTCCATATCTTTACCCTTGCTCTAGATACTCCCTACAGCAGTCTGATACCTACTAGGATTTTATGCTTTGTAATCTAGGCTTTGGCACCTAAGGATCTTGGTTTCCATAGCTGTGTCCTTGGCTATGCTAATCCCTTCTACCCCCACCTCCTTGTGAGTTTCTGGTCTTGTGGCACCAGAATCTTTTTTTCAGTTTTTTTTCTATTCCTGTCCTCCATCAGTAATGAACAACCAACATCCTCCCAGAAAACTGATTGTGTGAAAGCAGAGAAACAAAACAAAACAAATAAAATATACATTCAATTAATCAAAATAAATATGTTGACCACCCAGTCTGTAACTGGCTGTGCATGCATGAGGTGCTGGGGATAGACTAATTTTAAAAAGTCTGCCACGATTGCTCTCTTACATACCTTTGAGAGCTGTGCTGTCCTGTTTGCTCCAAAGAATACAGGGCAATGATCTCCAGTAAGACAGATAGCAGTCAAGCCTGTGGAATTGTTACAGGGCAGGGAGAGAGACAGCCCAGACCCCTCAAACCTGCCTGCTTTAAATAGGTTCTGCCATCTGCCACATCAACACAAAACATATGAGACTTTAATGGGAAGGAACTTTAATCAATTAAGAAACAATACAGGAAAGGAAAAGAATCTAGTTTCTAAATCGAGCACCCAAAGTTATCCGTCCCCTTGTGGGTAAAAGCCCACCCAAGCAGCATTGGCCCAGAGCAAGGCCCCAAAGCCTGCCACAAGTCTAATGTATCTTCCAGTGGAGACCCACAGAAAAGGATCAGAAACTGTTACGGAGCAGCCCCGATATCAAAAGGGATTGCCTGGCTGTGGGTCCTCACCCACACACTTAGAAGGGACCTATTAATACTCCACTACAGGCACACACAAAAGGTTAATAAAAGGTTTATTTACAAGGGAAAGGGAAATGAGGAAATGTACAATTCAGGGAGAAAATAGGGAAATAAAGTTTTTAATGTGTCCTACCCAATCCGCCGACCTAGAAACCCCCTGGCTGAGCGCTGCGAGCTGGCAGAGTCAAAAAGGGAATCCCCCAAAGCCCACGTTTCTGATTTTATACCAAACCTGGCTGCTTAACCCCACCCTCAGGTTCCAGCAACCTTCCCTTTGGTGGTGATGGGATTTGTCTTTCCCAATGGCTTTGGTCTGGAGTGGGGGTGGAGTCCGCAAAGCCTGTATGGAATTAGCTTTAGGACATCCTTTTCCCCCTAACAGTTTCTTCTCGTTTCTCTCTGCTCCAAGTTGCCTCCTCCAGGTCTCCTTCTGGCTCTCCATCTTGCTTCCTTCCTTCCTCAGTCTTCTCTGCAGCATCTTCTCTCCCTGCTCAGCTCCACCCTCCCTTGGGTGGGGCAGGAAACCTGGAGCCTACCCCTTTCCTGGGGACCACCCTGTTACAGTATCAGTCTAAGTTGTAGTGAGGGTGAGGCCAGAGGTGTCGTGGTGAAAGAATTCACCAGAGCCAAAGTAGAGAACAAAAAAGGTGGATTTATTTAAACATCCTGTGAGGGAGCAGGGGTGCGAGACAGAGAAGTAGCCTAAAGAAGGGCTTGAGGCTCTCTTCTATAATCTGCTTTTGCAGGCTTTCTTCCTTGGGGTGCCACGTTGGGTCAGTTATCTGCTGGAGGTTCTGGCCCTGCTTCCACATTCATGGTCCAGTGATCAGACTTATGGCCCAGTTCCCATAGCAACCTTATCAAGTCCCTTTATTTATTCAAGGCTGCCAAACTTGTCTGCTGGGTAAGGAGTGGGGCCTTTGTTTTTAACCTTATTAAATGGTGCTGGGATAAGTGTTAGTGAGAAAAAAATGAACAAACAAAAAAACATTCTAAAAAAATTCAAGTATTGATAAGCAGCAAAGGGGTCAAAAGGCGGGAGCCAGACAATGACAGGAGTGGAATGGAAGCAATGTTAGAGAAAGTAGACCTGGATCTGGGGTGCTTGCCATGAATAGCATTAAATGCTGCTATTTGGCTTGCTAAGTGGTTTGGTAGGTAAGTCACTAACAGAGTGTTGCACTCAGATCTATTTATTCAATGAAAATCTGTATAAACATTATGCAAAAACATTATTAAATAAGAAATTGCAGAATGTGTCATGATGTAAAGAAAACATTGTTATATGAGGGAAATGTGAATTCATACCTTAGTAACTCATTGATTAGGAAAATTCACATTAAATAAGAGGATGTATGAAGAAATTGAAACCCAGTATCTGGTAGTGAAGGATGTAAAATGGCGCAGTCACTGTGGAAAAGAGTATAGAGTTGGGCATCCCACATATGGAGGGTGAGGAAACTAGATGATGATGTTGGGTTCAGATGATGGGGTCAGTGTGTGTGGTTCTTGGGTCCCGCTGAGAAACAATTCAGATGTTCCCATTCATTAGCACTGGGCAAGTTTTTTGAAGAAAGAGAAACAGACACACCTGCATAGACACAGGCAGGGAGTCTTAAAGGACAAGAACTGTGTTTTGTCAGAGCAAGGGATGTTCTTTTATAGTATTCTTTGATGGAACTATTGTGGAAATCATTGCCTTGGGTTCAGGTTGGGTTGGTCTTTTAAGATCAATAATCCTCCGCTGGTGCCCCACCCCAACCCCCCTACCTTCTGGCTGATAATCTTTTCTGTCCTCACCTCACTTTCCTGGAAACTTCCATTGTCAGGTTTAGTTTAAGATTCCTTAAACATCTCTACCCCCAACACTGGTGTTCGTCACTGTGAGACCTCCCATCCTAAATTTTTCTACTCTTAGCTTCCATCATTGGATTCTGCAAAGAACAAAGAAAGCAGGTGACTCTAATGTAAAGGTTTAAGAGACCTTCCTCCAGAATCTCTGATTGGGCTGATTGGTGGGGATCTTCTTCGGAAAAGACCAGTCTGTGAAAACTAGAAGTAGTCACTTTCTCTAATAGGCAGATGGCAACACAGAGAGTTGAGGAAAGTAAAGAACAAGGCAGAATACTCCAAACAGATAATTGCAATAAATCTCCAGAAACTGAACATAAGGAAACAGAATTATATGATTTACCTGAGAACTTAATGCATCATAAGATGCTCACTAAGGCTGAGAGCAATACATACAAGGGTTGGCAAGGATGTGAAGAAATTACAAGCCTTATACCCTGTTGGTAGGCATGTAAAATGGTGCAGCTGCTGTGAAAAACAGTATAGTTTCCTTTAAAAAATTAAATTAAAAATTGAACTACTATGCGATCCAGCAATTGCATTTTTGAGTATATATCACAAATTTCAAAATCAATACTTTTTTTTTGCCTTGTATATGTATTTATAATATTTTAGAAAGTACATAAAATGGCTGTGGGTACTATAGTAACAAATCTAAAAAGACATCAATATTTGGCCTACAACTTCCCCTCTGGTAACCACCAAGCTGTTTTCTATATCTAAGAGCTTGTCTTTGTTTTGCTTGCTCGTTTGCTTTGTTTCTTTATATTCCACATTTGCGTGTGATGTTTTCTGGAGTGGCTGGGTTCAAAAATTGGGGTCCTTGGGTTTACTCTAGAAAAGGTGTCACCAGAGCTCCCCTTTCACGGGCACCAGCGAATTTCCCAGGCTAGTTTCTCCATGACACAGAGACATTAGTTATATCCAAAAGGGCAGGTTTATTATAAAAGGGAGAGAAGAATAAAGGACACTTTCATAGACACAAGTGGGCAAAAAGGGCTGCCCCAAAAGGGACAGGTTTGCAAAGAGAGAGGATTGCATGGTCACAGGCAGGCAGCCTTGAGGAGAGCTGCCTCTGCTGAAGGAGGCCAGTGTAGAGGAGCACAGGCATGTTACAGGTCATGGGCAGGCAGGAAGGCTGCTACCTGTGGAGGGAGAGAACTGGAGCAAAGAAGCGCCTGCACAGTCGCAGGTGGGCAGAAGGACTGCTGCCCCAGAGAGTGCAGAGATTGCCCTGATAAAGTCTTTTTCTCTTTGGAAGGGTCTCTTTCCTTTGTGGAATGGCCTGTTTGCTTTTGGTTTTTGGTTTTGGATAACTGTAGAATTTTAAAGGTATCAAGATTCTACAGTGGCCTTCAATCTCTGTATCTTCACCTTCTGGTCTGTGCCCCTGACACTCCCCACAGCAGTCTGATACCTGCTTGGGTCTTGTGCTTTGTGATCTAGGCATTGGAGCCCAAGGATCTTAGTACCCATAGCAGTGTTAATGGCTGTGTTAATCCCTTCTACCCCCACCTCCTCATGTGAGTCAGGTTCTAGTCTTGTGATGCCTCCTTTTGAAGTTTTCCATTCTTTTTCCTCCATCAAGTGGAATCACATGGTATCTTTCTCTATCTGTATTATTTCAATACATAATATACTCTAGATCATTCATGTTTTGCAGTTGGCGAGATTTCCATTTTTGTAATAGTTGGGTAGTTTTCCATTACAAATCAAGATTTCGAAGATATGGTAACACTCTCATAGTCATTGCAGTGCTGTTCATAACATATAAGGAATAGAGACAACCTAAATTTTTAACAACAAGAAAATGAATAAAGGAAATATTGCATATACATAAAATAGAATATTATTCAGCCTTAAGAAAGCAGAAAATTTGTAAACGTGCAACAGCATCAGTGAGCTTTAGAGGACATTATGCTATGTACCAAACCTTCTGCAAAGAAGGACAAATACTGCATGATTCCACTCTCATAAAGTATCTAAAATAGTCAGTGTATAGAACTAAAACTAAAATGGTGGTTTACAGGAGCTGTAAGGAGCAAAAAAGAGGGATAATCAATCAATAGGCATAAGTTTCATTTAAACAAGATCAATAATTTTTAGAGATCTGTTGTATACATATTAAGTTTCCAATGTGTAATCCTAAAGCACCATTCCTTAACTGTAGACTTAGTTTTATCACAAAGAGGGCCGTAGAGCAAACTTATATATTGGATCCAAAACAGAATAAATACTAAACCAAGCATGATTAAATCTGTAAGGAATCAAAGGATGATCTCAATTTGTACCTCAAATATCTCTCTCTCTCTCTCTCACACACACACACACACACACACACACACACACAAAATGGTGAACAGTGTGTAACCAGGATTTAGAGCAAATTATTTTTAAATAAAAGTAAAGATACAACCATAAGTGCAGAGAGGAGAGAGAATGATGGGAAAACATGACAGAGAGAAAAAACAAAATAAGTAATAAAATTGCAGGATTTACACTCATCAGGTAAGCAGTGTTCTGGTCTAAGTCAAATGCAGGCTAATCCTCTCCAGTTATTCTGGTATCAATCATGGATGTTTGCTGGGTCTCCTTATTAAGAAAGGGTTCTACAGATTGGTTTGGTTCTGGTCTCTGAGACATGTGTTGCTTCGATTTTTTTGTCTTTTAGCTATTTAGGCTCTGTGTGAATAAATTCCCAAACCAGACACCATGGATCCTCTGGCCTTTTCTGTAGGCTCCCCTAAGAGTAGGTATCAAATGCTTAAATAAATGCTTAGGCATCTCTAAGGATCCAGATTAGATTGTTATTCATTCATTAATTTATGGATATGTAGTTTATTTCCAGTTTTTCTTAATAATGCTGCTATGAATATTTATGTACATGTTTCACCAAGGTGAAATACTGGATCTAGACTATCAGCATTGCAAACAGAAAGAATATTTATCTTGACATACATTTTCTTACATGTTATATTAAATATAAAGCTATAATCAATTTTTGCTTACAACCTTCCTGCAGTAATAAAACAAAACTAACCTAAATGCAAAAAGCCAACTATAGAATTCATAAAATTCTAATGGTATTAATTTCATCTAATGAAATTTTTTTAGAAATCAAATAATGGGTGTTGAATTTAATCAAAGAAATTTTACATTTACATATGTAGTGTTTTGTCAACTTGATTCTGTGATTCAAAGAATATTAGCTCATCAGTTGAATTTCCTTAGCTCTGTAATTTCAAAATGACTTTTTTTTATAATAAATTTTATTTTTATATTCCCCATACAATTTCAACCCCCCCATTTTGACCCCAATCCCTCCCCTCCCTCCACCCACCCCCCCAAAAGTGTCTCTGGTTCATAGATTTTTGTTGATTTTGATTTTCACTTTCTTATAGTTAGTCATTTTCCTGGTCCCTTATTTAAGTTTTCTAGATTCCTGCTATGAGTGAGACCATCCAGTATTTTTCTTTTTCTTTCTGGCTTATTTCGCTGAGCATGATCCCTTCCAGCGAAAGCTGATCAATATATTATTATTATTGGCTAATTAAATTTAAGGGAGGTCCTCCCCTAGTAGCGCAGGCAGTTGTGCGCCACGCTGTGAAGCTGTCCGTAGCCTCTGCAGTGCCGTTTCGATCCCAGCTGGTCAGTGAGGGTCCCACATGGCGCAGTAGACCTCACCTGTTGCGCCCGCTGCTCCCCTCAGCAGTGTATTTTGTCAGTCTGCCCGTTCTGTTCCCGCTCTGTCTCTGGTGAATCTGCTTGCCCTCCCACGCATCTGGCCTGTACCCTGATTCTTATATGAATAAATAAATAAATCTATAAAAATAAATAAATAAACTTAAGAGAATTGCAACAATTAAATTTTGAAGTAAAATCATCTATTTGAAGTAGTCTCCAGGCTCTGAGGAGGAAATTTTCCCAGGGAGAAGGGTGTTGGATGTCAGTGTGGGGACCACAGCAGGTTGGGTTGAGCTCAGCAGATGTGGAGACAGAAGTGACCAAATGCCACCACAGGACATTGCACGTATCAGAGGAGGTCAAGAGCAGGGGTATCCAAGTAGAAAAGTGGACATTCTTTCCCACCAACACTGTAGTGAATGTAAGTCCCAGAGCACAGAACCCGCTCCGGGGGAGAAAAAAAGCTGAGGACAAAAAGCTGGAAATGGACTGGCATGCAACTAGAATGTCACTGACTTCAAAGTAACTAGAATATTCCCCCTTCCATTTGGTAGAAATGGAGGCTCAAGATAAAAGTAAACTAGGTTGTAGAAAATTAAAGGAAGTTACATTTTACACATCTGTGTTTGTAGCCTATGAACAACAGTTTACCCACGAGGTAACCTCTTGGGATATTTGAAATCACCTTAAATTGTGACTCTTCAAGATATGAGTGACGTCAGTTACATGCATATACTTGGGTGTGTATCAAGGCCCTGAGAGTGTGTTGACTGGCATTATAGGTGGAAGATAAGAGGCCTCACTGCATTTAATGGACTTTGTGCTATTTCACTGGAAACATTTTCACTGACCTTAAAGTTTACACTTCACTTCACAGAAATCAACAAGCCCACTTTGGTCTATTGCTGACTCACAGGGTCCTCTCAAGGTCTCCATAGAAACCAAATGCAGAGAGAAAAGAGAACGCAGAAAGACAGCTTAATTAATTTTCAGCCTGCTGCTTCCTTTCTCCTAGGTCCTGACAACAGAGCCAGTGCTTTTGTGTGGCTTATGCCAAATGAATATAAATATGTAATATGCTATAAACATTTTAAATACTATAAAACTACTATACTATATAAATAATATAAAATAAAAATAATGTCTAATGTTATATATACATATGCATGTATACATAGACACATACATGCATATACACACAAAGTCCATATATCTCATATGGATACATATATTGTATATACCTATATTATCTATAAGATATAGTGCCAATTTATAATGAACACATAATCTAATACTAAATATTACTACTTTTTTAACTAAAGGAAAAAAATGTCATTTTTTTTCTTGTCATTTCTGTATCTTAACCTCTCAGGTCTCTTTTCTCCTAATGCCAGCTCCTATTCCTAAAAGTCCAAATCCTACCAGCCAGTAAGACCCAGTGTATCATATTGTCTCCTTATTTAGGCATAATCTAATATTTCTAGATCAAATTAACCTCTTTCATTTAAGCAACTTCATATTTAACTCCTTTTTCTTGTGACAGGTTATATGCAATTTGTCTCATAGTTAATTACATATCTGACTCATTTTTTATCTGTAGAATCTAGCTACTTAGTAGATCCTTAATGAACATTTGCTATGTGAATTGATCAGTTAATTAAAATGGGAAAAAGCCCACTTAAGCTTCGGATCCCTTGATGAAGAACAGAATTCCCATGTAGTACACTCATTTCAGACACTCATTTAGTTATATAGGCCTCATCTCATTTTAAGGAGAAGGTTTAATATTAGGAATCTCTGAGATGACTTGTATCTCAAATGTTCTATTTTATAATCATGATATAAAAATAATACAGTTATGTACATTTAGACTAACTTTCGTTGTGGGGCCTAGTCTAAATGTTCCCCTTTATTTCTGCTCACATTGGTTCCCAAATAAGTAGACTTAGTTCTATAAATAATTAAATTGGCAGAGGAGGGAGTGGCCCTGTACATGAGGATATCATTTGCAAAAGGATATCCAATTCAATATTACAAATAGTGATAGATTTCAGCTATGCCTAGGCCCTTTTAATGAACCACAGCAGGAGGAATAAAGAGAGGATTAGTAACAGAATAGACACACTGTCTATTTTCAGGGAATTTCCAGTTTATAAGGTGGATAAGACAAGAAGAAAGATAATTATAAGAACTTATTCTAAAGTAGGTGAGATAACCAGAAGATTTAAATCCCTAATTAGATGCCAATGCTTTCTTTTAAGTGATGTGACATTGAATGACAGAGTATATTACTTTGTTCTCATTGTTCTGAGTTGTATTTTATATATGTAGTTTTGGCCTCTTTAAGTCCTATTATTTCATCATATATAAATGAGATCATTACTTATATATTTAAGCTCCCATTCATCTCTTTCCTTATATGTCTAAAAGAACATAAAAAATTATCTCTCTATTTTGATAGTGATGGTTTACTTATTGAGAACCTTAAAGGGTTTTTCTAACATTTTGCTAAAAACAAGAGATTTCTTTCTATTGGTATAGTATCAAAATTATTGTTATTGCCATTGATTATATTGTGTGTGTGTTTTGCTTTTTAAGGTAAATATTTTTAAAAATATTTTTAAATAGTGTATTTTTAAATAATTAAGAATGTAGAGTACTTCTAAATTTTGCGGTTATGAGTAGGGAAGGATGACATGAAATATGTCTTCACAGCAAGCATTGATGGAAAGAATCAGCAAGTATCCAGTTAATTTAAGCCATGAGACTGTCATGGTTGATAAATTGAGCCTTCTGCATTAGCTCTTGAAACTCACTCTGAGTTTCAAATTGCTCATGGCTCAGCTGTTCAGTCTAATTGCCCTGTTTTAATTCTCCTAGACAAAGTCAGCTCTGAGCACTGGAATATGATTGACAGATTCCAGTGATTCTTTTTTGAGAGTGAGAAGAGTCAACACTCAGAATATACAGTCATTTGAAGCCTTGACTTTAAAAACCCCATGTTTTCACTGTTCTGTCGAATTATTTAATTGCATCATAACTGATAAATTGCATTTTATCACCAACTCTCTTAAGTGCGGCAATGTCATAGATTTTCCCCCTCTATTTTTTAAATGCAGTGATTTAAGACTCAACTTCTTGGAAATGCTGGAAAACCTAATGTGAATGAAATTGTACATGAACATATATATGGAAAGGGAGTGCTATGCTAGTTATGTGTGTGTGTGTGTGTCTATATATGTCTATGCACACACAGATGTGTGTAATACTCAGTTTTTCTTTGGAATAATTATTGCAGACAGAACCCAAACCCAAGATCATAAACACTTTAACAAGCTTTCTTTCAATTCCTGAGCTAATTCCCAGTCTTATTAGCCCACTTTGCCCCATTACAGAGCTCACAAGTGGGGAACAAAAATTAGAGGGCAAAAAAAATATTAATGGATGTGAAAAACATCTCATCAGAATCAGTACCTCTGAGATTAATTAATGAAAAAGTTCTCAGTGCTTCCCATAGAGAAATCTTACAATTTGATATAAGTGGCAAGAAGTTTTTATAAATGTATTTCTGTCCAGAGTTTTTCCATAACCTACTTTAAGAAAGAAGGACCGTTTTCTAAATTTCAACACACAGTGTTAATAGGAATGAACATAAAAAGAACATGCTGATATCAGCAGCACAAATCATACATTATCCATAGTCACTGGAGTTGAACTGGGCTTGGCAACATTACTCAGGCTGTCACAATAGAATACTACAAACTGGCTAGTAGAAAATAACAAAAATTTATTTTCTCACAGTTCTGGAAGCTAGAAGTCTTAAGATAAAGGTGCTAAAAGTCAGTTTACAGCAAAGGCCTTTTAGGGTAAGAGCTACCCCAGATCTCCCTCCCTAACTTGCAGCCTCTTTACATGGCCTTCTTCTGAGTGGGCATGCCCTGTGTCTCTCTATCTCCACATTTCATCCTCTTATAATATAACTCCCACTCTGCTCTGGTGAATCCTCTCACTATCCACACCTCTAGCCTGTACCCCAGTTCTTGTATGCATAAATAAATCTTAAAAAAAAAAAAAAAGAACTCTGATCACACTGAATTAGGCCCATCCTGAAAGTCTCCCTTGTAAAGGCCCTGTCTTCAAATCCAGTCACCTTCTGAAGTGCTGGGGACTAACACTTCAAATCTGAATTCTGGAGGGATATAACAGACAGGAAGACAAGCTCAACGCTGAATGAATCATTCACTACACGAGTGATTTTGAACAAGTTGCTCAAGCTTTTCATCTTGCTTTTTTTCTAATCTATAAGATAAGGATAAATAATAACAACAGGTACTCACCCCACTGACTTATGAGAATGAAAGAGAGAACAAAGCCAGCTGTTTCGTGCATGGTGAATACTCTAAATACAGCCAACCATAACAAAATTTTACTTTTTTTGGTATCTCCAACATTTCCTCATGATAGTTTTAGCTTATCCTTTTCATCAACAGTATTATTTGGTAACTATCAGCTTGCCTCTCATCTAAGTCTTAGTCGATCTAAATCTTGTCTTTTTGCTTTTTAAAAATTGTTTCAATGAATTCTTGATTTCTGGTAGTAGTTACAAGCAGCAATAACATTTTTTTTAACTGAAGTAACATTGCTGAAATACGTAAACACCTGAAAAACTACGTAAACACCGAAAAAAGTGTCAAGTGTGCATTGTTGAGAATGAATATGTGTATATACTACAGTTAGCTCACCACTAAGAATCTAGTTCTATCCTTCCCCATACAACTGACCTCTTTGACCCTAGTAACATTCCCTTCCTCCTTTGCAAACTATTTTAATATTAGTTTGAATTACAGAAAACTGATAATTCATTGCTGCTTCCTGAATATTTATTGAGTTACTTCTTAAATTTAAGAGTTTACACTTAACTAAAAAAAGGTATCTCAGTCCCTACCCCATGTGCATCTCTACCTTTATTTTATCAAGGTGGGCCACAGCTTCAGCCCCAACAGTGGAAATTAGTTTGTTCCTATAACCAGGTTCTATTTTATTCAGTTTCTCCTTCCTATACTTTTTATCCAAGGCTGAGATTATACTTATTCAAATGCAGAAATGTTTTGTTTGTCCATTTTCTGTTTTCAAAGCAAGTAGAAGTTTTGTTTTCACATTTCTGACTCTCCCATTTAATTTTTTTTCTTATTAACTTTTAACATAATCTTTAAAAAAAAAGATTTATTTATTTATGCATACAAAAACTGAGGTACAGGCCAGGGATATGGGAGGTGAGAGGATTCACCAGAGACAGAGCAGGGAATAGAACAGGCAGATCTACTGAAATCTACCCGAGGGGAACAGCCGCGCAGGAGAGGTCTGCTTTGCCATGTAGGCAGCTCCCTGGCTGGGGATTGAACTCATGCTGCAGAGGCTGCAGATTGCTTCATAGTGCGGTGCTTAACCTCTTGTGACACCAGGGAGGCCCCAGCATAACATTTTTTACTTTTTTTTTTAAAGGTGGAGATCCCTTTGTGTTCTTTTCATGCTTCACTAAACCACCTGTGCCCACGCCCCATTTGCCACCTTTCCTCTACTCCTACCCCTCCCCTCCGCCTTCCCTCTGGTAACCATTTTATTCTTTTTGCTGAGTTCAAGATTTATTCCTACTATTCTTCGCATATGAATTTTTTTTGGGGGGGTATTTATAGTGCACAGATGAGTGACACTATCAGATATCTGTCTTTGACTCATTTCACTCATCCTAATTACCTTGAGATCCATCCAATTTTTTCCAAATGCCACTACTTGGGTCATACATAACCTGATGCATTTTGTGTACCTAAAGTTTGGCCTACTTTAGTATGTTGTGGTCTATAGGAATCTGGTTTTGTTCCTGAGTTTTGTTGATTATTTGGGTATCTGATGACAAATCTGACTCTAGATAATTCAGTACCAGGTTAAGTCATGTTGAAGTTGGCTCACTCAGTTAATTCGGCTGAAAGCCTACATGACAACAGGGTGCAGTCTTCAGGAAATTTCTCATTAGAAAAAATGCTCGCATTACGTCACTAACAATTTTAAGTATCATCTCTCTAAAACTGTTATTTCACCAAAAATTGTTATCAGCCACAATGTTTATATTTATTTATTTTTAAAGATTTATTTATTTATGCATACAAGAGTTGGGGTACAAGCCAGAGGTGCGGGGGGTGGGGGGGTGAGAGGATTCACCAGAGACAGAGTGGGGAGCAGAACATGTAGATTGACTGAAATACACTGCTGCGGGGAGCAGCAGGGGAGACAGGAGAGATATGTTATATATATATATACCATGTGGGTAGTTCCCTGGCTGACTGGGGGATCAAACTCCTGCTGCAGAGGCTATGGATAGCTTCATAGTGCTGTGCTTAAACTCTTGTGCCACCAGGGAGGCCCCCACAATGTTTATATTTAAAGACAGAGAATGCAAGAATGTAATCATTGTCTCTAAATAAATTTCCTGATTTTAGGTAAACATTTCTAATTTCTCCCTGTTTCTGATCTATCTTGAATTTCATCCCAACCCCTGAGGCTTGTTTTCCACAAGGCTGTGATCTCCTGTGTCTCCTGATGGGTGGTGGGAAATCCAGGTTTAGCATTCAAACTCCCATTTCCATGTTTTTGGACAACTCTGGCTCACAAGGCCCCCCAAGGAAACAGACCCATAAATGTAACTGTTGGGTGGCTAGGGAGTAGGTCATCTTTATCTCATTTTTGAGGAGTTTTATTCTCAAGATTAGAACTTGGTACTAAGTTCTTGTGCTTCATAAATGTACCTTCAGGAAAAGCAAGGAAATAATCATCACAAAATTCAGGAAAATGATGGCTTTTAGACGGAATGAAAGGTATGAAATCAGGCTGGGGACTGCTGCGAACATTCAAGGCAGTGACACCACTGCTCTCTTTCTAATTCTTTTTGGTGGGACCCAAGTGTAATTGTATCATAGTTCTTCATTCTTTACATATTTTCCAGTAAAATCATTTTTTAATTATTTGGAATTGAAAATACATTTTAAATATATCCATCAGGACAATGAAGGATGACTTTAGATGTGCTTGTGGAATATTATCAAAACAATCATAAAAACAAAATGTTTAAAAAATAGAATGTAAAATAAAGGGATGGTAAATTATAGACTAGATTATTTCTTAGTGATACAGCATTCTGATAATCACCAGCATTATCATTCCTCTTACTGTAAGTGAACTCGTGAAACACAAACAATGCTATTTTCCTTGCTTAATGTGTATTATTGTTTATAACTGTGACTAAAAACACTCATTTGTGACTAGCTATTTATTCATTTTAGTTCATTTGATTTAGAGCAAATAGGCAGGGTGCCAGCGAGGGCAAGCAATAAACAGAACAGGCGCTGCTCCTGTGAACACTCCCTTGTAAACCTCTTTCCACAAGACCCCCAGGCTGTGGGTAGCCACCATCTCAACTCTACCTTAGTGGCCATGAGATAGGTTTCTACTGTAGCTGCCCTCACCACTGGTTCTGTCTCTCGGGCTGCAGGGAAAGTAAATACACAGGTGAAATTCAGAACAGTTATTAACTGTATAACAAATTTTGGGGAAAGTTAAAAGAAACAGTGACTGGACATGATAATGAATGTCGCAGAAAGTGTTGGGTGTGGGGAACAGAGAAGAAGCCTTTTAAGGAACCAGAATGCACTTGTGTCAGATCTTTAATGTGACACCAAGACTGTGTTTGATCAGTGTCTGGAGAAATGCTGTGGATATACCTTGCTCTGCTCAAAATATACTCTGAACTTCTACTTCAGTATTCTTGCTCATCTTTGACTTCTTTGGTCTTGGATCTTGATTCTGTCTTTGCTCTGCCCCTGTGGATTAAGCAGTCTGCTCGGTGGTCTCCATGATTTGGCTGCTGTCTGATTCTGAGAGGTAGAGATGAGAAAAATCTGGTCTTTGCCTCTGTCCACCCTCTTCCAGTGCTCTTTCCATGGCACTGTTAGAACAGACTTCATAGCGTCTTCCCCAGGGTGTCAGGATTCTCAAAGATTTCAGTCATGCAAACAATAACTCACTGTATTGAAATGATACGTTTTCATTCTTAGCATATTCTCAGCCAAAAAAATAAAGATGCCTAGGACTGCAGACCAAAGTCAAAATCTTTCAGTAAACAGAAATGCCAGACACCAGACCATGACAGTGTGGACCCTGTGTTGCCCACTGGTTATACTGAGCAATACAGAGCCTGGTCCAGAATCACAGCACAGACACCCTTTTGCAGACTTCCCATCTGCCATTTCCACGTTCTTGTTCACATGCTACAGTCAGGACCTGCTTCCAGGTCCAAGTACAAGAGCAAGGGTTTGCAGCTGACACAGCCCACTAGCACCTCAGCTTCACTCACAGAGAACTTGCCCCCGGTCCCAGCTGGAGTCCTCTTTAAACAACTTCTGTAGGTTTTTCTAGGGTGCTACTTGAAGCTTCGACACATCCTTCGACAAGTCTCTTTAACTCACTGTAACTATGTAAATCTTAGACTCCATATTGTAAAATGGAAATAATCATTACAGTATCTTCCAAATTTAAAAATATTTTTGAGAACCATTTAAAAGTATCTTATAAGCTATGAAGTACAGTTGAAGCATTAGCATCTGATCTCTACAACTGCTCAGGAAGGAAGCCCAGATGATGTAGGACCTTCCTCAGGGATGATTTTACCTCCTTATTCCTGAGGCTGTAGATCAAGGGGTTCAGCATGGGGGTGACCAGGTTGTTCAGGACCTGAACCGTTGCATCCAACCAGGGACTGGGGGTTGGTCTTAAGTAGATGAGGACCACCGGCATGTAAAAAAGCAGGATAGCAGTGAGGTGGGCGCTACAAGTGGAGAAGGCACGGCGCCGGCCCTCAGCAGAGCGGATCTGCAGGATGGAGTAGACAATGCGACTGTAGGAGGTGAGGATGAGAAGGAAGCAGCTGAGGGGCATGAGGCCCACGGCTATGAAACCCACCATCTCCAGGGCTGAGGTGTCTGCACATGCCAGCTTCAACATCACAGGGATATCACAGAAGTAATAGTCCACCTCATTGGGGCCACAGTAGGGCAACTGGAAGGTGAGGGTAGTTAGAAAGATGGCCTGAATGCAGCCGAAAAATGACGTCCCAAAGGCCAGGAGGGCACACACCCTGTGGCTCATGATTATCGTGTAGCGTAGAGGATAACATATGGCAACAAAGCGGTCGTAGGCCATCACGGTGTAGAGGAAACACTCAGTGCAGCCCAGGAAGTGGTAGAAGAAGAGCTGGGACACACAGCCTGCATAGGAGATGGCCCGGCTATTTCCTGAGAGGTAGAAGAGCATCTTGGGGGAACTGACAGAAGGGAAAAATATGTCAAACACAGACAGCTGGCACAGGAAGAAGTACATGGGGGTGTGCAGTCGAGTGGAGGAGATAATTGCCAGAAGGATGATTAGATTCCCCATGAGAGTGAAGATGTAGAAGAACAAAAAAAGGAAAAAGAGTATGGTTTCCAGATCTTCCGTGTGTGGGATGCCCAGCAGGATAAACTCAGTCACCACTGAGCGATTCCTCATAGCTGTGAGAAAGTCAGAGAAGGAACTCAAGAAACCAAAATTGAGCATCAATCTCAAATTAAGATTTTTGCTGATGAGAGCTTTAACTGTGTTTTTAAACAAGAAACTACCATCCCTCTTATGAAAGACAAGATCTGTATAAAAATATCAGGTAATGAGAAATGTGTATCTCCGAGCCAGAGTATGCGTATCATCCAGGCCCAGGCAGAAAGGTTTTCGAGAGAGGTTAGAGGGATAGATTCAGACATTCTCTTGCTGAGTTAGAAAACTTTTTTCACTTTGTTTAATTCATGGATTTTTTCCCTTTGGTCATATCTGTTTTGAACCCTAATGATATCTTTGAGTAACAAACTGCCAGCTCACAATACTTTGTGATTAACATCAGGAACAAAATTACATTGCAATCAGGATACAGAACACTTCATTTGAATCCTGGCTTTGCCTCTTACTAGCTATATTAGGTAAAACCATTTATATAGCCTCTTTCAAAGACACCATTTTATCCTCAACACAAAGAAATCCATAATTGCTATAACAAGAATAGGAGCAACAACAAAAATAATGATATCAGAGTAACATTTACAAAACATCTGAAAACATTTGTCAAAACTGAAAGTCCTAATAAAAAGCGCTCCTTTATTTTATGTATCTCGGGTACTTCTTTAGTGTCTTTCTCTATTTGCAAGTAAGTGCTTTATTGATAACATTGTTGAGTAGATTTAAATCATATGCTCTTCAGATTATATCCTTCCAGACTTGGGAGGGCTAATATCTGCAGCTCTTTCAGGAGATGCTACTTTGCTTCTTCCAAGCCTTTTCATCTTTTCTAAGTGGACTTGAGGCAACTCTAAAATGTTAAACAGAAAAAAATGGTAGCAGGAAGGAAAGAGCCAAACTACTGTAACAAAGTAAGACGTACAATGACCTACATAAAATAAAGTTGGTCACAGAAGTCAAGAGCAAGGTGTGGGACAGGAAAACACAAGTGACCTCTTCCTCGATAATACACGCAAGACCTAGATGCATGCACTCTCCCTAGATTACTTCCTTTCAAGTTTTTTTCAGATCCCCTTAAGCCCTGTTTGGGACTCAGTGATAGCTCTGAGGGAATAATTAATCTGCCAGGCTTATCATCATCCAGTTATGAAATAGCAATGAGGTCACCAGAAAGGGGTGCTGTAAAGTAGGAAGCGTTTCTGTGCCTCCAAGTTTGTTTGCATGGTAGAACATTGTTCAACTCTAACTTTATCCTTTCTTAGGGTTGCCTTGTGATATTTGTCTCATTGCTTTTGAAGTGATCTCTACACACACACACACACACATACATTCATATTAAAGACTACTGCATTCCAACAATTAGGTTTAAGACCTCCAAATGTGATTCATATTTTAAAATAAACCTGTGAGAAATGATTATTACTGTTGCCATCTACAGATCTAGAAACTGAAGCTTAGAAAAATGAAGCAAGTTGCCCAGGGTTGTAAAGCTAGTATGTGATAGTGCCAAGACTCAGACCTGTTTCATTCCTTTGTCTGTGCCCTTTGTGAAGAGGAAATTCTGCTTCTGTTTGCATCTGCTTTAAAAGACAGCCTGTCCATTGTTGGGCAGTGGACCCTCTTATCTAGATCCACATCATCATCTTCTAGGATAGTGGAAATATCTTCCTGTCTTACTTCATCCTCATCACTTTCTAGCTTTGTAGAGAACATGTTGTTGATGTGTAATTTAGTTTCAGAGTTCAGACAACAGGCTTTTCCCATTCCTGTGACCCTAGACCTTAGTATCCATTCCAAGACAGGAACATTCAAATTACAGAGCCACATTCAACGTGGATTTTCCAATCATAAACTGTGGCAAATACCACTGAAATCATGTCTAACTAGAATGACCTAGCAAATGAGTCACTCACATACCGCTCAAGAACTAGGCAAAAGTGAAGATGGCAAAGAAAGAAGAGTGACATTCTGGGGGAGGAATATTGCCCATAACCTAGAGTTGTTAGTGATTGTAGCCTCACCTGAGTAGTGTGTCTGAGCGATGCAAACTGACAGGAGCGCCGGATCACCGCTCCTGGTCACTGCAGGCTCTCCAAGGTCTTTGGTCCTTGTCTGTGATCAGATGACATGATAATCTATGATTGCATAATTCTGTTCACTGTTTAAGTCCATTTCAGGAAAAAGCAAATCCCCAGGAACAGGAAGTTCCTGCTGTGTGGATCTGTTAATGTGTCAGAGACAGAGACTCTTAGCAGTGAGACACAGGCAGAAGTTTGAACCCTCACACTGTCACACAGTCCACCGTGTTACGCTGATAACTCACATCTACTATTTCCAAGCAGAGCACAGTGTGCTCAGCCACAGGAGCTTCAGTTCTCTCATTTATAAGCACTAAGTCTCACAAGGGTTGTCCAGGCAAGACCTGTACGCATGCACTCTCCCTGGATCACTTCCTTAGAAGTTTTTTTCAGGTCCCCTTAAGCCCTGTTTGGGACTCAGTGATAGCTCTGAGGGAATAATTAGTCTGCCAGGCTTGACATCATCCAGTTATGAGATAGCATAATGAGGTTACTGGAAAAGGGTGCTCTAAAGTAGGAGGTGTTTCTGTGCCCCCAAGGGTGATTGCATGGTAGAATGGGTTCCAGCTCTAACTATCCTTTGTTTATTTATTTTTTTGAGGCTCTGCATTGTTTATCAGTTGATATCAGTCCCAAATGGACAAATGGGATGTGGCATGGCTAACAAAATATCAGTTAAAAAGGCCTGTTTTATTACTTATTTTTATAATATTTTACTGGCTCATCTGTTTACATAACTATATAATTTCAGCGGTACAGTTTAATACTTCAACATGTGCACATGATTCACTCACCCACCTCCAGACCTCCTGTGTCATCATACCACTGCATTACCCTACCCAACTCTCGGGAAACATTGTGTTTTTTGTAGAGTCTTAGAGATATTTTTGTTGTATTTTGCCAGTTTGTTTGCTTTGGTTATTTATGGTCCACAAATGAGTGAAACCATCCAGTAATTGTCTTCCACTTTCTGATTTATTTTACTTACAGAATCATCTCAAGTTCTGCCCTTTTTGTCACAAAAGGCACCGTTTCTTTTCTAATAGCTGAATCGTTTCCCATAGGGTATATAGATCGCAATTCCTCCATCCAGTCATCCTTTGATGAGCATTTAGGTTGTTTCCATGTCTTAGCTGCTGTGAATAATGCTGTGCACATGGGGGTACATAAATCTTTTCATAGTAGTGTTTTCATTTTTTTTATTTATGCATGCAAGAACTGGGGTACAGGACAGAGGCCCGGGGGGTGAGATGATTCACCAGAGACAGAGTGGGGAACAGAACAGGCAGACTGACTGAAATATACTGCTGAGGGGAGCAGCAGGCGAGACAGGAGAGGTCTGCTGTGCCATGTGGGTCAGCTCCTTGGCCCGCAGGGGATCAAACTCGTGCTGCAGAGGCTGCGGAGAGCTTCATAGTGCTGTGCTTAATCCCTTGTGCCACCACGGAGGCCCTGTGTTTTCATATTCTTTGGACACATTCCTAAAATTGGTATTGGTGGATCATTTAACTATCCCTTCTTAAGGGTGCCTTTTTTCACCTTCACATCTTTGTGTGTGGTATCATTTGTCTCATTGCTTTTGAAGTGATCCCTACATACATGTGACAAGTTATCTCTAATATGCATCACTCTTCAAGATAAACCTAATCAGTTAGTAATTCTTTATTATGCATCAACCATCTGTGTTTGTCCCTTAAGTCAGCCCCCTAAAGAGAAATATTCACATACCAGGCACAAACATAGGACAGTGATAATTATAAAGATGTTAACAACCATTTCCAAAGGAAAATGATTGATTAAATAGCTAATATTCAGTTAATAATTCATTTTAAGGACTAACCTCATGCTGAGTGCTATGTTAAATTTTGATTAATTATGACAGTATCTCTAAAAGAAATTCTATAAAGTAGAAAGTGACTTAACTGAGCCTCTTTAATTTCAATGCCAACATTTTTAAAGCATTACACTGTTATGAGATAGAGATTTCAGTGAAGCAGAAATAAAAATGCAGATTTCAGATGCTTTCAGGGCTAGTAGATAGACTTAATGTATGCTGGTCCCTGTGTTGACTCAGGAATCATGTGCAGATGTGGTTGAAAGATTTCTTTTCACTGTAGGAAGCAAGTTTTTAATTATTAGAAAACATATAGCAGTGAAATAAGCCATCTTGTGGGGTATTTCACTCTTTTGTCACTGGAAATATACAAGAAGATATAAAGAGAATCATCTTTTAGGTAAGCCAGTAAGGATTTTCTTAATTTGAACAAATAATTGAGTTCTTATGAATTATGAAATTAGTTGATTTTATTTAACAGTAAAAAATTTTCAGTGACACTGATCTAACATAACAAAAGTGAACTTTAATGACACTAAATCTACCAAATCTCAGAGCAAAATAACAAATATGACTATAGTGGTTATAAAAGTAAGTATCATAATACCTAGACTGCTCTGAAAGCATTTTTAAAAGAGGAGAAATACACATCACAAAGGGAGTTCAGATGCTACACAGACAGGTTCTCACAGCATGAGAGTGGCCAGTTGGGATGTCTTAGTGAATAAACCACTTCTAATAATAGTTGACATTTACTGGGCATTTGCCATATGTCAGAATTGTGCTCAGTGTTGTCTATTATTTCTTTCCATTTTCACCAGAAATCTATTTGGCAAATATTGTTATTTCCCTTATTTCTAGTAGAAAAAAAAATTTTTTTTGTGGGTCTAGTAGAAAAATTTTAAAAGATTTAATCTCAAAGAGTTTAAGCAACTTCATTGATGTTACAGAGTTGATTAATAGAAGAGCTGTATTTCAAATACAGCTTTATAACTGTATGTAACTCTGCATTATAAAGAAAAATAATTTACTATTGTGATATACAAATATGCAATCAATTTTTTTAACATTGTTGGCTTTATTTTTTTATTACATCATTCATTTTTGTACAATATTTGATCTCTCCCCTCAGCTGTAAGCCCCCAAAGCTTCCACCCACCACCACATCACCTGTGAACCATCAGCATAGTCCCTTGTGCTCTTCCCTTCTGTTTTGACCCCTCTCCCTCCTGCTGTATATCTTATTTTTATAGTTTGCCTGTTAGTTTTGTCTTTTTTTTCCCTGACCCCCTGTTCAGTTTCCCTATATTCCTCCTATAAGTGAAACTATCCAATATTTTTCTTTTTCCTCCTGATTTATTTCACTGAGGATAATCCCTTCCAGCTCCATCCATATTGCTGCAAATGGCATGAGTTTATCTTTTTTGATTGCTGAGTAGTATTCCATTGTGTATATGTACCACATCTTCTTGATCTAGTGTCTGTTTTTGGGCATTTAGGTTGTTTCCACATCTTAGCTGTTGTAACTAGTGCTGCAATAAACATACGCATGCAGGTTTCCTTTCTAATTAATCAATCATACTGTGGAGGAACAAGAAGTTCCTAGCATGTGGATCTGTTAGTGTGTGAAGGACAGTGTATGTTAGTTTGAACGCTCACAGTCTGCAACACAGTCGCTCCATCCACCGTGTTATTCTAAGACCTCACATCTACGGTTTCCAAGCAGAGCACGGGGTGCCCTGCCACAGGAGCTTCAGTTCTCTCATTTATAAAAACTTAGTCTCACAAGGGTTGTATAATCAAGACCTGTGCAGACATGCACTCTCCCTGGATCACTTCCTTAAACATTTTTTTCAGATCCCCTTAAGCCCTGTTGGTAGCTAATGACTGGATTTTCCAGTGCACTTTTATATTGTGATTAATTTTATCAAGAATTATCTAAGAAAACTCTCATTAAGCCCATTTTACAAATAAGGACATTGGAACTCAGAGCAATTGAGACTTTCCTAAAGTTAGACTGTGGAAGAGTCCAGGCATTCCCAAGCTAAGCTCTCTTTCCACTACATCATCACTGCTTCCCAAAAACGGCTTCATACAGAAAGCAGCTGTCCCTCTCTGAGAGAATTATTATTAATAGATTCATCTTAGAGATTTGGAGGAATCTTCTCCATATCCCTACAAGCATTACTTTTTAAATTTTGTATTATCTGACAAAATTATGGCCTTAGGTTAAAATGAAAGAGACCAAAATCTTATTCAGCTCATGTGCCATTTCATAAACCACAAGTCCCAGAAACTTCAGTAGGTATTTCTGAGGATCTCTGTTTTGCTCTTGGGTATTTGTGGAGCTGTTCGCATCTTTGTTTTAATCAGAGAAAATGGCTTGCCTGGTTTAACTCCTTTTTCCCTACTCTGGGAATTCAAGTATTGGTATATTTTAGCAACCACTGATTTATCAACTAATCATTCAATGAAATTTTCTAACTGTAAATAGTAGGGCTCAGTCTAGACATTCTTAGTCCAGTGACAGACACCTTATTGTTTGTTGGCAGCGCTGGGATTTGAGTAGACAAGTGAGAGTTTCTTTATCTGTGAAAAACTCAAGCAAGGAATAATTACAAGAATTACAGTGTAAGTTAGAAATGGAAGAGGGCAGGGTGATGGCTACTTACAGAGGGATACATTTCTTAGGCTGTTTTTTTTTTTTTTTTTTTACTTCCTTTCCTTTTCTTTCATTCTCCCTCATGACTTCCTTTTTTTCCCCCTGGTGGTAAAGTACTCTATTGCTTTCATTGCCTTTCTTTTTTTTTTTTTTTAAAGATTTATTTATTTATGCATATAAGAACTGGGGTCTGCTGCACTGTGTGGGCTGCTCCCTGGTCTGCCAGGGATCAAACTCATGCTCCAGTGGCAGGTGATAGCTTGATAACACTGTCTTTAACCCCTGCACCACCAGGACATTAGCCTATAACAGAAGATGTGGTAGGGACATGGTGTGAACAATGGATGCATCACAAAAGTTTGGAAAAACAGGGATAATAAAGCCAATACAGGTTTTGTATGAATCTATAAAAGACCAGATATTACTATGTGCATTATACAGAGTTCTTTTAATAGTGATAGAACAACAGTTTAGAGAATAATACATCAAACAGGATCATTTCCAGTAGAACAGGATGTTGGGACATAAGCATCAGACCTATCCACAGGGAGTATCTTTCTGCCTTATGAGGTGAGTGATCCAGGTTCAAGTCTCAGAAAAAGATGCCTTTCAAACTGATTTTCCTTAACAGATCAGACTTAAGAGACCTCACAAGTTCAAGGTTAGACAGGATTCCAGTGTAGCCTTACAAGGATGTTTAATGATAAGAAAAAATTGCTGTCTCCAGCAGTGGTCACTCAACCCAAGTCCTCCAGGCAGAGGAATATAGGTCAGCAAAGCCCAAGCATCACTCATCACGATGGCCCCCCACAAAAACGCCAACTTGAAGTGGATAACTTGAGTCTCCCTCTTTGGGATGTTATTATTATATTGATGCTAATATTGTTTTTTTCAACCTCCCCTCCAGCTCTTCCTCCTATGTAAGGATGGAAAACTGCTCAGCTCACCAGTCTGGTCCTGATAAGTACATAACATCAAAGGTGTACAGACAAATGCAATGCAGAGAATTTTCTAATTCAGACATCCCAGACATCAAACTTACCACCTTTGGTCTGGCGTCCATATCACCTATTTTTTCATGTGACCTTTGCATAAGCCTGGGCGGACCATTAAATGCTTTGAATTCCTCCCAGAAAGGGAACAGGTTTGGGGCCACTGACACTAGGCTGAAAGTGCATACTGGAGAGAGGACTATACCCAAAGGGAACCCAGAGTAGAGGCGAGGCAGGGTGGCCATTATTTACTTTTATATTCGCAAACTCATAGGCTAGGTGTCAAATACAAAGCACAGCACAGCAGAAGAGAGGGCAAAGGAAAGGACAGCAGCATAGGAAAGGCACTTGTCTGTCTTCCATGGCACCCTTACAGGACAAAGACAGCAGGATCTACGGGTGACTTCAGGAAAGCAATTGCAGCTTTCACAAGCACGTCCATGCTGGGGCCTAAGATGAAGACAGAAGATTTAGGGCTTTGGGACAGTGATGAGAGGAAATGCTCTTCTCCCAGTCTCCCCTAAACCTCCTTTTTCATCTCTTTCAAGAGTCCTGCTTTTAGGGTCTCCCCTGTGGCGCAGCGGTTGAGCGCTGGGTTGCGAAGCTGCCCGCAGCCTCTGCAGCGCCGGTTCGATCCCCGGCTGCTCCCCGGCCACCGGAGGAGGGTCCCACATGGCGCGCAGACCTCTCCTGCCGCCCGCTGCTCCCCTCAGCAGTGTACTTCGGTCCTTCTGCCTGCTCTGCTCCCCGCTCTGGCTCTGGTGAATTCTCTCACCCTCCCGCGCTTCTGACTGTACCCAGTGCATGTATAAACAAAACAAACAAACAAACCAGCAAACAAACAAATAAAGCATGCCTCTACTAAAAAAAAAAAAAAAGAGTCCTGCTTTTATCTTTCCTCAATACTCCTGACTTCTCTCTTCCTACTGATTTCCTTCAATCTTCTCTGGCTCACAAATACTCAGCAGCAGTGAGATAATTTCTGCCCAAGGATTAAATACTCCCATTCCAGGCTAGTCTTGAGAATGAGAATCCATGGCCTTTCCCTCTGTATTTAAGACTGCACCCCCATCCTGTCAAGGAACAAAGCAGTTGGAAGAAAAGGTCTGAGCCAGAATGGTAGGAAGGGTGGATCCTGGGGATTTTTTGACTAACCTCTGCCAGACTTAGAGGCTCAGCATCTGGCAACATGACTTGCTTCCGAAGGAGGAAAGGAAAGGGGATGATAGGATTGTGTGCCTACCTGCATGGAGGTGAACCCAAGCTACAGCCTTTCGTTCCAGAAGCTCCCATTCGCACTTCAAGTCCTTCCCATTAGCATGCAGCCAGAGCACTGCCAGGATTGTAGCCCAGCTTTGAGCATCTGCATTCTGTGCAAAACAGAGCTCTTAGAAATCCTCAGGGGGATGCAAAGAGCTCCATCCACTCCTACTTGCCAACCCCCCAACAGTTACTAATGGAGTTATCTGTCCTCTTTTTATCTCATCTACTACATGCAAGGCATAATGCCAGGGTGTGAACCCCAGGGCAATAATCCATTGAGTCTTTTGGTAGAAAGGTCAAGTATAACCACCTGAATAGTGCCTGAAACTCCTAAGACATCCCCCATAAGGATTGCCCAGTTGTGATAAGAGAAACACATCAGTAGTTATTTTACAGTATAAAGTACCTTCACACCTTTTTATTTGCACCCTTATCCTAACAAACATGAGGAATGATCGAGCACTACATTTGTAAGAGACAAGAGTCATTCATACAGAAGCAAAATGATTTGCCCAAGTTGACCTTCTAGCAGATGACAGAGCTGGGCCTGTGGAGCCAGCTACTCTGATTTGAGTCAAATGGCTCATAGTATACAGTCCAGCCCCACAACAGAGTGGCCTCCCATGAGCCTTTGTATCCTGGGCTCCCTAGTTTATTAATAGTTTAGAGTCATCAGATTGAGTGCAATTCCCCTTTAATATGATGATCTTTAATATTCAGAAAATAGTTTTCATTTCCTCTCAAGACCTCTAGGTGGTCTTGTTTCAAATCAAAATTTCCAGTTTCTTTAATTCTTTAAGATGGCTGCTTATATCAAAGTAGTATGAATCACCATACTTGTTCTCCTAGTCTAAAATCAATATGGTGATTTCTAAAAGAGATTTCTTTTGGGGTTATCTAAAAAATCTCTTATTTTCCTGTAAAAAAAAAAGTCATTTTGCTTCTATTTTCTAACTGTAAAGTTGAGAACTGAAAGCCAAAAACACCATTTTTATTCCTAAGGAGTTTCCCCTCCCCCCAAAACTGCAAGTTATTGTTCAAGGTCTTTGGGAATCCTGATTTTCTTTTTGCTTTATCTCCCCAGTTTTGTCATAGGTAAGTAGGAAAGCAATGGTCTGTGTCTTAGTCTAATCTTCTGAAATGGACCTCTAGAGAATTCAGAACCTGTGGGTCTAAAATTGTTTCAAATTTGAATTAATTCATTAAGTATTAAATGTTTCAGCTATTTTGTACTCACTTCATGTACTTTTTTTAAAAAGTCTAATTCTCTACTGAAATTCATCTATACCAGGGCTCTTGATTTCCTTACTTTACTAGCCCAGTTGCACACATCAAAGAAAATGGTAGTTTGGCATGTCTTGTTCTCTGTGAACCCAAGTTAGAATTTCCAGATCTTTACATATTTATCCAATTGTTAATTATCTGTTCTAGAACAGCATTTTTTAATAGAAATATGATGGCAGAACTACAGACGATTTTAAATGCCCTGGTGGCCACATGTAAACTTGTAGAAATTAAGAGATGTAGTTATTTTTCTCAGATATTATAATACATTTACTAACATTAATATGGTCAAAATATAATTATAATACATAATCAATGTAAACTAATTATTGATGAAACAATTTACATTCTTTTAAACTTCAAGTCAGTATGTCTTTTACAACTATAGCATACATACCCTTGTTAAAAATTATTAGTTCTTCATTTGCATTGGCCACAATTGACTAGTGTGTACTACAGTGGATGGTGCAGTTATAGGCTATTGGATTTGTCTCACATTAAACAATTTCTCAATTAGAAGGTTTAGTAGGGTACCTTGAAATCCTGGAATATAATTTATCTTTGCCAGCACAGTTGAACAGATTTGAAATAAGTAGGTCATCTCTATTACTACTTTACCTATTCAATGCAATTTTGCTAATTTCTGGATAACTTCCTTCAATATGAAGAGGAACAATAATGTGGGTTCTGAAGAAAAAGAGTCCTAGGATTGAATCCAGCTCTGCTGCTGATTGGCTGGGTAAACTCAAACACTTCATTGTACATACCTCTCTGGCTTTTAGTTTCTTCATCTAGAAGCAGCAACATGATTAGGATTTACCTAATATAATTATTTTGTGATGAATAAATAAGATCATGAATGTTAAGTGCTTAGCTCAGTGCCTGACTTAGAGAAACTTCCCAGTAAATATTGGCTATTATAACTACAATGGCAGGGAATATAGTTCATATTGGAAGAGGACTATTGATTTCCCTTTGCTATCCTTCAACTCTAAACCATCAGTGTGTCCTAGCAAGAACATTAGTTTGTTGTCCTTTCTGTTCTAACATTCCTAGAAAACCCTTTTTCCTAGAAAGTGAGTCTATGGCCCATATTCTCCTTCCTCAGGTGAGTCGTAGTTGACCTGAATTCTCAATATTGACCCTAACCCTTCACCCCTAAATATTCCTTTTTTTTTCCCTCCAAAACTCACCTTCACAGGGAGAGCAGCCAGGATATCTGACAAATTCATACCTAGGACAATGGCCAAACCTTCATCCAGATCCCAGGAGCCATTTGCTTTTTGGAGGGAAATCAACTGCACAAGGTAATTATCTCCAAAGACTGAGAGAGCAAAAAGAGAGAGGATAAGAAGTGAAGGCGTTCCTGGTCCCTGTCATATCTGAGAGACAGATCTGAATTCAGTGATAGGCTATAGCAAGAGTGCAGAGCTAAGCGGACCCCTATGTCAGACCTTCTCCTAGGAGACAGGCAGAGTTTTGTGATGATGTAGGTCAGCCAGGTGATGTACTGACTCCAAGAGAGCTATATTAACAAAATCAGCAAAAAGGAAAGACGGGGTACTAAAAAACTCACTTATAGTGCTATTTAAACCATTACCTGGTGCTGTTAGGCATTTAAGCTTTAGGTGCTTGAGTTTCAATTATCAAAACTTTCAAACGAAAGTAGATCTAAAAGAAGCAAAGAGCAGTCTAATCTAGTCTAGTGTTAAATCCTGGTGGCGTGAGAACTGTTTAAAGACCACATGATGTTCATTGAAACCATCTCACATCTGGCTATCAAATGGGATGATGTACTTAGAGCAACTTAGAAATTAGTAGGCAAAAACTAACTAGAAAAACAGTTGTCCTCTATTGGCAAAATAAATTAATACCTTAATTTGAATTTCGACTAACACTCAAAATGCAATAGTTTTGTAATCAGTGGGACTCTTTGTAAATTGAAGGGAATAATGCCTAGTATATGAAGAAGAAAGTAAAATACTTGGAAGGCCCCTAATTGGCTCCCTATAAATAGTAGTGCTAATTAATTCACAAAAACTAGCATCATAACACTGCTGGGTAATATTTTTTCTTTCATGTTGGTAAAATAATTCATGAGAGAAAAAGCTCAAAGCAGAGATATCCTACAATATTGGGCATTAGAATGCCATGGGAGATCAACAGAAAATCCAATCAGTGGACAACACTAGAAGGTTCTCATGACAGCCATAAGAGGTGAGTAGCCAAGCAGTTGAAGTAACTAATGCTCTGAAAATGAATTAATTTGCCTACCAACGCACAGTAATTGGAAGTACAGAATCCACCTTAGACCTCACAGTCTTTTCTTTAAGTAGCAGCCTAAGGAGAATGGACAAGTAGAGAGAGTGAGGCAAAGAAGTTTAAATAAACAAGCGCATGCTACAACTCTTGCTCCAGAAATTGTAAAGACCAAAAAGTTGTTGTCTTTAAGCCTATTTTAGTAGAAAATGAATCCCCTCTTCAGTTAGTAAAATGTCCCTTAACTCATTTTGTCCATGAAAAGCCCAGCTGCTCAGAACACAATATCCAAGGAACGCTGATGACAGAAAGAAAGTCCTCAGACAGTATCAGGAAGACAAATTTCAAACACAACTTGGGCCATGGCAGCCAAGGTAGTGGGGGCACAAACATGGTGGCAGCTGAGTTCTATAGGAGGGTCCCAGCCTATAGGCAAGGCTAAGATAGCAAAGGGGGAGTGTGTAACTAGCACTTGACCTATACCCCACTGGAGTAGGTTTTAGGATCCTGTACTGTAAATTAAAGCAGCTGGGCTGACCCTACAAATACAGAGACTTAATAAATCTCACCCTGTCATCCTTTGCAAATAGATTCCCTCCTTGGTAGCAAAGCCCCCAAGACAGCAGAGCATTAAAAATTAGTTCTCCATTCCCCATAGATCAAAAAGAACTGAGGCCCGCCTCACCTGTATGGTGAGATTCCAAATTGGTGCTGTTGGTGGAAGAATAAGCCCTTCCAGGAATGATGCCTGAAAGACATGTATTTCTTCCTTCATCTAAGTCCAAAAGCTCGGATTCAGGATCTAGCGCAGAGCCATATAGCTCAGAGTCATCTAGTTCTGCATATGTGTGAGACCTGGGTGAGGAAAATTCCCTAGGAAGATGCTCACTTAGATTGTACAGGTGCTTGTCCCTCTTGGGCCCCCTAGAAGACGTGCTAGGCCTTAGGCGGCATGCCCTGACTGAGAAAGGCAGTTTCCTCATGGATTGACTCCCAGGAAGACATAAGGGAGATGAGTTCTTTGCACGAGCTGAAAAAGACCAGCACAGACAGTGTGAATGAGACACTCCCTGAGCTCTGCTGTAGGCTAAAGACCCTGATAATCTGAGACACATATTCTCATATTTACATCAGTCTGTCACCCTCTTTATTATGCATTTCTTCTCCCGTGAGCCCACATTCTGCACATGCCCTCACTCTGAGTTCTTTCTAGGGTATGCTCTGGAATCCTTACTACATGACAATGATCTTCCCTGCATCTTTAGTTTCATTACAAGAGGCCTCTTCCAACTATTTATCTTCACTTAAAAACTATTCTGCCTCTATTCCTATCAAACAGTGCTAACTCACATTCAGCTCTTTACATATCCTCACTTACCAGGATTACCTTTCTCATCACTGCCAAACCCCAACCTCTTTGTCACTTCTTTTCATTCACTGAAGTATCTGGGAGCTATATCCTATATTTCTACTTCCTTGCAAAGTTGGCCATTATCTTAAGAGAATCCAGTACCCATGTAAATAACCCTAATTCAAAACTTCTTGACTTCCTTAAATCAAAAGGCTTCTACCACAGTAACTCCCTTCCCAAGCCAGGCCTTGTTATCAAGTAGAATTATTCCACCTGTAAAAAATAAATTGGGAAACAAAATCCTACTCTTTATACACAATCTAACTCAGTTGTTTCCCATCTTACCTGATCTTTGACCTCATCTGGATCTCCAAATCCTTGACTCCTCTGCTTTTTCACTATATATCAACTTCCTTCTGTCTTTTCTCTTCTCTCCATTTAACCTACATCCCAAATCTAAAAACTTTACCACTCCTTCATATCTTCAACTCCACATCCCCTAAATTCCTTTTAATCACACCCAACAGTCAAAACTCCATCCTTGAAATGAAGCCAACACTCTACTCCATTCTTAGACCAAAGTGCTGAGTATAGCTGAAATGAATCCCAGAAATGATGATTCCCCCTTTAATAATGTGGTGCCACTGGGAAGGCCAAGGAACAAAGCTAAAGAGGACCCTTAACACTCCTTGAAAAATACTCATTTTGTTCTCCAATAGTCCACATAGTTATTTCAGACTCATCTAATTCTCTATGCTAACACTTCAAGTTCATACTCATTCTCGAATTGGTCTCTTTTACTGAAACTAAACAAAGTCTAGCAGACAGAAACTCCAAAAACTTGCCTCAGCCTAAAATAACGTTCACCATTCTCCCACTTCCTGGCAATAGAGGCCCCATACTTGTCCTACTAAAAGTTAATCCCTCACTGTGTCTCTTGATCTCATCTGCTCACTTCCTCAAATCTCTCCCATTCTCAAATTTTAAAGAGACAAAAACATACAAAAAAAAAAAAAAAACCCCACCTCAACTCCTACCTCTTTTCTAGATGTCACTCTATATGCCTTCCTATTTTCAATGTATCATTTATAGTATCTATACAGCCCCTCATTTACTCTAACATTCTATAATATGGATTCTTTTCTGATCAATGACATTGTTTTCTATTAGATCAGCAAGGACCACTTTAAAATAAACCCATTATTCTCATTTCTATTTTTCACTTTGATTTCTCTGTAGTATCTGATACTTTCATAATACCCTTTGCTATATCAATGTTACCTTTCCTGCCCCCCCCCTTAATTTCTCTTTGGGTTTGGAGAACACTTGGTCACCTATTCTTAGATACTGAATTATTTTTTACAATAACTCTCACCCCTCCATTTCCCTATCACTTTATACCTGCCTTCTAAATAGTATCATTGATGCTCATGACAAGTTATTATCTAACTGCTAAATACTGTCAAATGTGTATCTTCATTCTGAACACCAAAGCCATCTATCTCCCTTTCTACTAGACATCTTCATATGGTATTCTTTAGGCATCTCAAGTTTTAACCCCTAAACTTGGTCTTATTCTTTATTCTCTACTTAAATGAGATTATCATCCACCCTGCTGCTTAATCAGAAATTTGGTTTCGCACTGAAACCTGGCATTAGAGCTAACATAAAATATCCCCATCCAGTCATAGAATCTTGCTCAGGAAAATTTTTGACCTGATCCTAATCCTTGGAACCCCTAGGTCTATAATTAAGCTTGCTTGGCTTAGGACCGAGACAATCAGAACCCACTCTCTAACACTACTGGATTGTCCATCAGCCACCTGTGCAATTACTAGACAGAAAAGCTTAACACCAGCCAGAAACCCTAGATGTGGAAAGACAAGGAATAAAAATGCATCTTAAGGACCTGTTCTAAATATTTCCTTTAAATGATGTGTCCAGATATGCAGGAACCCTAATTTTACAAGTTAGAATAGGGTGAAACTCACCACATACAGAGTGGTTCGATGCAAAAGTAGCTCCTAATAGCATTGGCCTTGGAACATCCCTACGAGCCAGGGGCCCCTGAATTGGCTTATTGGCCTCCTTGTTGACAACAATGAAAGATGTGTGGGAGCTGATGACTCCACACTCCATGCTGACTTTCAGAATGTCTTTCTTATCTTTGGCTGGAGTGTCCCTGTAGCCCAGGTCCTTGGACTGGAGAAAGGACTTGGCAGCAAGGCGGTGAACTGTGAGGCTAAAAGAAAAGCATTCCTGTGACTCTGGGAAAGCATACCTATGGCAGTTATTCAGGGCACACACCAATTAAAGATGGCAGAGGGAAAACAAGAACAGAGAAGGGGAGAGATAAGATTTGAGTAACTTAAAAAGGAGAAATGATTACAGGGAAATAGTTGAGCCCAAAATTAAGAGAAGGAAGACAACCCTCGAGGGTGACAGAAACCAAAAAATGGAGAGAAAGGAAGAAAAGGAGGGAGGGAGAGAAGGAAAAGGGAAAGATAGCAAAGGAAAAATGAATTCTTACTTGGCATCAAACTTGGGCTCTAGAGAAAACTTCACTTTACTGCTCAACCTCTTGCCCTGGAATGTGTACCTGAAGCACACTTCTCCTGTCGCTTTTGCAGGCTATAAATTAGAGAAGAGTAGAGAAGACGGAAGGGAGGGCTCACCAAGAGCAAGGTCAGAACTGGGGCAGACTCCCAACCCACATTCAAATTTCTGGCCAGGGGGCCTCCCTGCTGGTGCAGGGGTTAAAGACACAGCACTATCAAGCTCGCTCCAGCCACTGCAGCACAAGTTCAATCCCTGGCTGGGGAGCTGACCCACATGGTGCAGACGACCTTTCCTGTCTCACCCACTGCTCCCCTCAGCAGTGTATTTCAGTAGAACTGCCTGTTCTGCTCCCTGCTCTGTCTCTGGTGAATCCTCTCACACCCCCACACCTCTGGCCTACACCCCAGTTCTTGTATGTGTAAATAAATCTTTTACTAAAAAATTTCCCACTAGAACAGGTAGTTTAGGAAATTAGAGACCGGATATGATGGAGAAAGGGGTAGGCAGGCTGACTCCACCTGCCAAGTACTATCTTTTGATGAGGTCTCCTAGTTTAATGAAACGTCCAGTGCAGAGTTCAGGTCAGCAGCTACTCTAGGCACAAAAAAGAACAGGCACCCACCTGCATCACTCCATTCAATTGGGCATACATGATTAACCTTTGACCCCTAAAGATGACAGTCTGTTCTGGGGAAAGCATTTTAGCAGATAGACCAGAAGGCAAATCCCAGCTGAGTGCAACATCATCTACCACAGGCTGCAAAGCACATTTCAGGGCCCTAAGAGCCTGGGGAGGAAAGAGAACAGAATAAGCATTAAAAAATAATAACAGCAACAATAACTATTATTGACTGAATATTTATTATGCATAAGGTGCTATGCAACACAATGCATGTCACACCTAATCTGTAACACTGTCCTAGCAGATGGGCATTATTACTCTTAATTTGCAGTTAAAGCTGACAGATTTATTAACAAAAAATGAATGAAGGAAACATCTGAGAAAGGAAACCCTAGAGAAGGAGGAGCTAAATAAGAGATGGCAGCAACAGAAAAGAGGAACTTAGAAATATGATCAGAGGTGGAAAATGCCTTTCCTTGTGCATACTAATCAAATGGTACATCAATGCACCACTTTCTCCAATCTAGCAGACATGCTCTAATTATTCCTTCTCATTCTCTGTATTTTTTGCATGGAGGATAAGATGTAATACCAAAGAGTCTAGAGCATATACCTAGAATCTCAATCATGACAGTCTCTTAGTTTCTGTTCTTAAATACAAATCCCTAACCATGCTATAGAATCGCTTGTCTGGGTTTCCAATTAGTAGGCTAGATTTTATAACGATGAGGGGCCCTCTTACATCGGCCAGAAGTATATAGCCCATGCCTTCAGGATAAAACGAAATGAATTCTGGTGGCAAGGGTTGCTTGTGCCCTTTCAGCAATGTCTTCTCCCACCCCACACTTGCTGTGGCTCACAACCTATGCACACCCGGTCTATCCCTTACCTTAGACTGCACTCTGTCCTTGCCTGTAATAAATTCTGCAGTGCCCCCTGAGGCCCGGGCAATGCCTTTTATTAGGCTGGTGGAGGCTCCTTCTCCAATACCAAATGAAAAACATCTGCAATTGTGAAGGGGTAAAAGTTAGAGACAGGCAATACAGCGTGAAACTATACAGTAAATATGCAATGTCCAAATAATTACTTCTTAACCAAAAGTCTAATAACAGCCATTTATTTTTCTATATTTTAGGGTGGCAAATGCCTTAAATTACTAATACAGTGTAATCATCACAATGCTCCTCAAAGGCCAGTTTATGCTTCATTTTGCAGATAAAGAACTGAGTTTCAGAATGTATTTCTGTTGCTAAGTGAGGCATGACTATACATATACATATGCACATATGCATTTTTAAAAACTGTCCAAGATCACACACAATGAATTAAAAAACATAGTTACACAGAGATCTTGTGTGTATTGTTAGGTTAAAAAACAAGAAAATGTGCTCATTTTGTGGGATACTAGGTTTCTTGCCATGGAGGAACGAAGACACAAATATAAAGCAGGAGAAAGAACAAATGTGTTACTCCCTTGGAAGGATGGGTGGCAGTAAAATAATTTTTTTAAATATTTGCTAGTTCTGTCTGCTGAAAATGCTTAGAACTAATAATATCCCAGGGCATCAAGGAGTTGTAACTACATTAAAATATTGACCTCTCTCTATTATTTTCACTTACAGGAACAAGGCATCTTATAAAAATGGAAAGTTAGAGGGCTGCGAAAGTACAGGTGAGTCTGAAACATTGTTTGCAAAAAAGAACGGAAATATTCATAAAGCAAAGGCCATGTGGGAAAGACAGGAGCAAGTGAAAAAGGTGCTCCCATTGGCCTAATCTGGAACTTTTGAGCATCTAGATGAACAATGAGAGTAATGAAACAAATTGGAAAAATGATGAAAGAATACAAGAGATAACAAAAGCAAAGGTGGGTGAGATGAGGGAGGGAAAGCTCTTTTACAGTAGGATGCCAACTAGTAAATATGGGAAACTTAATATGGGATAGCTAGCCATCCATCCATCCATCTAATTACATTTTGGTCAAGGTCAGTGATGGCCCCAAGAGGCTACACCATACAGCCTAGACCTGTCCTTTTACCAAGTAGGTTGGTGCAATTAACTCTGTGATGTTCACACAACAAGGCAACTGCCTAATGATGCATTTTTCAGAATGTATTTCTGTTGCTAAGTGAGGCATGACTATATATATATACATGTGCACACATACAGATATATGTAGACAAGTGTGTACAAAAAACACCCATACAACAATAAGCTAATGTGCATTATTTTTAACTGCTGAAGCAATGTCTATCAGCAGCAGAATCAATAAAGTGTGGTATAAGTTTTATGGGATATTTTATACCTATTAAAATTTACTGTTTCCATGGAAAATATGTATCTCAACATATGGCGGGAGCAAAGAAGCAAGACTATTCAAAACAAGAAAAGCAATGCATGGAATGTCAATGCTGGCACTATATGGCACTGTGACACAAGATCATTATCTTTCTAAGATCCATTTATTTATGCACAAGAACTGGGCTACAGGCCAGAGATTTCTTTACCTGTGCCTCAGATTGTTGCTTCTGACTTCACTAATGACACGGAATGTGTCGCAAACCTCACCATCTGTGAACACAAAAAGCTGGAGAAAGAAAAAGAATCAAATCAGCAGTGAATGTGAGTAAATTTTTGAATTTGGTTTCCCTCCCCTTCCCTCCCGAGTAGAGTACAGACAGATTCACTAAAATACATTGGTGAGGAAAGCAGCAGGTGGGAGAGGTCTGGTGAGCCAACTCCTTCTCCAGGGACTGAAGGCATGTTGTGGTGGCTGCAGATAGCTTCATAGTGCTGTGACTTAACCCCTTGTGCCATCAGGGAAGCCCGCCCTCCCTCATAAAGATTAAAAACTTTATTTAAGGCTGTTTTTTTTTTCCCTGTCCCCTTTTTTTGTTCTGTTTCAGTGTTTACCTGAAGGGGGTGATCCGGAATGGAAGGCCTACTGTAAATGGCCTGCAATGGCTGCAATATTTCTGTGCCCCCTAAGTCAGCTTGCATAAGCTTCACTTCCTTCACTGCCTCCTCCATGGTTTCCTGAGTGTACTGCACACTATCCCTGAGAAAAAGAAAGCACATAGCTACCATCCAGTATTGAGTCCCTGCGTTGAAATACCCCCACTATAAACTCCATCTGAAATCCCCAAAGTCAATTTTTCATTTATTAAAGGGATTATTGCATGTTTTCATTCAAATTTCTTTTTGGACTTTCACTTTTCTAGACACTTACTTAAAGAATGACTTATAGGAACATCCAAATCCATAGATATTGAAATAGCAACCCATGGGCAAACTCTTCAGCAGCAAAATCAGTGTTTCCTGAAGGAACAGAGTATGCAGGAACAGTGAGAAAGGTTCCTCTCAGACACACAGACCCTAACAATCTAACTCTTGACAGTAAGATCTTTCACCTTCATGCCTCCATGCCCTTATAGTCCAAGGTTAGCCTCACTCCAAATGATCATTTCCTCTGTAGTTCACATGGGTAGCAGACCCACAGCTCCAGATGGAATCCATTTTAACCCCAGCATTTCATTCTCACTTGAGCATATGATCAAAGAAAGTAGTTTTACCTTGGCTGCCTCGATACGCAGTTGAGATTTATCCTCTTTACTCATTGGGCAGGCCATACTTCCTGAGCAGTCTATGAGGAAGACAAATTCTCCACAGGCAATTGGTGGTTGAGCTTCTGGGATATTTGGGTAGAAACTCACCATTGCAGATGGAGCCCCCATCAAAGAATCTAACCAGAAAGGATAAGGACACTGTGAGGCAAAGTCATGCGTCATGGTCCTTGTAACCTAGTGCCAGGAAGTTCCCAAGAGTGACATGGATACCAGGTAACCTTCCAAGGAAAAGTGTACACATATTAAGGAAAATTTCCAAAGTAAGGCAATACAAATGCATGTAGTAAGAAACTAGGGCAAGATGAAAGAGTTCTAGAATGGATATTACTGATGGTTGTCCAACAAGGTGAATGAACACATTCAAGGCAACAAACACTTAAAAATAGTTATAATGATAGACTTTGCTATGTAAATTTTACCGTGATTTAAAAAAAAAAAACTGCAGGTAAAATCACATGTAGATGTGGTGAATCAATCAATAAAACTTATTAGATAAAAAAATTAAATAATCTTAACCAAATAATTACTACTTGCATACCTCCTGTTTTTAAATGTTTTGATCAATGCAGAAGGGATTTTCCTGTGCAAGTCTGTATGACTTACTTTATCTTGCCTTATTTTACTAATCAAATAAACAGAGCATAGTGATTTTAGCCACTTAGACATTTTACTACATGTAGACATGCTACTATTAAAGTGATAGAGGTCATTTTAGTGCATATGTTTACTTATATTTAGATTCCCTCCCTTAGGTAAGATCCCCAAATTTGCAATTACCAAAATGAACATGTGACACTTAGCAACAAATTTCTTCTCAGAAGTATGAAACCACATTATTTACTTCACACTACCTATGAGAATGTCAAATTCACCATTCCTTTCAAAGCATGTAGCACTGCCAGATCTGGAAAGCTTGGGTAATTTGAAAGGTGAAAAAGTCACATTGTTGTCACATATTTGTAGGTAGCTATATTCCCTCTTGTGAATTATTTGTTTAGTGCTTAGCCTAAGTATCTACTGGTACTCTTAAAAAATGCCTCCAAGACATAACCACTTAAGTCATTAAAATGAATCATTCCTTCACGCCAGAGTGAGATGCTGTACATCCATCTCTTTTACCCACTACTGGAGAGAGGGAAAGAAAAGCGATGCTGAGAACAAGTTGAGGAGTTACCCCTACCTGGCTTTGAGTTTGGCTTCCCCATCTCCACAGCTACGCTGGGGGTATGCACATCCCTGTAGTAAATCAGGAGTTCCACATCTCGATCAAATTTGTGTCCATCGGCCAGAGAAACCTGAGTTGGGAACAGACAAAGAGCCACGCTGGGACTTTCCTGGCTTGCTGCCTGGGGCTGTGGTGAGAGTTGAGGATTTTTCCACAAGTAAATGTGGTTAGGACTAGGACCAAGAATGCAGAGAAAGGGGCCTCCCCGGTGGCGCAGTGGTTGAGCGCTGGGTTTCGAAGCTGCCCGCAGCCTCTGCAGTGCCGGTTCGATCCCCGGCTGCTCCCCGGCCACCGGAGGAGGGTCCCGCATGGCGCACAGACCTCTCCTGCCGCCCGCTGCTCCCCTCAGCAGTGTACTTCGGTCCTTCTGTCTGCTCTGCTCCCTGCTCTGGCTCTATTGGGTTCTCTCACCCTCCCGCGCTTCTGACTGTACCCAGTGCTTGTATAAATAAATAAATCTTTAAAAAAAAAAAAAAAGAATGCAGAGAAGGCTCTGGACAAGAGGACAAGAGAGGAACACAGTAGGATCCCCTCCTCTCAGTCAACAGGGAAAAGGAAGGAATGTAAAGGAAAGATTGAGGGAGGACCAAGGTCAGAACCCAAGGAACAGAGATGTGGGTAACCGTAAGTACCTGAGCAGAAGTCTTTTCAGCTTCAGGATACTCAATGGCACTCAAGGGGCAGTTGCACTGAATCCTCTGGACGCCATGCTGGGAATGGATGGCCGCAGTCATGCTGAGTGTGTAGGGCAGGTCTTCCAAAGGAACTCTGGGGGCCTTCATGTTCAGGCAACTGTCCTCAGACAATCCTACAGAATATTACCTGAGTTCTGTTTTCCTTTCCCATGCTTTCTAGCAGCCCTCCAACCTCGAGGGGATTTCTCCACTAATTTTCCAGAGGAGACAATACTCACTAGTGTTCTGGTATCGAGGATTCAGGATAGCCGGGAGCACATAGCGCAGGGCCCCATCTGCTTCCAGGGGCAGCTCCTGCACATACCTCAGCGTCAGTGAAACCTTTGACCCAGGATGGAGGTTCCCCACGTTGCAACAGAAGACATCCCTGGAGAACATGTCCTCTTCCAAGAGGAAGGCTTGGTAGCCATGGCTGATGGCAGTGTCGTACTTGGCACTGGCCTAAGGAGATAAGGGAAAGAAAAGGGGCATCAAAGGTAATATAGTTGATGATGAGGAGACAAGTGATAAAACAAAGACTGAGGGAGAGGAGCTATGATGATCTCGTCATGTTCATAATTGAACTCTGAGTGGCTCTGATGGCATTTTATCTCTAAAATTATTTTAGGAAAATAGCACTAAAGAGGAGAGTGGAGGAAAGAGCACTCAACATCAGCATTTTTTTTTTGTGAAATTGCATTTGCTAGAGAATATTCATTAAGGAAATAAGGAGGGAGGGTACAATATACTCATCCCTAGTACCGTCATCCTCTCCTGTAATTCTGCCATAATTCTCTTCCCATCCACCATGGCCTCAAAGGTGTAGACAGCAGAGTCTTCATCCATGGGAAACACAAAGAAGGCCTCCACGGGAACTTTCTCCTCATTCTCGTAGTGTAAGGTTGCGGACACACCGGCCACAAACTCACGAATCGACAAGGTCACAGAGATGCTCTTTAGCGGCACTAGGGAAAGAATCCAATGGTTAAAAAGAAGAAAAACATGAATAGATTGCTTCCTGCAAGCCAGCCCTTGTGTGAGCCACCAAAGGGACAGTGGCAATTAAGAGGCAGGCATCGGGCTTACCTGGCTCCTCCTGGCGGGTTAGTAGGCCACAGGACCCCACCATGGTGACACAGGGATTGCTCTGGAAAAGAGTGACAAGTGACAGTAATCCCCAATACAGTAACAAGTTGGGGATTACTGCTTCAAATACCAGTACCTTAGGTGCTTCTCTCTAGCATAATAGTGCTTCGGTGTTAATGATGGAGCCAAAAAAGGGAGAAAGAAGCCGGAACGGAGATAAAGATGCCAACAGTAAGGCTGTAAGATTCACTGACTACCCCCTAAACAGAAAATCTCTGAAATGCCCCAAAGATGGTTCAGACACCGCCTCCATTTTCCCCAAAGTGATTTTAACATATCCCCCCATAAGTACATTACACAGGTAAAATTAATGAAACTCCTCAGAAGCCCAGTATTCTAAAATGAAGCCCATAATACCTGTAAGTCATACATGCACATATGAATTAATGTATGTGAGGTCCCTAGGACAGTATCTGGCCTATAGCATGTATTCAATCAGTTATGATAGACTATTAGTATTCTATGATTGTCATTACAGTTGTTACATAGACCTCTGCTGTCACTTTGGCTCATGCTATTCAGTGACCTTCATGTTGCTAGAGAAGTCTGGAAAAATGCAGTATGACTATGCCCCCCGAAGGAACTCTCCCGTGAGAACCCCCCAAATCATCCTTCTTAAGCAACCTTATCTGACTCCTGCACTCCCATTTCCTAACCCATTATTCATTTCACTCCCTCACGCCCTGCTCCTAAGCAACTGCTAACTCTGTTTTGACTGTCACAGTGGAACTGTAAAAAGGCATAAAAAGCTTGTTCCCTTTACACTTGGTGCCCAGAGTCTTGGAGATGACTCCCCTGGGCCTGCCGGTGTTAATAAAATCTCCTGATCTCAGTTTTCTGAGTGTCGCTTGGTTCTTCCTCAGGGAAGGGCTGAAGAACCCTAACAATGTCACTGTCCATATCAGCTTCATGTCTCCATGGCTCAGCTGCCTGACCCAGAATGGACCCCCACACCAAATTTTCTTGTGATTTTCTTTGTGGGACTCATATTGAAATTACTCTTTAGTTCCTCTAGCCAAAGACATTCTAATATAATATATGCAATATATTCTCTATTTTAAATCAAGCCATACTAAATATAGCTTCTATGTTGTATTGTAACATTAGACAACAATTTCATGTGATATAACAAAGATAAACTTATGTATCTGCACTATTATTACAGACATTATGGTTCTTTCATCCAATCAGCAGTGGATTTAGTCACAGTCTTTGGCCCTAATATCACTGGAAGTTGCCCTCCGACTATTCTGAACTGAATTATTTGTAAATGTCCCCCTCCCTCTTCAGTCAAAGGGTGACATAAGCTGCAATCTTCAGCAGCAATGTCACTGAACCTAGGCATTAAGGAGTTTACTCCAACAAACTCCCTTTGGCTTTCTTACCATTATTTGCCTGCAGTTCTTTGTTACACCAATTGTGATTTCTGTTTCATCATGTCACCTCACATCACATATTTGGGGTCTCATCCACAACCTCCTTTGAATAAACTTTCTTTGCCTCACCGTCACAACTGCCAGTGCAACATCTTAACCCAAGCAATGCTCCTGCTCCATGTTGCTCAGCCATCTGATAATAACAATGTTTCTTATACACACTGCCCTGGCCCCATAAATTAGTTCCAGTAAATCAGACTTTTCCTCCTGGGTCTGTATTTATGTTTGAAATAACACTCAGGGCAAAAAAAACAGACTTTTTAGGACTTGAGATAAATATTATACTGCGAGTCCTGCAGAACTAGTGCGCTTATGGTGACCACCGTAAGGAATGTTACTTTGGGCTGGTCAACCACGGGTGTAACTTGGAAACCACGCTGGGCGCCAAACTGTTGTAGAGCAGCCCTGATACAAAACGGGGTGCCTGACTGTGGGTCCTCATCCGTGCGCTTAAAAGGACTTATCAATGCTCTACTACAGGCACACGCGAAAGGTTAATAAAAGGTTTATTTACAAGAAAAGGGGAAATGAAAAAATGTACAGCTCAGGAAAAAAAGTGGGAGACAAAGTTTTAAATGACTCCTACCCGATCCGCCGATCAGGAATTCCAAAATGGCACTCTGAGAGCTGGCCATGAGCCAGGAGCCGTAAAGCCAGGAGGCCAGCGATAGCGAGCCACCCCAAGGACCATGTGTTTGGTTTTTATATCCAACCTGGCTGCCCAACTCCACCCTCAGGTCCCAGCCACCCTCCCTTTGGTGGTGATGGGATTTGTCTTTCCCAATGTCTTCATGACTTTAGTCTGAAGTGGGGGTGGGGTCCACAAAGCCTGTATGGAATTAGCTCAGGACATCATTTCCCCCTAACAGTGGCAGCTCAGGAGAGGATGCTTAGGAAAAGGGTTTCTATCCAGACACTTTACTACAGTAAGTTCTTTGGCTGAACAGGCTGGGGCTGCAAGGGGAAGAATTTCTGACATCAGCAGAAACGTAAAGCAGGAACCACAGAGACACACAGCTGAAGCAGTTTTCAGAAAATGTCAGGCCACGGAAGCCGAAGGTGAGGCAATACTCACCAATGGTGGATTTCAGATGGAGGGAGAGAAGTTGAAGGGTGTCTCTGGAAAAACTAAACAAAACAGCCTCATTTCCTGATTCTAACCACAGAATAAATCCCTCCTTGAGGGCAATCTGCTCTTCAGTACCCAGTTCCTCACCTTTCCTAGTACAAACAAGGCTGGGTCAGATAGCATGAGTTCTCTGCCCTGGGGGTGGCACTTTAGAAATAGAAGAGGTAGGTAAAAACTGGCTAAAGAGGTTGACAAGTTCAAAGCCTTGTTTGAGGTCTCTGGTTAAACCTGAACCTGAGGTCTGGTTAAATAGAAGGCATCACAGAACCATGTGAATGTGTGTCAGATGGGCTCTCGGGAAGGGAAGCAAGGGTTCCTGAACTGCGGGCAGCAGGCCACACCCTTGCAGCCTGTTGCAGGTCAGAAGTAGAAGAGACAGATCCAGCCGAGGAAGAGATTTGGGTGTAGAGAGGGCTGAAGAGAAAAAGGGAGTGATTTAATCTTTAATGTCCAGTCCTAGATATCAGTGTTAGGTATTAACACAAGGGATCAGAGTCGGTCCCTTGAATTTAGAGGCTGCAATCTGATGGGGGGGGGGGTGGGGAGGAGGGTTAATTTCCACATCATAACATGGAGAAAACATTAACAGTTTATATGAAAGAAAAAGAAGGGGAGACAGAGAGGGAGAGACAGAAATGAAGGTCATTAGATTGTTAGGAAATGACTAATAATTTCCCAGCCCACCACCAGAGGCCCCTGAACTGTCAACCCAGCAGAAACTCCTGGGCTACCACATCAGGACTAACTTCCCCAATCTTGCACTTGCAGGTAAACAAGCCCCAACAAAGCTGCAGATCTGGAAGCTGAATGAGATTGGCTGATCTTAGTCCTCAGAGACTAAGGATGGGTCCAGCCCCAGGGCAGGCATCTGGGTCACCTACCTCCTCACAGGCAGCTCTGAGAGAAGTGTGTCAAAGCAGAGAGAAAACAGCTGCAAGAAAAATTACGGGAAGGCCCGCCCTCTTCTAGGGACCAATTAAAAATAGTAACTACGTGAGTAAGGGACCGACAGGAAATTCTTAAATGTTCTAACCATTGCTTTTCTGAATCAAGGGAGAATTCTTTAACTCTGGAACTTTTGCTGTCCCCTAAGTAACAATCTGAGCATAAGCAAAGGGAAGGGAGTCCCCCCACCCCACCCCAAGTGAAAATGTAACAGTAACAACATCAACATTAATATAAAAAACTAGATATTTCTGTAGCCTCATTACCAAGGGCTTACTGGCAAGCAGAGGAGAGCTTTTAGGGTCAGAATAGACAGGAAAAGCCTGGAAGGAATAAAGAAGCCTCCAGAGATGAGCAACAAATTCCAAAGGGAACTAATCAAACACCCCAGGACCAGGGGCAACAAGACATCCTGGAACAAGGATGATAAAGAAAAGTATGCTAAGATAAGGGCTGAGACACAGAGACTTTGTTCTGGGCACAGAGACTTTAAGGCAGAGTGAGACCACCAAGGACTAACCAATCACAAAGAGACTGGTGGGGTTTTAGAATAATGAGGGAAAGAAGGTGTATATTCCCTGAGGCAAGACTCCACTTTGGCTTCCTTGCCCCTCCCTGGCCTGGTTCCACTGGCTGGGAGTCCCACTGTATTTCTGTTCCTTTTCTCCTTAATAAACCTTTCGTTTCTCTAAACAAATCTGCCTCTTTTTGCTTGCTTGCCTGAGCGTCATTGAATTTCCTGCTGCGGCTTCTTGAGACACCAACCCGTGGTGGTCTAGTGGCTGGGACACAGCGCTGCCCCTGCAGCCTGGGATCTGTTCCTGGCTGGGAGGCTAGATTTGAAAACCTGAAATCATAGAATTGTTAGGGGGAAAGGATGTCCTGAGCTAATTCCATACAGGCTTTGTGGACTCCACCCCCACTCCAGACCAAAGCCATCAGGACATTGGGAAAGACAAATCCTGTCACCACCAAAGGGAAGGTGGCAGGGACCTGAGAGTGCAGTTAAGCAGCCAGGGTTGGTATAAAAAACCAAACATGTGGGCCTTGGGGTCTCTCGCTCTCTTGCTGGCCTCCTGGCTTCATGGCTCCTGGCTCGCAGCCAGCTCTCAGAGTACCATATGGGATTCCAGATTGGCGGAGCAGTTAGAACGCATTTAAAACTTTGTCTCCCACTTTCCTCCCTGAGTCGTACATTTCCTCATTTGCCCTTCCCTTGTAAATAAACCTTTTATTAACCTTTCGTGTGTGTCTGCAGTAGAGTACTGATAAGTCATTTTAAGCACGCGGGTGAGGACCCACAGTTAGGCAGCCCGTTTTGTATTGGGGCTGCCCTATAACAGTTTGGCGCCCAGCGTGGTTTCCAATTTACGCTGCTTATAATACTTCATTCTAACCCTGAAGTTCATTTCTGCCATTCTATCTTTATTATCATGGAGTCTCATTTTAGTTTCCTCTGAGATTTGCTCTCTTTCCTCTGACTGCAGAGGAATCTCTTTCCTCTCCATTGCAATTCATCTAAGACTTTTTATTATTCTTACCCTACTGAAGCCTTTTATGTATTCGTAAGTTAAAAAAAATAAGTTATAAACTTTTAAATAAAAGCCCAAAATGCATATATTTTTTTTTTATTACTAGGTGTTACATGAGAATACTAATGGTTGTACTTAGATCTCTGATTGCTATCCACTGTAGGTAATAGTCAAAAAGATCAAATTAAAAAAGTTCTCAGAAGTGTATACATCTTTTTGTTACCTGATCTATTACTGATAACAACTATAATTAATAGGCATCACTTTATGTGATCACTGGTAACACAAATTTTGTGTTTGGAGAGATCACATGACACTGGGGCCCAACAAAAACTTAAAATAGATGGAAAGTTGGTAAGATGGAATGAAAAAAAAAAAAACATATGTAGCTATTGTATTTGAATTTTTATGGAAATCAAATATTTTATATGGTAAAACAAATAGCTTTACTTCACACACGAACATTCACTGTGAATGCTAGTTGCACTCTCCCTTTATTGATTTTTAACCTGATTACATCCCAGATTCTAATGAAATTTCATAGAGAACAGGCTTTTATTATGAAAAGGAACCTTATATTTCTTATATAGTATCCTAATTCTAGAAATATTAGTTATTTGCAATCTCTTCCCTATACATATTAATGTTTAAAACAAAGTCAAACAACAACAAAAAATAACTCATCTTCACAGTGGGAAAGGAAGGAATAAGAAAAAGGGAAAGATTCTACAAATGAAGAGAAATATACGCTTTCTGCAAATTTAATAAAGATTATGGGAATAAGAGCATGTGCCAGGAACTTTATAAGCACTACCTCACTCAAACTGTAACAGGGTGGTCCCCAGGAAAGGGGGAGGTTCCCTGCCCCACCCAAGGAAGGGTGGAGCTGAGTAGGAAGAGGAGAAGCTGCAGAAGAGACTGAGGAAGGAAGCAGGATGGAGCCAGGAGACACATGAAGAAACTGCGCTTGTCTTTTGGTCGTGGACTGGGTGACACAGATGTGGGTGAGACCCGTGGGGAGGTGACAATGGCAGCTTTTATCTTGATGTTGATTTTGCTCTTTTCCTTCCGGGCTTGTCTGGTTGTTTCTGGCCCTTTTTTGTGGGTCCCCACTGGAAGATGCTTTAGACTTGTAGCAGGCTTTGGGGCCTTGTTCTGGGCCAATCCCATTTGGATGGACTTTTACCCACGAGGGGACGGGTAACTCTGGATGCTTCATTTAGAAACTAGACTCTGCCTTACCTGTATTGTTTCTTAGTTTTATTAAAGTTCCTTCCCCTTAAAGTCTCCCATGTTTTCTGTTGATGCAGTGGATGACAGAACCCATTTAGAATAGGCAGGTTTGCGGGGTTTGGGCTGCCCCTCTCCCTGTCCTATAACAAAACTTCACAGTCACTGCATGAAATATTAGTAAAACTCCATTTTTAAATTATAATGTTAAGGTTCAAAGAGAATCATTACCTTCTCTAGAACATATAACTGATATGAGACAGACATCTTTCACACCAGAAACTCCTGGCTCCAAGGTGGTACATTATGCTACAAATTCTTCAAAAAACCTCAATAAAAAAACAAGATAATCTTAAAAAATGGCTGATGAACAGGTCAGATCTCTAAGATCCATGGAGAACAAAGAGGTCCATGGGCTCTCTACCCAGAAGAGAAAATGGTGGCCATGAGGAACGGGCAAGCTCAGTCTTCAAAGGAATGGGGAATCATCATTTTGATTCGTGTACTATTTTCTCACTCCCAAACTCTCTCAACTTCCAGCATTTAATTGTTCCCTCTGCTCAGAAGGCTCCTGCTCCCTGTGTCTGGGGATATCCCATGGGTGGGTCTCCAGAGGCACTATGTAATCATGCAAATGTAGATCTTTGTACTTTTCCTTACTCTGAGGCAATCCCCCTAGTGATAGGCCAGCCATTGGAGGTAAAGCTTCCTCTTTCTGCCTAATTTTCGATGAAAAAAAACATTTGTGCTTTGCAGAGAGAGAAACTCAAGTCCAATTCCACGGTGCCCAGGGGAACAGAGAGTCCCATAACTCTTGTAGAAGAAACTGAAGATAAAAGGGAGGGGAAAACATTTGTTAACCTTACTTGGGCTGGTCATGAGCCTTTTGATCATGTAAGTTCAGAGTATCTCCCCATCTTTCTCCTCTTTTTACTATTTCCCCTCATTCTAGAGTTCTTGGTGGCAAATATGTTGGGAGAATTCACAATAGGCCTTGCTTCTCATTTTAGGTGATCACTAGAGCCTTTTCTTCTATCTACGCAACCAAACAGCATGCAGGAATGCATTTATTGATTCTCCTTTTCTTCCTTAATCATTTATTCAGTATCTATCACATTTCAAGTACCACACATTACTTAGGATTAAAAATTTAGTTAAGATATATTTCCTGGCATGGAGAAAATAATAATCTTTATGTTATAAAAATATGTAAAAGATAGTCTTTTCAAAATTCTCTGAAGAATGTACATATTTCATCTTAAAAGGCTCCTTTTCCTTAAATGGAGTATGGCTCAAGGTTTGACTTCCAACCCTATGTTGTCCTGACTTTTTCTTATCTTTCTTGTGACCTTCTGGCTTAAGACAATGACTGTCATCTTCATGCAGGTAACTACTTCCCAAATTCTTTAACATGAGACTCTCTGTAGAAAATATAGTAATAATGAACTATATGTAGCATGTTGTATATATCAGAATCTTTCATGAAGTCTGTCATTTATAAGGAAAAATATTTTTAATATATAGTATATAAAACTTCAGTCTAACATAGTATTCTTTTCATGAGATATTACTCATAGTTTTCCACTGCTGTCTTATAGAAAATATACTGCTCTATAACCAACAGAAATGTGACTCCTATTTACAAATACCTTATAGACTGATACGTTACAGATCACTGTATCACATTATCATGATTCACATTTTACAGTACTTTCAGTGATTTGGAAGGTTGAGTGCTTTTTTATAGGGTATGAAACATGAGAAAGACATTTAAGCCATGGTTCCCAAACTTCTCCATTATGGGTTTTATTTGTATCTCAGCAAAATTAAGAGGAGACCATTATGTCCACAGCTGCATTTACTAAATAAACACTTGCCCCAAACTGTGAGTTATTTAGCATTAGCTATGTTGATGCCAATATTAAGTCAGAGCATTACATGAGTATTTTTACTTTTGCCCAGAATAAAGAGGTAAATAACAATTCCTAGGGACCTGAAATGTGACAGACATACTTGAGAGTCTCATACTATATTATCCTGTTTACTAACAGTTTTGGATTGTAATACAACCCTGTTTTAAAGACAGATAAAATGAAACACAGCAAAGTCAAAAAATAGGTAAACAAGAGTTTAGGTTTAAAAATCAAATCTGCCTGCTTCATAAATGTTATCTTCCCTTATTACCATTCCCCTATAGCAGTGACTATCTGATGCATTACACTGCATTATACTGTTTAATTTAAAACAGAATCTTTATGGAGTACTTATACCATATAACAACTTTTCATGCAGTCTTTTATCTAACAAATATATATTGCCAGCTATTGAGTCACTGTGATAATACTGCAAACACACCAATATAGTCTCAATATAGTCAGATACAATCTGAATTCAGTTCCATCCAATTTCTTTTGTATATGTGGATAATATTACCCTTTTTGAACACTTCCAGTTGTTTCAGAATGTGCTATTAGGAGTCAGTAACTATTAAGGGATTCAGAGAGACTGAATTGTATATTGAAGGAATTGTATATAGAATTGTATATAGAAGCCAAGTCACGATAATTAACCAATTTTCTTATCTTTTGAATATCAAAAAAAAAGAACCTAAAAAATGGAAAACATGTTTTTGGAATTGGCAAGCACCTTAAAGATAAATAGTGTGACAGCTGACTACAGCGCACCCTAGTGGCAGTTTCATGTCCTTCACATATTCACTTAAGTGACATTTTCCTTTAAAATAAAGTTAATTGTCAAACTCAGAAGCAGAATGCATACTGGTGTTTGCCATGGGCAGAGATGAGCAGAAATGGAGAGATGCCTAAATAAAAGCATGTAAGTTTTCAGTAATGCAAATCTAAATAAATTCAAGAGATCTGCTATACAATATTGTACATGTCTTAATAAAATATTGTACATGTCTTAATAGAAAAAAAATTAAGGCAGGAGAAAACACACTCAAAGAGTTGCATAATTGCGATGTCTCACTGTACTAGGATTCAAAAATTCTGATTTCTAGCAAAGATTAAATAGTCTATCTTTACACCTTCATAAATGACATAACTTCACTAAAATTCACCATCCACATGACACAACGATCTGCTAGCTTCTAAGGAATTTAAAACCCCAGGATTATATCTAATTTTACCACTTTTAGTTCTTTTTAAGTCAAAGGCATATTGCCAACTAAGATAATGCTCAAACAAATAATCCAATAGGAATGATACACTATTTTAATCTATCACAATCCATTATTCTCATCACAGGAGTTTATTGCTCATATTGACCTTTGATCAATATTTTGGATATTAGACCAATTATTAAATTAATTACAGATATGCTCTGTAAAGGAATCAGTAGGATCAGACTTATAGGGTAGTCTAATTTAGTGCATTTTTTTGCATAATTGGTTATGAACATGCATCAAACTATGTTGATCTGTATAGTATAAAAATTTTTGCTCTCATATGTTCAATATTTCACCATATAGGAAGACATGGATTTGCCTTATAGCCTCTAAATATTTCAGCTAAATTTCTAGTTCTTAACTTCAACATCTTTCTGTTTGAAGAGTGATTAGTAATGATGAATGTATTGGTCTTTTCTGTCACAAATCGAACTCATCTTCATGCTTTCATGTCTTTTACATTCATCCAGACCAACCCTCCAGGAATATGAGCAATCATACAGAGCTGACTGAGTTCATTCTGCTGGGAATACCTGAGACACAGGGAGCAGAGACTTTGCTTTTTGTCATTTTCTTGTTCATATACTTCATCACCCTGCTTGGCAATTTACTCATCCTCATTGCAGTTGTTTCTTCCCCTACCCTTCACACCCCCATGTATTTCTTCTTGGGAATCCTCTCTACTTTTGACATGTTTTTCCCATCTGTCACCTGCCCCAAGATGCTGTTCTATCTCTCTGGCCAGAGCCACGCCATTTCTTATCATGGATGTGCTGCCCAGCTCTTCTTCTACCATTTCTTAGGTTGTACTGAAAATTTCTTGTTTTGTGTGATGGCTTATGACCGTTTTGTTGCCATCTGCCACCCACTGAGGTATAATCTCATCATGAGACCTGGAGTCTGTATTGGTTTTGTCCTGGGAGTCTGGTGGTTGGGTTGTCTTCATGCCAGCATCCTGACTTCCTTAACCTTTAAGTTGAGTTACTGTGGCTCCAATCAGGTCGATTACTTCTTCTGTGACATTCCTGCTGTCTTACCCCTGGCCTGTGATGACAGCTCCCTGGCCCAGACTGTGGGTTCCACTAATGTTGGCTTTATGGTCTTAATGATTTGGTCCATTCTTTGTGTCTCTTACACACGCATTGGGATTGCCATTTTGAGAATCCGTTCAACAGAGGGCAGGAAGAAAGCTTTCTCTACCTGCAGTGCCCACCTGGCTGCAGTCCTCTGTGCCCTAGTACCTGTAATCATCATCTACCTGGAGCCCAAACCCAAACCATTCACTGATGCTGTAGTGCAGATATTAAATAATATTGTCTCACCCATGCTGAACTCATTAATCTATTCTTTAAGAAACAAGGAAGTGAAAAGTTCCCTGAAAAGAGTGTTCCACAGAACAGTACTTACTTCTCTGGAATAAAGTAAAGGTTTGTGATTGAATTTGGGATTTTATTGTCTCTCGTCATCCTCATATTCTCTGCTCATAAAGGCAGGTAATAGAAAATCCTTCCTGTAAATCATATTTCTTTTCCTATTAGCTTTTCCACTTTGAATGTGTCTCTATAGTTCCTGAAGTCTGTAAGTAACTCTAAATAATATTATCCTCAGCACCTTAATCTGGGTAAGGAACGAAAGGGACATAGCAAGAATCTGGAGACAGATTTCTTTTCCCATATTTGGGCAGGTTTGAGGCATGTTTGCAGGTTGAGGATAATGAGGATCTATGGCCACCCAAGAAACTATACTTCAATAGTTCATCTCTTTGCCAAATCAAACTTCATTGTATTTTACTTACCATACTTAGCAGAGTGCCTGTTAAATATTTTCTGCCTGTGACTACTTCAATTCCTTCAAATTACCAGGAGTAGTATTAACTAAAATATTTATTGAAAATGATTTGTTTTCCAGGCAATGTAATGAATATTTTACAATGTTATCTTATTTAATCTTAAGAGCACCCCCACCCATAGAGTTTCCATTTAAAAGAAAAAAGCTTTGAGGATTAAATGTTTCAGTTAATTGACCTAAGGTTGAACATTAAAAAAAAAAAAAAAAGACCATAACTCAGATTCACTTAAATACAAACACCCTATTCTTATCCCTTTACTAGATGATTGCCCACAAAGATGTACATGGCAATTTACTCATTGTCATTCTCTCTGAGCACATGATACATTGAAGATGTTTAATAAATAACTTAAAATATGTACTTACATAGGTCATGTTTAATTCTTTTCTTTACTGTGATCTCCATCTATTCTGTGCCATAATCCTTTGCACCCATCTATAGATGGTAGCACAGAGATACAGCTAACTGTGTTACCCTTGATAACACATCTAGTTATGATAAAGTCAGGCCTTGACCACCCTCTTAACTCTTATTGGGCTGGTATTATTACTGCGCTATGCTGCCAGTATCCCAAATTACTCTGCAGTGTGAATGAATTGTGGAAGGCTTCCTGTCCAGTGTTAAAGAATATGATAACCTAAATATGGGGTTCATGCTCATCTGGTTTTTACCAAGTTATATTGTCAAATCTGGTTTCCAGCAATACTAGAGTTGATGATTATTTGTGCATTCTTCTGAATCCAGAGAGGAAGAAGGGGCAATATTTTTTGTAGAATCCACAGACACATTAGTATCAAGATATTTTAGTATTTTTTTAGTTTGTATACTCCACTTTTATTACTCATTTTTATCCTATTTTAAACCACTAAAACAGAACCAAAAAAAGTGAAAGTCCCAAGTAAAATAAATTTCTGCATTACAAAAAAAGTGTGATAAAAGGAAAAAATGAATCCCATTCAACCTTAGCTACACAATTTAGGGTGAAATATAAGGTTCTATTGTCCCTACTAATATGATTAGTAAAATCAAGATCATAAAGAATCTTATTATTGAGAGTCAGCTGGCTAGAGAGCTGGCCTGCAAGAGCTGGGTGTCAGATAGACTGAGGCTGGGTGCCTGAGGAAGCAGAAAGCTGACAGGCAAAGGCTGCTAGCCACTGAGCTTGCAGGCAGAGGCCGGTAACCACAAGAGGCATGTAGAGGCACACAGTAGGGGGATACTGGAAAAGCACCAGAACAGGAAAAAGACCCCTTGAGAAATTATGAAAGTAAACTACTCCCAACAGTAACAAGCTCCTCCCTTAGACGCCCCTCCTACTTTCTTGCAATAAACCTGAGCTTACTAATCTTCTGTCCCGTGTTTCGGTGATTATTTCTCAAAAGCTTGGACACAAGAACCCACCTGATGGGCAAAATTTTACATTTTGTGACTACATACCTTAAAAGATATGGGAGCAATTCTAGTATATGTTTGTTGTACTATTAATTCTGGGAATTGGCAGAAGAACCCACTATGATATTTGGTAAAATCTGGAGAGCATCTATGGGTAGATATGCATCACACAGCCACCAGTTTCTTTGCTATACAATGGGAAATCCCAAAAGTGTAGAGATCACATTTGTCTCTCTTACTCAGGTAAATTGTACATTATTGAGGTTATATTGATTTATGCCACTGTATATGATTTACAGGTACAGGTTCACACCTCTTCACATGTATGTTATCACATCCTGTTCACTACCAATGCACCTATATTCTTCCACCATAGTCCATTTGGCCTCCTTCCCTTTTTACTCCGCGCTCCTATCCTCCCTCTCTAGTAGTGTCACTTCCATAGTCAGATTTCACGGTTGTTTTTTTCTTTTTTAATTAAAAATTTGTTTGTTTGTTTATACAAGCACTGGGTACAGTCAGAAACGTGGGAGGGTGAGAGGATTCACCAGAGCCAGAGAGGGGAGCAGAGCAGGCAGAAGGACCGAAGTACACTGCTGAGGGGAGCAGCGGGTGGCAGGAGAGGTCTGCGCGCCATGTGGGACCCTCCTCCCATGGCCGGGGAGCAGCCGGGGATCGAACTGGCGCCTCAGAGGCCGCGGGCAGCTTCGCAACCCAGCGCTCAACCGCTGTGCCACCGGGGAGGCCCTGTTGTGTTGTTTTGTTGTTGTTTTTTTCAAATTTGGTTTTGCTTTGGTTCTTTATATTTCAGATATGACTGAAAAATCCATTATTTGTCTTTCTCCTTCTGGCTTATTTCATTTAGCCTAATGCCCCCTGTTTCCTCCATGTTGTGACAAATGGTATCCACAGTGAGTCTGAGTTCAAGTTAGGGTTACGTCCTAGGGCAAGTTAGGGACAGTGCAGGCAGGGACTTCGGGAGAGTTAAAGAGGCTTGGGAGATCAGGACAGTCAATTCTAAAAGGTGCTAACCAAAACATACTCCAGAGATAAGGATAGCATCAAGTCCAGGAGGACTAAATAAACATGGATGGTAAATCTTGAGAGAATAAAGATCTTGAACAGGGGAGGAAAAGGAGAAATGCTAAGATAACAGCCGGGGGAATGGACCCAGCTGCCCAGAGGAATATGGCCACTAGGAGAGCGTGCCAGTTACCAAGTAGGATGCTGAGATTTTAGAGTAGAAAAAAAAAATTAAATAAAAGTTTAAATACCCAGACACAGGCCCACAGCGGCTTCTTTGTCCCTCCCAGGTACAGCGCATCTGGGAGTCATTGCTTTCTTCCTTTAAATAAATTGTTCTTTACTTTCTTCAATAAAGTTTTATTTTCTCTGCTTACTTGTCTAAAAAGTCTGCGAATTCCTTTTTACAGCTTGGTGAGACAACAACCTGTGCTGATTCAAGGGCTAAAATAACAGGGTACACTGGCTTCAACAGAACATATTCCAGTGATATAGCAAGCGTCCATGCTTAGTTGAATGAATGGACATTACTCTGGCATTCAAACAGTGGTTTATTTGTACATTTATTCACATAAAGAGAGGAACACGGTACATGAGAGAATAAATGGGACCCAAATTAATGTGCACTAATTTAAATATATATTCTAATTTGCCACTTCTTAATTAGTGTTGTATTGACAGTTTGGTATTTTTTTTTTTAATTTTATTTTTATATTCCCCATACAATTGCAACCCCCTTATTTTGGCCCCAATTTGGTATTTTTAAAATGCAAATTTAAGAGTTTAAATCTTTCTATATCTAAAACTTTAGTAAAGCAAGCAACATATAATATTTAAACAATGTACAACACTACTTCTTAAAGTGCTACTTCATCCACAACAAAATAATGTCAAAGAAATTAAGTAGTCTCCAAAGTAGACATAGGAATGGCCGACCAGTATCTTAAAAGATACTGATATCATTACTCACTAGGAAAATGCAAATAAATGCACAAAGAAGTCAATCACACCAATTAAGGTAGCTGTTGTGGAGGGAAAAGAATGTAAATGTTGGCTAGGATGTGGAGAAACTTGGACCCTTGTACACTGTTGGTGGGCATGTAAACTGGTACAACCACTATGGAAATAGTATGGTGTGTCCTCAAAATATTTAAAAATAGTGTTACCATGTGATTCAAGTATTTCAGTTCTTGGTATACAGCCAAAAGGGTCTTGGAGAAATATTCACATTTATAGAATGTTCATAGCACCATTATCTACAATAATCAGGAGGTGGAAACAATCCAAATGAGCACTAGTCATAAACAACAAAATGTATATGCATATGTATATACATATATGTACATATATACACATACATGGGGTAGTATTAAGCCTGAGAAAGCAAGAAAAATCTCTAATTGCAATGTAAGTAATTATGTTTCAATTTTTCCACAATGTAAGAGCTATGGGAATAGGTTGGTAGACACTGGGGAACAATGACAGATAAGCACGTGTCTGGGTATAGGGAAAAAGGGAAAAATTCTCCACCCCTCTGGGTTCTTCTCAGGCTAAACAAGTAATCAAAACAGCATATAATAGATTAGCTAAGGAAAAAATCCATTTACTAACTAACTAAAATCCATTTATTCAAGGAGTCAGGGGTGAGGTATTCTACAATGATTATGTAGGTCTCAATTGCAGCTGGAGAGAAAGGGATAGAAATTCAAAATCCAACTTAATGGGCACAATTCACCAAGGTTTAAGGAGGGGGAAGACTAAACATGTCAAGCAGAGGATGACTTCATTTTTACTCTCCAAGTAATGATGAGATTGTCAAATATGGAGGATGTACTTCCAAATAAAAACACCTGGATGATAAGCCCCAAACTACATTTTTCTAGGTCATAAAAATGAAATGAAAGCAGTGATTGCTGCTTCAAATAGGGAAAGGGTAAAAGATTAGAGAGCAACGGTCTCTTCTTTGTCCATCATGGAAGGGTAAAGGACTCAGATAAAGACAAAAGCTTCTCCTCAGCTTCTGGGGCCTTAATTGCACTTAACTCAAAATAATCTGCAGGGATTCTAGAGGAGATTAATCCTGGGAGTCTTGGGATGGTTTGATTTGGGCACCTTCAAGGATTAAATCCCTGAGATCTATAGAGAACAAATGGGTCCCATGGGATGTGTACCCAGATAGAAATACAAGTTAGCTGGGGAAAACCCATGACCTCCCTGATTCCTAGTTCCTTTAAAGTTTATCCTGATTTCTGTAAACCATGTGCTCACTCCTTATTTTCTTGATACTCAACATTTAATTGTTCCCTTTGTTCAGAGGGTCCCTGCTCAGAGTCTCAGGATATATCCTGGCTGGGGCTCCAGAGGGGCTACTAGATAATTTCAAATCCAAAAGCTAGAGGACATTTTTACTTCTGTTAATTGGGAGGACATTGCCCTAGATGACAGGGCAGATATGAAATACAGAGCCTCCCTTGTCTGTGATTCTGAATGCAACAGGCCATGTGTGGCCTGGATTTTCAGAAACCAAGTCAATTCCATGGCACCTAAGAAAGAAATATGATTGGGATGGAGATCTCCACAGCTCTATGGAAGATACTAGAGCAAAGGAAGTGGAAAAATAATTGTTTTCCTTACTTGCACCAGTCACCACACCTTGAGCACGTAAGTGTTCTGAGCATTTCTCCATCTTTCCATGTTAACTCTTTATCCTCACCCTAGAATCTGCCTAGCAAGGGTTGTGGAAGAAATCTCAATGAAGGCTTCCTTGTCTTTCTATACAATGACTAGAGTTTATCCTTTATTACCTCAATCAGTGAGCATGCCAGGTTGTTATTCATTACTCATTAATTCAGCATTCCAAGAACCAAACAGTTACCGAGGGTTGAAAAATAGGTTGGCTATATTATCTGACACAGAGAAAATATGTTTCTGTGGAAATGGAACAATAGCAAAGATGGAGGACATACTAAACCTTTTGATACAATGTAAAAGACATTCTCCAGGTCTATCCAAATTCTCAGAAGAAAATATATATTTCTTTTTAAATGACTCCCTTTCCTTCTCCTAAAATTGAATATAACTGAGGTTACCAAAGCTCAAAGGGGGTTGGGGGCACAGGGAGAGGATATACAGTGGACTATGGTGGAGGCTTATGGGTGCTTTGGTGGTGGCTGTGATTTCTAACTTTCTATTCAACTGTCTAATGCCAGCTACTCACAGGCACCGCTGCATACTGCAGATTCAATGACAAATGATAGCATTTGCTCTCAGGCACCTCACAGCATAGCAGAACCTGAATTCAATTCCATTCAATACACAGTTAACCAAAGCACAAGAAACATGAGTGACTTCATGTACTCAGCCATCTCCATTTAATGGATTTTTTGTTTTAAAATAAAACAAGCAAATCACGGAAGCAGAGCGAGGACAGTGGTGTGGAGAGAGCAAGGGGTTACTAGTCAAAGGGCACAAAGTCTCTATACACCTGCTGTAGCACACCGTGACAATCGACAATATTGTACTGTACACTGAAATGGTGTTCAAGGTAGCTCTCACATTGTTTTCCTTCCGGAACACATAAAATTATTTAAAATGAAAATAAAATTATTTCTTACCAGAATGCCAAAAAATTTGGTTTTACATCAGAATGCAAGAAAATTAAAGTAGAAAACACAACAAAATTGTGAAATCCTAAACAATTAAAATGCTAAGATAATATCCAAATGTGCAATAGTTTCTTTTCACTCAAAAAAGATGTGCCATTAAGAAAATGTTCAAACTGAGAAATAAATTCAAACAGACTGATACTAATCCGAAAGTTAATTTCACTTATCATAATCCATTGTTCTTATCCAAAGTGTCCAACATGACCTTTGATGGATTTATATTATACTTGACTACATCTTTGAGTGCTGGAAACATTCTCTGCAAAGGAATCAAGAGGAAGCTTCCAGACTGGTCTATTTTAGGGCTCTTATTACAACAGTGTTACACTGTTGGTTGTAATATTAAAGTATGTTCTTTGGTTCAGTCCTCAAAGCCTATTCAGTTATTCAACGTATGAACGTTTGGTTGGTTTTGTATTCATATTCATAAAGGAATATGGTATCTTGAGATATAAAGGCAAAAATTTACTGTAACAGCTCCTAACTGTCTTTGGTAGAATTCCTGTTTCTTATTGCATCATCTTTATTTTTTTTAAGATTTATTTATTTATGCATACAAGAACTGGGGTACAGGCCAGAGGTGTGGGTGGTGAGAGGATTCACCAGAGAGAGTACGGAGCAGAACAGGCAAATGTACTGAAATACACTGCTGAGGGGAGCAGCAGGCGAGACAGGAGAGGTCTGCTGTGCCACGTGGATAGCTCCCTGGCCAGGGATCAAACTCGTTCTGCAGTGGCTGCAGATAGCTTCATAGTGCTGCTTCTCAACCAATTGAGCCACCAGGGAGGACCCTCATCTTTAAGATTGGTGACAATGAATGAATTGGTCTGTGTCTTTCACAAATCAGCCTCTACATCTATGATTTAGTGTCTTTTGTTTCCACGCAGACCTCCCCTCCAGGAGCACGATGAACCACACAGAGCTGACTGAATTCATTCTGCTGGGAATACCTGACACAAGGGGAGTGGAGTCTGGGCTCTTTGTCATCTTCTTATCCATGTACCTTTTCATTCTGCTTGGCAATTTACTTATACTTATAGCGATTGTTTCTTCCTCTGCTCTTCATACCCCCATGTATTTCTTCTTGGGACTCCTCTCTATTTTTGACATGCTGTTCCCATCTGTCACCTGCCCCAAGATGCTGTTCTATCTCTCTGGCCAGAGCCACGCCATTTCTTATCACGGATGTGCCGCCCAGCTCTTCTTCTACCATTTCCTGGGCTCCACGGAAGGGTGCCTCTACTCTGTGATGGCTTATGACCGCTTTGTTGCCATCTGTCACCCACTGAGGTATAATCTCATCATGAGACCTGGGGTTTGTGTTGGTTTTGTCCTGGGAGTCTGGTGTGTGGGTTGTCTCCACGCCAGCATCCTGACCTCCTTTACATTTCGATTAACCTACTGTGGCCCCAACCAGGTGGACTACTTCTTTTGTGACATTCCTGCTGTCTTACCCCTGGCTTGTGATGACAGCTCCCTGGCACAAACTGTAGGTTCCACTAATATTGGCTTTATAGCCTTAATGCTTTGGTTCACTGTTTGTGTCTCTTACACATATATTGGGATTGCCATTTTGAGAATTCGTTCAGTGGAAGGCAGGAAAAAAGCTTTCTCCACCTGCAGTGCCCACTTGGCTGCAATCTTCTGTGCCCTTGGACCAGTAATCATCATCTATCTGCAGTCTACACCCAATCCCTTGCTGGATGCTGTGGTACAAATGTTAAATAATTATGTGTCGCCTATGCTGAACTCATTAATCTATTCCTTGAGGAACAGGGAAGTAAAAAACTCCCTGAAAAGAGTGTTCCACAAGGTAGTACTTACTTCCCTGGAATAAATTACAGGTTTTGTAATGGGCTTTGGATTTGCTGTCAGTTAAGAATATCATCCTACATCCTATCTCAACTTCTTAAGTAATAAGCAGGTAATAGAAAATGCTTCCTCCACTATATTATATTTTGTTCTCTAAGATTTTCTGTTTGTCTGTATAAACCCTGTGCCTACACATACACCTCTATGATTAAGATTATCCTTATTGCCTTAATAATGGGTAAGAAATTCAAAGTACAGGGGCCATCCTGGTGGCACAGGGGTTAAGGACACAGTGCTATCAAGCTATCTCCAGCCATTGCAGCATGAGTTTGATGCTGAGCCAGGGAGGTGACCCACATGGCACAGAAGACCTCTCCTGCTTCATTCTCCCACTGCTCCCCTCAGCAGTGCATTTCAGTAGATCTAACTGTTCTGTTCCCCACTCTGTCTCTGGTGAGTCCTCTCACCCCCCTCCAATACCTCTGGCCTATACCTCAGTTCTTGTGTGCATATATAAATATTTTTTTTTAAGAAATTCAAAGTGCATAGCCAGCCATGGGAGATGGACTTCTTGTACAATAAGAACAGCCAGTTTAACCTGATTGAGAATAATGAGGCTCTGCCTCCCCGGTGGCGCAGCGGTTGAGCGCTGGGTTACGAAGCTGCCCGCAGTCTATGCGGCGCCAGTTCGATCCCCGACTGCTCCCCGGTCACCGGAGGCGGGTCCCACATGGCATGCAGACCTCTCTTGCCGCCCGCTGCTCCCCTTAGCAGTGTAGTTAGGTCCTTCTGCCTGCTCTGCTCCCCGCTCTTGCTCTGGTGAATTCTCTCGCCCTCCCGCGCTTCTGACTGTACCCAGTGCTTGTATGTATAAACAAACAAACAAACAAACAAATAAATCTTTAAAAAAAAAAAAGAATAATGAGGCTCTGATTCCAAGAAGCATTCTACAACAGTTCATCTCCCACCACTTCATTTTTCTTGATCCATTTATAATGTAACTGTTCCCCTTTTCCACCTATAAACATTTCAATTTTCCATGTCCTGGAATAGTATCAACATTAACAGAAAAAAATCTGTTTTCTAGACATTGTGATATATAGTTCACAAATATCAACTTATTTAATCTTCATATCACCACATTCTTGGGAATGTTCATTGAATAAATTACTGGATATTACTTTGCTGTTAAATTATGATGTAGGTGCATGTTTATTCATATGCAAAGGGGAAAACAGATAAAATAATTAGTACACAGAAAACAACATGCACTAATTTAAATAAATAACTATATTTAAGTTAAATGAAGACATATGAAAGCCACTACCTGATGATCTGAGTCTCCCCACTTTTTTTTTTGCCTTTTCTAAATCAGTGTGTAATGACTTTTGCATTGAAGAATTATCTTTAAAACACATCTTTCCTATATCAAAAAATTTAGTACTATTTTATTTAAAATACAGGATATATGCACATAAAACTTTATAAACTTACTCCAAAATCACCAACAAAAAAAATAACAAGAGGTCCTCCCTGGTGGTGCAAGGGGTTAAGTCTCAGCACTATGAAGCTATCAGCAGCCATTATACCATGAGTTCAATCCCCAGCCAGAAAGTTAACCCACATGGCACAGCAGACCTCTCCTGTCTCGCTCACTGCTCCTTTCAGCAGTGTATGTCAGTAGACTGCCTGTTCTGCTCCCCACTATGTCTCTGGTGAATCTTCTCAACCCCCACACCACTAGTCTGTACCCCAGTTCTTGTATGAATAAATCTTAAAAAAAACAAGATTTGCAAAAAAGGGCCAAAGACTTAAATAAAATAGACCCTTCCCCCAAAAAACACAAAATAAAAAGATGCTTGATCTCCCTAATAATTATGAAAATGCAAATTGAATGCACAATGAGATACCACCTCCAAGCAATTATATGACTGCCCATGAATAAAAAGTAAAAGAAAAAGAAATGTTGACTCGGGTGTAGAAAATTTGAACCCCATATGCCTATGCTGAGAATGTAAAATGGTGCAGCGATATGGAAAACAGTGAGTTCTTCCTCAAAGATTTATGAATAGAATTACCATAGGGTCCAGCAATTCCCTTCTGGGTTTGTATCCAAAATGGTCCTGAAGAGATATTCCTATTTATAACATGTTCTTAACAGCATTATTCACAATAACCAGAAGGTAGAAGCGTCCAAGGGTTCATTGACAATGAAGGGAATAGTCACAGCTCAGCAATTTTTTCTCCAATATCTGATTCATGAGAGCAATCTTGCATTCTTTCTTTTATTGTAGTAGTTACTGAAGTAACATTAGTTTACAATACTGCATACAATTTAGGAGAATAGGTTTCTACCTCTTCAGATGTATGTTATCACAACACACCCACCACCAAAGCACCCATAATCTCCTACTATTGTCCACTGAATCCCTTCTGCCTTTGCGTCCCACTTTCCTTCTTGGTAACCTCAATTCTACAGTCAGATTTCTAGGGTTTCTTTGGCTTAGTTTTGTCAGTTTCTTTGTATCTCCATATTCCAAAGAAATGAAATCATCCAATATTTATCTTTCTCCTTCTGATTTATTTCACTTAGCACAATTCCCTCCAGTTCCATCCATGTTGTCACAAATAGCAATATTTCATCTTTTATAGCTGAGCAGTATTTTATCTTAATCTACTTATCTGTCATTGGGTACTTGGGTAGTTTCCATAATTTAGCTATTATAAATAGTGCTGCAGTAAATACAAGAGAGCATAGATCCCTTCTACTTGGTGTTTTGCATTCTTTGGGTAGATACCTAGGAATGGAATTGCTGGATCATATGATAGATCTATTTTTAATATTTGAGAAATGTCCATACGGTTTTCCACTGGGGCTGGACCAGAGTATGTACATTCCCACCAACAGTGGGACTGTACCATTATGAGCCTTCTTCAGTCTCCACATCCTGACCAACACTGGCTGTTTCTGGTTTTTTGATATAGGTCATTCTCACAGGTGTAAGTTAGTATCTTATTGTAGGTTTGATCTCCATTTCCCTGATAACAAGATTATACAGTGGAGAAAGAAAAATCTCTTCAGCAAATGGTGTTGGGAAACTGAAGAGTCATATCAAAGGAATAAAACTAGACCATTATTTCACACCATACACAAAAATTAACTAAAAATGGATTAAAGACTAGAATGTAAGACCTGTCACAAGAGAGCCCTCTACAAATGTTAATTCCACTATCCCATTTTTTAATTGATCAAGTTGAATGCTGAGAACATGAAATATCATAAGTCATTTAGATTCCATATGGAATAGGAAATTAGGAAAAAATTCTGAGGATTCTTATGTTTTTCCCTCCTTTAATCACTAGCAGTTAAAATAAACAACAACCAGATAACAAACCAAAAATACAAAACAAAAACCCACTAACTCATTTTAAAACTCCAAAGGCTAGGAGAGAGTAACAAAAAAAGATAGATTCTAGCAATGAAATTGAGTATTAGAATGTATAATACCTTCAAGAAATAATAAATTACAGGTGCAAGTATTATGTGTCAGGAAAGTTATAAGCATTATCTCATTTAATCTTCATCTTCCCTATAAAATCCTAATATAAATCAATTTTACAAATTACAATATTAACTCAGATAAGACAGATACCTTTAGTTTTAAAGACACATAGCTAATGTGTGATAGCGTGTATTCATATCAGAACTTTCTGACACCAAGGTGGATGCTCTTTTTATTGTTAAAATCTTTTCCACAGCCATGCAGAGGTTAGGGAATCGGGAGAACATGACAGATAGGGAGAAACTGGAAAACATGACTGATAGCAAATCAGAGAGAACAAAAGGGTCCTTGGGATGTGTACCCAGAACAGAAAAACAGGGTGGCCAGGGACAACCCACAACCTCTTTAATTGCTATTTCATGTAAAGATTATCTCAATTACTGTGTACTATTTTCCCACTCCCAAACTCTCCCAACACCCAGCACTTAATTGCTCCCTTTACTCTGAGGGCTCCTGCTCCCTGTGTCTTGGGATGTATCATGAATGGGACCCGAGAGAGACCTGTAAAGGTCAAAGATATTTTTACTTCTGTGAACTCTAAGGAAATCACCCTAGGTGACAGGGCAACATCACAAGCACAGCGTCCTCTGTGTGTGTGTGTGTGTGTGCGTGTGTGTGTGTAGAATGAAAACCTGGACCATTTTGGGCTCTGTAGTAGAGAACTCAAGCCTAATTGTATAGCCCTTAAGGAAATCAGACCCAATTCGATAGAAGCAATTGAAGACAAAAGGAGGGGGAATATATTTTTTGTCCTTACTGAGCCACTCACGACTCTGACCATGTAAGTGCTTAGAGCATCATCCTGTCTTTTTCAATTTTTAATTTTATCTTCAGTCTAGACTTTTATAGTGCAAGGAATGTGGGAAAATATAATCAAGAGATTCCTTCTCATTTAATGCAATTACTAGAGTCCTTTCTTCCATTCATTCTATCTAATAGCATGCAGGAGTACATTCAGTGATCTTTATTACCCTTAATCATTAATCATTAGCTTAGCATCAATCAGATTCCAGTCACCACACTTACTTAGGATTAAAAAATTAGTTAGAAATATTCCCTGGCATGAGAAAATATATTTCTATGTTAATGAGAAAATAATAATCTTTGTGATACAAAGGTATGTAAAGATAATCTCCTGTTCTCTCCTAAATTTCTGATGAATATTCATAGTTCTTTTTTTTTAACTGAAATTATCATTCATCTACCCACCTGTATAACTGCAAGGTTAGTGGGTTGTTTTTTTTTTTTAAGGTTAGATTTTTTACTCCTCCTCATGGGCACATGCTTCCCTCACCCTTCTGGCTCCATTCCTTCTCCTTTTCCTAAAAATGGAGTATTTCTCAAGGTTTAGCCTTTTGTCTTATTTTATTCTCACTTTACCCTGTGTCTCCCAGGACTTCCATCAGGCATAAGCCATTTTGTGTCATCTTCAGACAGGTAACTATTTCCCAAATTCATTAGCATTGCACTCTCCTTAGCAAATATTATAGTAATGAGCCATATATAGTATGTTATTATGCCTTACATCTTTCATGAACAACATTGCATTTGATCTGTAACATTTCCACGATATATATTTGTTAAACAAATATAAACATTTAAAATGTCCTAATATCTACCAAGTATAATTATAAGAAGATCACACATCTTCATGACATAGTAATGTGAGTCAAATATAGATTGTAGAACATAAATGAGAGGCCTTATGCCAAGGAGATTATTCAGCAGTTTGATGGGACTTTTCTATTTTGCTCCTATTGTCTTGCCTTAATTATTATTAGCACCCTTTTGACTCTCAAAAGAATTCTAGTTGTAATGATAAATTTTAAATGATTAGTTAAGATTGAGTTACTGGTGCAGGGAATGCTTTCTGTGTCTTTAAAGATGAGAAAGTGAGGTTCACAGTTTGTGAATCCACAGTGACACTACCGACAATCAGAACTTGAAGATAAATCTTTTAAAAAGAAAAAAGACCTATTTATTTATGCATAGAAGAGCTGGGGCACAGGCCAGAGATGCGGGGGAGGGGGATTGATGGGATACACCAGAGACAGAGTGGGGAACAGAACAGGCAGACTGAACCGAAGTACACTGCTGAGGGGGAGCAGCAGGCAAGACAGGAGATGTCTGCTGCGCCATGGGGTTGCTCCCTGGCCGGCCAGGGATTGAACTTGTGCTGCAGAAGCTGTGGATTGCTTCATACTGTGGTGCTTAACCCCTTGCGCCACCAGGGAAGCCCTGAAGATAGGTCTTTAGACATCTAATCCAAGGTTTTTTAAATATATCATGTTGGCTATCCCAGACAAATGTTGGAATTTGAGTTGAATCTTCTAGGAAAGAGGTATTCTTTTCTAGTATGGCAGCCACCCTAAATTACTGTGTGAATTATCACTCTAGGTTCCATGTTTATCTCTGATGCCTATGAATCTGGTTGTGTGTTTAGGGATGGTGAGGAGTTTGAACATTTAAAATATGTATTTGAGGTTATAAAGACAAACATTTTTAAAGCATGTAAACTAAACATGGGTCTGAAATTGTGCTATTTTCATGGAAAATTTCGTGGAAAATTTCTTTCTTCATGGAAAATTTCTTGGCTTTCAATTTTTATTTTAAAGAAAATAACATTACCACTTCTCTAGAAACAGAAAACTGTGACTCTTGTTTTACCTGGCATATCATTATACCATCCATTAGCATGATTCATTTATTACTATGATTTGAATGTTCAGCAGGATTTGGGGGATAAGAAAGATATTTAAACTATAGTTGTTGAATTTCATCATAACTCAGATGAAATTTCCCTGGGTCCATTGCATACTTTCTGAACTTTTCCCCCAAACGATGAGCTATTTAGTATTACATATGCTCTGGTGCATATTGTCAGTATATTACAAAGTCTTTTTACTCTGTCCAAAGTGAAGGATAAATAACCATTGCTGGGGACTGTTGATATGACAGATACCGCAGTAGATGCTCATTCAGCATTACCCTGCTTAATCTACCCAGCAACCCTTACAATGTAACACATGGCCTACTTTAGAGACAAACGGAAACATAGCAAAGCCACAAAATTAGCAAGCAAGAGCTTAGATTGAAAATCATATCTGCCTACTGCAAATATACTTTCTTATCATTATTGTCGCATAGCAGTTATTCCATACTCATGTTTTCATTGAGTCTAGCTGAGATTGTTCAGAAGCTTACAAGGATACTTAGCAAATAGATGGCTGATCCAGACCATGGGGACCAGTGGCCATGCATTTCCTGCAACAATTTCAGCACAAGAACAAATTGACTTCAGGTCCAGTTGAGCCCTCACTGGAAAAAGACAAAAGTTGTCTGGGAAAATATTGATGACTCCTGGCTATACTCCAGCAAGAATCCGCAAAGAAACTGTCACTCAAAGAACCCAATGTAATAAACAAAACCTCTATAGTTTTGAGACAAAATAGCAAAGTGAGTCAACTGCATTAACAAAGTATAATGCTATTCTACTTTAAATTACCAAAGCAACTAAGACCCATAATCTAAGTCTAGACCTATGATTGTGTGAATGTTTTTTTGTGCTTGTTCAAGGGTTTTCTACTATAATTCATACTTACATGTTTTTCTGTTGTTATAAAACTTTCCACTAATAATGACTTTTTCTTTTTCTTCCCCTTCAGGGGTGTCCACACTTTTTCCTTAGCTCTCTACTCTTGCCTATCATTTATATATATTTTTAACTCCAGCATGAGTCACCCAACAGTTACCAACAATTATGAAGATTTTTAAGGCTCAGTCTATCTTTCCTAGTTCAGGAATTAGAAACTCTACATTTCAAAGACTATCTAAATTCCTTTAGAATCTATCTAAATTCCAATGGAATCTCATACCAAAAGTACATTTACTACAAACTCTGCTGTCTGAGGTTAATAAAAAAAGGCTTAATATAGTCTAATGTCATTGGAATCATTCAGCATATTATAAAATTCTATTTGAATACACTGAGAGCTAAAAATATCCCAAATCCCAGAAATATGATGGTGAACAAAAGACAGCTCTCTTCATGAACTTATTGCCAAAGTATATCCATAAATTAACTTCCGAGGTTTCATTCATTCATTAAATAACAAGTATTTAAATGTCAAATAATCACCATCAGTACTGCAGATCCAACCACAAATTATTATGCTGTTAACTTTCAGGAACTCTGCAGTCAAATAGAACATTTATCCAGTTCTATAACAATTTCTTTTTTATGTTTGGATAGTATTAACCTGTCTTGTCAAAGCAATTTTTTAGAAGATAAAATTATTAATCTGTAAATATTAATTCTGAAAAAACATATACTGACCAGGAATTATATTTAGGGTCCAAAATTTAAAATTAGAAAATTTTCATATACATTCGATTTCAAAAAACACTTATCATATCATATTCTAAAATTATTTTTATCATAAAAATAAAAACTGAAAGTAAAAACAGTATCTCTTTTGGACAACAGACAATGTTGTTTAAACTCAAACATAACAGAGCTGACCACAGCAAACCCTGGTGGTAGTTTCAAGTTCTCAGATTATTCAGTTAGGTTGACTCTTTCTTTACAACAAACCAAGTGTCAAACTCTTAAAACCAGAGTGCAGAATGGTTGCCAGGGGCTGAGGTGAGGCGGGAAAGGGAAATTACTAATCAAAAGGTATAAATTTTAAGTAACACAAGATGAATAAATTCTAGATTGGGGCAATAGCACTGTCCCTAGAGTGAACAATATTGTGCTATATATACTAAAAGTTCTAAGAGGGTAGATGTTATATTGTTTTCCTAACCAGAATGAAAAAAAGATTTAGATGAAAAAATTCAGAAAACACAGTTACAGGATTTAAATATTTTCATCCGTTAGAAAATATTAAGAATGCCATAGCAGCATCTTCATATTCAACAAACAGATACAGAAATAAACATCTACATAATACAACTAAACCACTAACTTCTAAGCACTTTAAAAGCTCAGGATAATATCCAATGATGTCACCATTATTTTCTTCTCTTTGAAAACAATATTAAAAAAAATGCTCAAAGAACTATATCCAAATATGACCATATCTCCTTGCATTGTGTCACAATCACCATTCTCAACAGAGGTGAGGGTGCCCAAGTTGATAGGGTATTGGACCACAATCTGAGTAACTGCAGACATGCAGACATACTCTGGAAGGATCAGGAGAACCAAACTGCACTTTATGGCAATTATAGAGGGATAATTAGTTGTGAACATTAAGTTCATTTGCTCACTATTCAGACTTCCATTCTCTTAGTTCAATCCAGTAGTTTTCAATGTTATGTTTCATTTTGTTTTGGGTCCATCCATGTAAGGAATATCTCAATGCAAGGTTTGAAAGCACAGAAGAATTTCTACTTCTTTATCACATCTTCTTTATGTTTAAACAATGACTATGTTGGTATTATTTATTCACAGGTCAGCTTCCACATTCATGCTATTTTTTTTTCTATTTCCACAAGAACAGTCCATCAGCAACATGAGGAATCACACGGAGCTGAAGGAGTTCATTCTGCTGGGAATACCTGAGACCCAGGGAGCAGAGACTTTGCTCTTTGTCATCTTCCTGTTCATTTACCTCTTCACCCTGCTTGGAAACTTACTCATCCTTACAGCAATTATCTCTTCCTCTGCCCTTCACACACCCATGTATTTCTTCTTGGGACTCCTCTCTATTTTTGACATGCTGTTCCCATCTGTCACCTGCCCCAAGATGCTGTTCTATCTCTCTGGCCAGAGCCATGCCATTTCTTATCACGGATGTGCCGCCCAGCTCTTCTTCTACCATTTCCTGGGCTCCACGGAAGGGTGCCTCTACTCTGTGATGGCTTATGACCGCTTTGTTGCCATCTGTCACCCACTGAGGTATAATCTCATCATGAGACCTGGAGTTTGTGTTGGTTTGGTCCTGGGAGCCTGGTGTGTGGGATGTCTTCACGCCAGCACCCTGACCTCCTTTACATTTCGGTTGAGCTACTGTGGCCCCAACAAGGTGGGCTACTTTTTCTGTGACATTCCTGCTGTCTTACCCCTGGCTTGTGATGACAGCTCCCTGGCCCAGACTGTGGGTTCCTCTGCTGTTGGTTTTCTGGCTTTAATGCTTTGGTTCACTATTTGTGTCTCCTACACACGCATTGGGATTGCCATTTTGAGAATCCGCTCAGTGGAGGGCAGGAAGAAAGCTTTCTCCACCTGCAGTGCCCACCTCACTGCCATCCTCTGTGCCTATGGACCTGTAATCATCATCTATCTGCAGTCTACACCCAACCCCTTGCTTGGTGCGGTGGTGCAAATATTAAATAATATTGTCTCACCTATGCTGAACTCATTAATCTACTCCTTAAGGAACAAAGAAGTAAAAAGATCCCTGAAAATGGTGTTCCTCAAGGCAGTACTTACTTCTCATGAATAAATTCTGGGTTTGTAACAGAGTTTGTAAATCATTCTCCTTTTTTTTTGTTGTTGCTGTTAAAGAAATAACATTATAAAAAACGCTTCTTCTAAAGCAATATATTAATTTGCTATTAGGCTGTCTACTTTGTGTATCTATTATTCTTGGGACCCATAAGTAACTACAATTAATATTATGGTCAGTGCCTTCATCCTAGGCAAGATCTCCAAAGGGCATCACAAGCAGCTTGAGACAGATTTCTTTCTATACTAGGCAACCAAGTTTGCCTAGTTGAGGGAAGTGAAAGTCTCTGGCAATCCAAGAAGCACCCTTCAATAATCCATCTCTATCATGAATCAGACTTAAAGACATTTTCTTGTTTCACATAGTATATACTGTTCTCCTATTTTGTCTATAAACATTTCAATTCCTGCAAGATGCTAGCAGTATTACTAATATTGATAGAATTTTGCTATGGGTCTATGATGAATAGCTCACAGATGCCACTTTATTTCACCATCCTATCACCCAGAAATGTAGAGTTTCCATTTTGTCAAAAGGAGCTTTGAGAAACAGAGACTCAATAATGGTCTCCATTGCACATAAGGCAGCAAAACATCTCAGCAGCAGAACCTGTTAACTTCAAAGCCCATTTTTAAAATCCCTCTACTACATGACTATTCTAAAAGACCTGTTTGGAAATTTACTCATCCTCATTACCTCTCTCAGAACTCATTATATATATAAGGCATTCAGTGAGTAACTGGTAAGTAATATGGACATAGTCCACCTTTTCATATTGGCTGTATTATGAGCTCTATTTATTCTGTGCCACTGTTCCCTGTACCCATCTTAGATGGTGGCACTGAGCTTCAGTCAATATATGCCTTGCTCTTTGTTTTATAACACAACTACTATTGTTATGGGAAAGCCAGGTCTACACCAAGTCCTCTTAACTCTTACTGGCATGGTATTTCTTCTGTACCATGCAATCAATATTGAAAATGAAACTTCAGTGTTAAAGGACTAGAAATGTTTTGTCCATTGTTGATGACAATGTCCTAATATGTGGTTCCACCATCAAGTTATATTTGCCAACTTGGCTTCCAACAATACTGGAACAGATTTCTCCTACATCTTTTCTACAATCTGTGGTAGGAAAGGGACAGCACTTTATAAAGCCCCACAGATGAGCTGGCCTAGTTTTCATGACATTTTAGTGATTGGTAGTTTTGTATTCCATTTTTAGTCCCCCAGTTTTCCATCCTAGTAGAAACCATGGAAACAAATCAAAAAGCAGAATTCCCAAATGAAGTAAATTGCCTCCCTAACTAAAGGCATGAAGCAACAGGACAAAATGAAGCACAATAGCATAGATGGATGGAGCCAGGTACAGTAAGGCTCCATGCCCCCTGCTAGCCCATCAAGCAAAATCCGTATCACACAGATCCTACTCCCACAGAGTCAGTCGGTATACCTACCCTAGAGAATGTGCCAGATCCATATTATGCTAGTGTGTGTTTTTGTCCTATTAATGGTGCATTGAGGGAAGAAGCCAGGTGCTATGGTGTCTCCTCACACCTCGATTGTGTTTATGAATATGTACCTACCACGGCAACACTTCAACTTGTTCAAGAGATATATCTGGAAAATCTAGTGAAAAATTCCATAAGTACAGTGATCCTATTCACTGGTATGTCCCCTGGATGTAGCCCATAGTCAGTATCTTGTAAGTTTGTTGAATGTAAAAATGAATGAACACTATTTTGTCATTCAAATGACGATGCAATCACATATTTGCTACTGTTTAAAAAAGGAATATGAATGAAAGAATTAGAACACAGAATAATATGCACTAATTCAAATATCCACGTACATTCACTTGAAATTAAAGATATGTGAAAGCTGAAATATGAATGAAATTCAACTAGTAAATGGTGTTTTGTTAACTCAGAGGCTCAGAAATTGTAGAGAAAACTGGCAAGCAGGTTCTGGTGTATTAGAATCAACGTGGTTCTACCATTGAATTTAGTCTATGAACTTTAGACTTAAAGCATCTAAGGGTCACTTCCTTCATGTACAATTTAACATTTGTATAACCTTGGGGAAAAGACTGAACTTCTCTAGAGATCCATGTCATCACGTAAAGCACATACCCTATATGCACATTGCAGGAATTAAATCAAAAAAAAATTTTAATCACTGATTCTTAGACAGTAAAAGATTTTTTTTAAGACATCACTCACAGTGACCACTCTTTAAATGTTAGTCCCACTTTTCCTTTACCCTGGTGGAATTCTGAGAAAATGGGAAATCTTAGGTCATTTAGTCTCGGAGAATAGGCTATTATAAATAAAAGGATGGAGATTTCTTATGTATTTTTCTAGCAATAGAAATAGTAATTTTTGTTTTTGTTTCACCATCACTTTTCTCAAATCACTGGAAGAAAAAGAAAACCAAATAAGTCAAATAATAAGAAAAAAAAACTGAACAAAATAAAAATGGCTCCTCTTTAGATTGGAAAGCCTAGGAGTGGAGGGTAGGGGATGAGAGGAGACTAACAATGACGAGAAACCCATATTCCAAGCATTAATATATTTGTATATTCCAAGCAACATCAAGAAATTTTTAGGAGCAAGAACCACGTCAGGAAGTTCACAATCATTATCTAAACTTCTCAATATCCCTATGACAAAAAACAAATACCCCTATGATCTACAATTATAACTGTTATAAATATTGTATTAACATTCAGAGACAACCAATTACCTTCTCAACAACATATAGCTATTGAGAAACACATATTTCACCCCGGACTTTTTAGCTCATAGGTGGTATTCATTATGTTACAACTTCTTCTAAACCAAGAGGCAAGGATATAGGTAGAAACCGGAAAAATGACAAAAAAAGCAGCCCAAATGCTTGAGATCCTCAGAGAACAAAAGTGCTTCCTCCGAAGCATTATATTTACTTGCTTATGTGTATCTCTAATCTGAGGGATTCCATCATTGACTCCATAACCAATATTAATCTCAGTTCCTTATTCATGGGTAAGGAATCCAAGGTATAGAGAAAATCCTTGTAGAAAGATTTTCTCCTCTTTTAATAATCACTTATCAGTTTACTTTTTCTCTATACAACATGGTAGTCATGGTAGTCATTCATCACTTAAATATGTGACTTCATTAGGAACCATTTTAACACTTTTTCTCCCTCCATGGACATCAACTTAATTAATTTTTTTATCACCCCCATAAACAGAGTTCTAATTTTGTAAAAAAAAAAAAAAAAAAAAAAGTTTTGAGGACTAGAGCTCTCAAATAACTGACCCAATACTGCATATTAAGCAACAAACCAGAATTCGAAGTTATATCCTGTTAACTCCAAAATTCCTTTTCTTAATCCCTCTACAATATGACTACCCTAAAAGACCTATTTGACAATTTACTTATTAATTCTCTGAGGTCTTGTGATACATAGAAGTCAGTAAATAAATAATTGGTACAATATGCACTGACATATGTCATGTTTGTGTATCAACTTTTCTGTGATCTCCATTTATTTTGTCTCATTACCTACTGTACCCCTCTCTAGACATTGGCACTGAGATACAGCAATACATGTCTTACCCTTTATAAGACATCTAGTTATAGCAAATTTGGCCTAGACCCAAGCCACCTAAGCTCTGCCATAGTTTTCCTACTGCCACATGCTGCCAATGTCCCTAATATTTTCTGAGGGTAAAAGATTAGAGAAGCTTTCTTGTCCATTGTTAAAGATGATGATGGCTAAATGTGTGTTTCAATTACAAAGCTTATCTGGTTCGCCCAACAAATTACAGTTTCTGCCTTGCCCTCCAAAGATAACTGGTGCTGATCGTTATTTCTACATTTTATTCCATGTCCAGGAACAGAAAAAGTACATATTATTGGTGATCCTACAGACATACCAGACCTCAGTTTCACAACTTTTTATGATTTGTAGTTTCTATTTCAATTTTTACTCCCCAAAGTTTCCATCTTGTTTTAAGCTATTAAAAGAAAACAAAACAGGGAAAATCCCAAATCAAATCATTGCTGCCCTTGTGAAGGGCATGAGGAAAAAGGACAAAATGAAGCTCATAGGATAGCACAGATAGATGCACAGAATGAGTTGCAGTCTGAGAACTCATGGGCTCTGCTAGCATGCCCTGAATGATGTGAGTGCACAGGAATCTTGTTCCCACACTTTCAGAATATCCACCTTTGATGATATGCTGGATCCTAGCAATCCTAGTATTTATTTGTTGTCCTGTTCATGCTGGATACTGGAAGAAGAACCTCCGGGTGCCATGTATCTGATAATGTCTGGATTGTGTCTATGGGCAGATACTGTCATACTAATACTTAAGCTTGTTCAATAGATTTCTTTTCTATACAATGGAAAAATCTTTAAGATTAGAGACCAGGGCCTCCCCTGGTAGTGCAGGCAGTTGAGCGCCCTGCTGTGAAGCTGTCTGCAGCCGCTGCAGCACCAGTTCAATCCCAGCCGGCCAGCGAGAGTCCCACACAGTGCGGCAGATCTCTCCTGTCGTGCCCACTGCTCCCCTCAGCAGTGTATTTCATCAGTCTGCCTGTTCTGCTCCCCGCTCTGTCTCTGGTGAATCCTCTCACCCTCCCGCAAATCTGGCCTGTACCCCGGTTCTTGTATAAATAAATAAATCTTTAAGAAAAAAAGATTAGAGACCATATTTGTCTTATTTACTTTGGTGTGCACAGGACATTGCCAGGGATATAAGCAAACATCCTATGTAAGTTTCTTTCTTTTTTTTTTAAAGATTTATTTATTTATTTATACAAGCACTGGGTACAGTCAGAAGCGCAGGAGGGTGAGAGAATTCACCAGAGCCAGAGCGGGGAGCAGAGCAGGCAGAAGGACCGAAGTACACTGCTGAGGGGAGCAGTGGGCGGCAGGAGAGATCTGTGTGCCTTGTGGGACCCTCCTCTGGTGGCCGGGGAGCAGCGGGGGATGAAATCTGCGCTGAAGAGGCTGCGGGCAGCTTCACAACCCAGCGCTCAACTGCTGCGCCACCATGGAGGTCCCTATGTAAGTTTCTTAATGAAGAGTATTTTGTCATTCAAATTATGATGCAACGGCAGCACGTTAAAAGAAGACATAACTGAAATGATTTAGGATACAGAACAACATGCATGAACTTCAACATGCATCCTCATTTTAATAAAATTGACGATATATGAAAGCAGACATTTGAATAAAAAGCTGAGCACTGCTTTACAGATTCTAATTCATTGTGCAATGATTGTTAGGCACTGAAAAAAAACTTCATTATCAGAAATTCCCTAGAAGATGCTAACTGTTTTGCTTAATAGTAACAATTGTCATCAGCTACCAGCAGATATGCTTTTGACAAACAAGAAGCATAAATTAACATGAAAGGAGAGAGGCCAAATAATGCTCAAGCTTTGTCTCTCTGAGGACTAGTAAAGAGTGAATCTTCCCCATCCAGAGAATGTGTAAATTTGTAGACATAACTAAGAACTAGGTTCTCATGTATTATTAGGTCATCATAGAATTCAATCTGTGAACCTTAGAATCTGAGCCTTCATTTCTACCTCTACTATTTAATGATTGTGTACTCTTGGAGGAAAATTTTTTTACTTCTTTGAGTACATGTCATTATTTGTAAAATGGAGTCACAATACCTACTCTGTCTCCACGCTTCACAATAAAAGCATGATTTCTTTAAAACGTCTGTCAAAAGAATGAACCTTTCTAAATGCTATTTCCAATTTCCCTTCATTGGGTTGCTCAGGTGGAAGCCTGAGAATCTGGAAAATCTTAAGTCATTTAGAGTTCATTTAGATGAGGATATTATTATGAAAATGTTTGAGATTACTAATATTTTTCTAAATCCTGATATACTACTTGCTTGTTCTCTTTCCTTGTAATTACTAGTAGTAAAAAAAAAAATCCAGGGCCTCACCAGTGGCACAGCAGTTGAGCGCTGGCTTGCAAAGCTGCCCGCAGCCTCTGCAGTGCTGGTTCAATCCCCGGCCACCGGGTGAGGATCCCACATGGCACGCAGACCTCTCCTGCCGCCCGCTGCTCCCCTCAGCAGTGAACTTTATCAGTCTGCCTGCTCTGCTCTCTGCTGTGACTCTGGTGAATTCTCTCACCCTCCCGCGCTTCTGACTGTACCCAGTGCTTGTATAAATAAAGTATAAATAAGTAATCTTTAAAAAAAAATCCAACCAATCACACAAAAGACGAAAAGCAAAGCAAAACAAAACTCATCTTAAAATGGAAAGGGAAGGAGAGAGGGGAAAAAAAGAACAAATTCTAACAATATAGTTAAAATGATAACATTCTAAACTTGCTCCACATCAAGAAATACTGTCATAGGAGCAAGCAGTCTCAGGAAATCCAAAAACATGGCATTTAATCTACATGGCCATTCTATGAAATACCATTGAAACTCCATTTTTCAAAACACAGTATTTTAGGCTCAAAGAGAACAGAACTGCTTAAGAACATATTGCTAAGGAGAAACAGCCTTGTTCTTCATGCACATAGTCTCCCGGGGTACTCTTTTCATTATGTCACAATTTCTCCACAACCAAAGAGCTTGTGGGAAAACTGGAAAAAGTAACAGATAAATAAGCAGACCAATCCCTTGAGATCCACAGAGAAGTAAAAGGGTCCATAGGATGTCTACCCAGTGCAAACAGTGTGAATTGGGGGACTCTATACCCTCTTTGTTTCTTGGTTTCTTTAAAGACTTCCTTGATTACCTTGTGCTACTTCCTCACTCCTAAACACTCTCAGCATCCGGTATTTAATTGCTCCCTCTGCTCAGAGAGCTCCTGCTCCCTGTGTCCTGGGATACATCATAAATGGGACCCCAGAGGGACGATGTGATCATATAAGATCCTGCAAAGGGAAGAGATACCCTCTGCTAGCAGAGAAGTCACCTTAGGTCACAGGGCATACTTCAGATGTACAGCGTCCCCTCTCTGTGTGATTAGGAATGAAAAGGACCATGTGTGGTCTGCAGCCCAAAAAGCCCAAACCATTTCCATGATCCCTAAAAAAGAAAGATTGGGAATGGTAAGCTCCAAAACATTATAGAAGAAACTGAAGCTAAAAGTAGAGGAAAATATTTGTTTTTCTAACTTAAACCAACAATGAACTTTTTGACTATAAAATGCTCAGTACATCTTTTTATTTTCTAAGTTATCCTCACTCTGAACTTTACTATAGCAAGGACTGACAGAAGAAATCAAAATCAAGAGTTTCCTTCTCCTTTTATGGCTTGATTAGAGTTCTTACCACCATTCACTCTATCAAACAGCATGCAGGAATGCATTCACAGATCCTTTTTTGCCTCAATTTTTGTTTCCTTAACCAATAACTCAGCATCTATCACCTTTTCCAAATAACACACTTATTTAGGACTAAAAATCTGGATGGATATTTCTAGACACGAAGAAAAGAAATTTCTCTGGCATGGAGAAAATAACAATCTTTATGATACAAAGGTATGTAAAGATAATCCCTGGGTCTCTCCCAAATTCTTTGAAGACTGCACATAATTCTTTTTATTTTTTTTTCTTTTTATTTATTTATACAAGAACTTGGGTACAGGCTAGATTCACGGGAGGGTGAGAGGATTCATCAGAGACAGAGAGGGGAACAGAACAGGTAGACTGACGAAATACACTGCTGAGGGGAGCAGCGGGCGAGACAGGAGAGGTCTGCCACGCCATATGGGACCCTTGCTGGCTGGCTGGGATCGAACCAGCACTGTAGAGGCTGCGGACAGCTTCACAGCACGGTTTTCAACCACCTGCACCACCAGGTGAGGCCCTGCACATAATTCTTTTTAAATGGTTCCCTTTTCTTCTCCTTTTTCTAAAATGCAGTATCTCTCAAGGTTTGGCCTCCAGTCCTATGTTGTCGTCACTTTATTGTCCCTTCTGTAACCTCCATCAGGCTTAAGACATCTGTCATCTCCATGCAGGTAACTACTTCCCAAATTTTTTAGCATTGCACGCTCAATAACAAATAGTATAATGAGCCACACATAGCATGCTATTTTGTATCAAATCTTTCATAAACAATATCACTTTAATCCTTACAACAATCCTGTGATATATTATCTTCATTGAAACAAAAATTAACATTTACTGGGTTCCACTACTACCAAGCACAATTGTAACAACATCCCACATTTTTATTGAAAATGTCAAATATAGACTTGCAGAACCTAATTGAGGGGTATAATGCCAAAGAGACTTATCAATGATTTCATGGGACTTTCCTATTTGACCCCTACTGTCTTGCGTTAATTATTATTAGCATCCCTTTTGATTCTCAAAAGTATCCCAGTTATGGTGATAAATTTTAACTAAGTTGTGGGGGAGGCTACTGGTACAAAGAATATTTTCTGCTTTTTCAAAAATGAAAGTTGAGGTTCGGAGAAAGTAAATTACTAATCCACAGCCATGCCACTAACAATCAGAATTTGAACTTGGGTCTCCAGACCTCTAATCTTTTCATTATATCCTATGTCGTGTCTTTCCTAGACAAATATTTGATTTGAGCTCAATCTTCTAGGAAAGCTGTGTCCATTTTTGTTATAGGTGTCACCCTAAATGACTATTTGAATTATCACTTTAGGTTTCAGGCATGTCTTGGATGCCTACGAACCTGTCTAATCATGATCTTAGGAATGGGAGGATGTTGAAATTTTAAGGAAAAAAATTAATATTTCAAGTTATTAGGACAGAATTTTAGAATTTTTTTCAAAAATTTAACATGGTAAATACAATTTTAGTTTGTAGCTATCTTTGATACGACTTGTCTTAGATAAAATAATATTTATTCTGCTCTAGAACCAGCAGAAATGTAACTCATATTTCATTTTATATGTCACTGATCATAAACTGGCACAATTCCTGTTTTACTGGTTTTGAATGGTTTGGAGGGGGATTGCTTGCATGAAGGGTAGAAGGGACAAGAGAGATCCTTAAATCATAGTTCCCAAACTTGTCCATTATGTATTTTATCTGCTCCTTAGCATAACTCAGAATGGACTGCCAAGTTCCCCAGGGTATTTTCTAAACACTTCTCCAAACCCTCGCTGTTTAGCATTAGCTGTGCAGATGCAAATATTAAATCAGCACGAAATGGCTGACTCTTGTCCAGAGGTAAGGAGTAAGTTACAGCTGCTGGGTACCTCCAATGCCATAGACTGCATAGATGTCTTATCCTGTTTATCTTAAAATAGTGTATCTACATAGACTTGACACCATATGTGAACTTTTCATTTATTCACTTATATAAATATTTAAATGACAACAATTCAAAGGTACAGTGATAATACTCCAGATTAAATGGAAAATTGCAGTGTTCACTCTAAGGACCTTATAGTCTAATAGTACCTGAATTCATTCATGTAAGGATTTCTCTTGTAAATATGAGTAGTTTTAACCTGTCTTACCACTTCCTATTTTCTTGGAAGATAAAATGATCTATCAGTAACCATCAATTATAAAGGAGATCAGGGAAATTCATCAGGGATTGTATTTAGAAGTCAGTCATTTATGATTAGACAATTTTCATATATTTTGAATATCAAAATAAGAATTTATAAATAAAAACAACATAAAAATATCTCTTTTTTTGCACAACTCACAAGCACATTTAAACATAAAGCATTGTAACAGATGTTGATCACAACAGAACCGATGGGCAGTTTCATACTCTCTGCATTTGAGTGACATCTCCCTTTAAAATAAAACAATGATCAAACTTCTAGAATCAGAGTGCAGACTGGTGGATTACAGGAACAGAAGCCAGAGAGAAAAGGGGAGTTGATAATAAAAGGTTATGAAATTTCAGTAGTGTAAGGTGAATACATTGTAGAAATCTGTTGTACAAGACTGTGTTTAAAGTCAACAATATTGTGTAATATACTAAAAAAAATCACATTAAGCTTTCTAGAAAACACCGCAAAAGTTGCAGAATTGAAATACTTTCAATGCACTAATAATTCAAAAATTCCAATTGTTGGCAAAGATTAAATATCCCATATTTACATATTCATACAAGACACAACTTAGCTAAACTTTAAAGAATGTAAGAGTTCAGGGTAATATCTACCTATCACTATTTCATTGTATATTTTAATAAACATTGCCAAACAAGAAAAATGCTGAAACAATGTTAATAAATCAAATCCTAATGGTCATTACATGATATCGCAATCTATTGTCCTATCATATTTAGTGCCCAAATTAACCTTCAATGGAAATTTAGGGTCTCTGAATGAACCCTCAGATAATAATAGACACATTCTAAAAAGAATCAGGAGCATCAGGCTCCCAGGTTGCTTTATTAAAGGGCATTATCGCTAAACAGTTGGTTTTGGACATTATGTTCAATTGCCACAGTTTATATGCATTTGACCAAATAATGCTTCCTTCTGTATTTTATAAGAAATTTGTATCTATTTTATATTGCAATTATAAAGGGATATGCTATCTAATGAGCCGTCCCAAACTGACTTTTGATAGATGCTTGGGGTATTTGACCACATCTTTGAGTAACTTCCAGGTTGGTCTACTTTAGCACATTATTATTTATACTTGGTTGTGAGCCTTAATTAAATGATAACAATTGTGATCTTTGACCTCACAGCCATTCAAGTATTTCAGCATCTTGATGGTCACTTTCCTTTGCATCCATATATACCCATGTGCACTCATCAGGAAGATGCTATCTTGAGCTACGAAACACAGATTTCATTTATAGCCCCTAAGTGTTTTGGTAGAATTCCTAATTCTTGATTAAAACATCATTTTTATTTATAAGCAAATATCAGTGATGATGAATGTAGCTTCAGTGTTTCTTTCACAAATCAGCATCCACATTCATGCATTATCTTTTGTTTCCAACCAGACAAGACCCACATCCACAGCAACATGAGGAATCACACAGAGCTGACTGAGTTCATTCTGCTGGGAATACCTGAGACACAGGGACTGGAGATTGTGCTCTTTGTCATCTTCTTGTTCATTTACCTCTTTACCCTGCTTGGAAACTTACTCATCCTTACAGCAATTATCTCTTCCTCTGCCCTTCATACACCCATGTATTTCTTCTTGGGACTCCTCTCTATTTTTGACATGCTGTTCCCATCTGTCACCTGCCCCAAGATGCTGTTCTATCTCTCTGGCCAGAGCCACGCTATTTCTTATCACGGATGTGCCGCCCAGCTCTTCTTCTACCATTTCCTGGGCTCCACGGAAGGGTGCCTCTACTCTGTGATGGCTTATGACCGCTTTGTTGCCATCTGTCACCCACTGAGGTATAATCTCATCATGAGACCTGGAGTTTGTGTTGGTTTGGTCCTGGGAGCCTGGTGTGTGGGATGTCTAAATGCCACTACCCTGACCTCCTTTACATTTCGGCTAACGTACTGTGGCCCCAACCAGGTGGGCTACTTTTTCTGTGACATTCCTGCTGTCTTACCCCTGGCTTGTGATGACAGCTCCCTTGCCCAGAAAGTGTGTTCCACTATTGTTGACATTATGGTTTTAATGTTTTGGTTCACAGTTTGCATCTCTTACACACGCATTGGGATTGCCATTTTGAAAATCCGTTCAGCAGAAGGCAGGAAGAAAGCTTTCTCCACCTGCAGTGCCCACCTCACTGCCATCCTCTGTTCCCTTGGACCTGTAGTCATCATATATCTGCAGTCTACACCCAACCCCTTGCTTGGTTTTGTGGTACAAATATTAAATAATTATGTGTCACCCATGCTGAACTCATTAATCTACTCCTTAAGGAACAAGGAAGTGAAAAGATCCCTGAAAATTGTGTTTCACAGAATAGTACTTACTTCTCTGGAATAAGTTATGGGTTTGTAACTCATTCTCTATTTTTTGTTGTTGTTGTTGTTAAAGAAATAAGCACATTATAAAAAATGATTCCTTTAAAGCAATATATTAATTTGCTTAATAAGACTGTCTATTTTGAGTATCTGTTATTCTTGGGACTCCATAAGTAACTGCAATTACTATTATGGTCAGTGTCTTCATTTCTGGATAAAAAATCCAAGGGGCATCACAAGCAGCTTGAGACAGATTTCTTTCTACATTAGGCAACCAAGTTTGCCTAGTTGAGGGAAGTGAAAGTCTCTGGCAATCCAAGAAGCACCCTTCATAATCCATCTCCATGATGAATCAAACTTAAAGTCATTTTCTTGTTGTTACACTTAGTAGATACACTTCCTGCAAGATGCTAGGAGTAGTATTATTATTGATAGAACTTTGCTAGAGGCCCTGTGATGAACACCTCACAGATGCCACCTTGTTTCAACATCCTATCACCCAGAAAAGTAGAGTTTCCATTTTGTCAAAAGGAGCTTTGAGAAACAGACTTCATGTAATGGTCTCCATTGCACATAAGGCAGCAAACCAGACCCCAGAGTCAGAACCTGTTAACTCCAAAGTCCCTTTTTAAAATCCCTCTACTACATGACTATTCTAAAAGATCTGTTTGGAAATTTACTCATCCTCATTACCTCTCTCAGAACTCATTATATATATACAATACATTCAGTGAGTAACTGGTAAATAATATGGACAAACTCCACCTTTTTATATTGGCTGTATTATGAGCTTTGTTTATTCTGTGCCACTGCTCACTGTACTGAGCTTCAGTCTATATATGCCTTGCTCTTTATAACACAACTACAATTGTTACAGGAAAGCCAGGTCTATACCAAGTTCTCTTAACTCTTACTGTCATGGTATTTCTTCTGTACCATGCAATCAATCTTGAAAACGAAACTTCAGTGTCAATGTAAAAGGACCGGAAAAACTCTGTCCATTGTTGAAGACAATGTCCCAATATGTGGCTCCACAGCCATGCTCACTTGATTCCACCATCAAGCTACATTTGCCAACTTGGCTTCCAACAATACTGGAGCAGATTTCTCCTACATCTTTTCTACAATCTGTGGTGGGAAAGGGACACCACTTTATGAAGCCCCACAGATCAATCAGCCTTAGTTTTCAAGACATTTTAGTGATTGGTAGTTTTGTGTTCCCTTTTTAATCCCCAAATTCTCCCTTCTAGTGGAAACCATGGAAACAAATAAAAAAGCAGAAATCCCAAATGAAGTAAATTGCCTCCCTAACTAAAGAAGAGGACATGAAGCAAGAGGACAAAATGAAGCACACTAGCATAGATGGATGGAGCCAGGTACTGTAAGGCTCCATGCCCCGTGCTAGCCCATCTAGAAAAACCTGTATCACACAGAATCCTACTCCCACAGATAGAATATTTACCCTAGAGAATGTGCCAGATCCATATTGCGCTAGTGTGTTTTTGTCCTATTAATGCTGCATTGAGGGAAGAAGCCAGGTGCTATGGTGTCTCCTCACACCTCGATTGTGTTTATGAATATGTACCCATTGACCAACACTTCAACTTGTTCAAGAGATTTGGAAAATCTAATGAAAAATTCCGTAAGTATAGAGATCCTATTCACCGGTATGTCCCCAGGATGTAGCCAATAGTCAATATCTTGTAAGTTGAACACTACTTTGTCATTCAAATTATGATATAATCACATATTTGCTACCATTTAAAGAGGAACATGAAGAATTAGAACACAGAACAATGTGCACTAATTAAAATATCCACATACATTTATGTGGAATTAAAGTTATGTGAAAGCTGAAATATGAAAGAAATTCAACTAGTAAATGGTATTTTGTTAACCCGGAGGCTCAGAAATTGTAGAGAAAACTGTCAAGCAGCTTCTGGTATATTAGAATCAATGTGGTTCTACCATTGAATTTAGTCTATGAACTTTAGACTTAAAGCATCTAGGAGTCACTTCCTTCATGTACAATTCAACATTTGTATAACCTTAGGGAAAAGACATAACCTCTCTGGAGATCCATGTCATCATATAAAGCATATACCCTATACGCACATTGCAGGAATTAAAACAAACCAAAAAAATTAATCACTGTCTCTTAGATGTGAAAAGATTTTTTTAAGACATCACTCACAGTAGCCACTCTTTAAATGTTAGTCCCACTTTTCCTTTACCCTGGTGGAATTTTGAGAAAATGGGAAATCTTAGGTCATTTAGTCTCAGAGAATAGGCTATTATAAATAAAAGGATGGAGATTTCTTATATACTTTTCTAGCAATAGAAATATTAATTTTTGTTTTTGTTTTACTATCAGTTTTCTCAAAATCACTAGAAGTTAAGAAAAAGAAAACCAAATAAGCCAAATAACAAGAAAACAAAAGCTGAAGAAAAACTCATTTTTAAATTGGAATAAACAGGACTGGGGGGTGGGGGATAAAAGGAGTCTAACAATGATGAGAAATCCATATTCCAAGCAACATCAATAAATCTGCAGGAGCAAGAACCACATGTCAGGAAGTTCACAATTATTATCTAATTTAAACTTCTCAATATTCCTATGAAAAAGAAAAATACCCCTGTTACCTACAATTATAACTTTTATAAATTATTGTGTTAAGGTTTGGAGACAACCAATTACCTTCTCAATAACATAGCTATTGAGAAACACATACTTCAACCCAGACTTTTTAGCTCATAGGTGGTATTAATTATGTTACAACTTCTTCTAAACCAAGAGGCAAGAAAATAGGTAGAAACTAGAAAAATGACAAGTAGCCCAAATGCTTGAGATCCTCAGAGAACAACGGGGTCCATAGGATGGCTACCCAAAGGAGGTATATTGCGTGTCCAGGGAGAATCTACACTCCTTTAATCCCAATTCCTTTGAAGACAATCTTGATTAACAATTTGTACAATTTTCTCGCTCCTACACTCAACATCTAGCACTAATTGTTCCCTCTGCTCAAAGGGCTCCTGCTCCCTGTGTCCTGGGATATACCATGAGTGGGATCCCAGAGGGATGATGAGATCACATGAAATCTCTGCAAAGGGAAGAGCTGTTCTTCTGCTAATCAGTGAGGAATCACTCTAGATGTGAGGGCACCATCAGACACATACCATACCCTCGCTGTGTGAATCTAAGTGAAAAAGATCACTGTGGTCTGCAGAACAAGAACCCAAGACTGATTCCATGACGCACAGGGAAGAGAGACATTGGAAATGGAGAGACCACATCTTTGTAGAAGAAACTGAAGCATAAAGGAGGCAGAAAACATTTTTCTTTACTTGAGCCTATAATGACCCTTTTGGCCACGTAAGTGCCTAAAGCATAGTTCATCTTTCTTTTAACGTCTTTACCCTCACTATAGACTCAGTATTGCAAGTACTATTGGAAGAAATCAAAGTAAGGACTTTCTTCTCTTTTTATGCAAAGACCAGGGCCCTTTTCTTCATTTACTCTGTTGAACAACACGCAGAAATTCATTCATTTATTTTTTTTCTTTAATCATATTCAATTTTTATTCTGTTCCAAGCACCAAACATTACCTAGGATAAAAAAAAATAGTGGATATATCCCCTAACATGGAGAAAAATTTATTTCTATGGCATGAAGAAAATCATCATCTTTATGACACAAAGATTTGTAAAAGACATTCTCCAGGTCATCTCCCAATTCTCTGAAAAATGTATATATGTCTTAAATGGCTCCTGTTCCATTTTTCCTAAAGTGAAATAGTGCTTAAATTTTATATCCAGTCTTCTGTGCTTATTTTGTCTCCCCTCTGAACTCTCCCTTAGGCTTCAGACTCTGTCATCTATGTAAGGATAATTATTTTCCAAGCTCTTTATCATGGGATTCTCTTTAGCAAATAATGAACCACAGATCATATGTTGTTATGAATCAACATATTAGAACGAAAAATATATAATAGAACAATAGCCAAGTCATGAAGCAGAGTACACAATAATAGTTGCCAGATGTAGGAATGAGGGGGAATTAGGGAGTTGCTAGTCAAAAGATATAAAGTTTCAGGAACACAAGAGAATATATCCTAGAAATTTGCTCTAAAGCATTGTGCCAAAAGTTAACACTAATGAACAGTACTCTTCAAAATCTGTAAGATGGTAGATCACATGTTAAGTTTTCATGCAAAAAAATAATTGAGATATCATGAACATGGATACTGGTTTGTGAACAAAACACTCCAACTACATTCATCATCACTGATATTTGTTTAAAAATAATGATGTTGAAATTTAGAATAGGAATTCTACCCAAACATTTAAGGCTCAGTATAAAAATCGATACCTTGATTTCTTGAGATACCATGTTCCTCACAATTTACATAAGTAAATTCAGTATCCACGTTCATGCTATCTCAATTTTTGTTTCCAACCACACCCAGATCCCCAGTGACATGAGGAATCACACGGAGGTGAAGGAGTTCATTCTGCTGGGAATACCTGAGACCCAGGGAGCAGAGACTTTGCTCTTTGTCATCTTCCTGTTCATTTACCTCTTCACCCTGCTTGGAAACTTACTCATCCTTACAGCAATTATCTCTTCCTCTGCCCTTCACACACCCATGTATTTCTTCTTGGGACTCCTCTCTATTTTTGACATACTGTTTCCATCTGTCACCTGCCCCAAGATGCTGTTCTATCTCTCTGGCCAGAGCCACGCCATTTCTTATCACGGATGTGCCGCCCAGCTCTTCTTCTACCATTTCCTGGGCTCCACAGAAGGGTGCCTCTACTCTGTGATGGCTTATGACCGCTTTGTTGCCATCTGTCACCCACTGAGGTATAATCTCATCATGAGACCTGGAGTTTGTGTTGGTTTGGTCCTGGGAGCCTGGTGTGTGGGTTGCCTTCAATCCACAATTCTGACCTCCTTTACATTTCAGTTAACCTACTGTGGCCCCAATCGTGTGGACTACTTCTTCTGTGACATTCCTGCTGTCTTACCCCTGGCTTGTGATGACAATTCTCAGGCCCAGACTGTGGGTTCTACTAATGTTGGCTTTCTGGCCTTAATGCTTTGGTTCACTATTTGTGTCTCCTACACACGCATTGGGATTGCCATTTTGAGAATCCGCTCAGTGGAGGGCAGGAAGAAAGCTTTCTCCACCTGCAGTGCCCACCTCACTGCCATCCTCTGTGCTTTTGGACCTGTAATCATCATCTATCTGCAGTCTACACCCAACCCCTTGCTTGGTGCGGTGGTGCAAATATTAAATAATATTGTCTCACCTATGCTGAACTCATTAATCTACTCCTTAAGGAACAAGGAAGTGAAAAGATCCCTAAAAAGGGTGTTCCATAATGTAGTATTTACTTCTCTGTAATAAGCTATAATTTTTTAATGAATTCTTGATTTATTATATACATTCTATAGAAGCAAACACTAATGTTTGAAATTTATTGTTGCTAACATCATCCTCCTATCCTCTTGTTAAATAATCAGATAATAAAATTTGCTTCTCCAAAGCATTGTATTTTATTTGCCTAATGAGATTTTTCTGTATGTGTCTCTGTAATCCCTGAAGTCTGTAAGTAACTACAATATTATTGTCAGTGCCTTTATCTTGCTTAAGGAAATCCAAGGGGCAGAGTTAACAGCTGGAGACAGATTTCTTATTCCTATTTTCAGTAGCCAATTTTACATGGTTGATGGTATTAAGCATCTGTGCTAATCAGGGAGAATCCTTCAAAGTCCACCACCTCTGTATCAAATCTTTCATTTTTCTTGCTTCTCCGAAAGCAATAGTTACCCTCTTCTGCTGTGAACATTTCAGTTCCTCCATGTTGCTAAAAATAGTATTAATTAACATTCATAGAACCTGATTTGTTTTCCAGGCACTATGATGAACAATTTGGATACCATCTTATTGACTCTAACATCATTCCCATAAAGTTGAGTTTCCATATTGTAGGAAGGAATTTTCAGGATTACAGACGTCAAATAATGCACCTAAGATACATATAATGTAGCAGACCAAACTTGCAACTCAGCTCCAGTAACACTAAAATCTCTTTTCTTAATTTCTCTACAACATGACTGCCCTAAGAGGCCTGCTTAGCAATATATTCATCATTTGTACCTCTCTCCAGAGCTCATGATCTATAGAGGGTTTTCAATAAATTACTGGTAAAACATGGTGTACTATAGATTATATTTGAATATTGACTATACTGTGATCTCTATTTACTTATAATCCCTTCCACCTACATATAGAAGTATCTTACCCATTATAACATATCTAACTATGATATAGCCAGGGCTAGACCTAAGCCCTCTTAACTCCTTGTCATGGTTTTCCTTTCCTCCCACATTGCTAATATCCAAAATTACTCCCTAGTGTAAAAGGATGGGGCAAACCTTCCTGTCCAGTGTCGTTTGAAGAGAAAATGGTCTAATCATGTAGCTCAATTACCACATGCTTTTGAACACACACCAAGTTATGTTTTCTAATTTGACCTTCAATTTATTGGTGGTACAATTTATTGATGATCCCACAGACACAGCAGCCCATAGTTTTCTTGACATTTTGTGATTTGTGGCTTTTATGTTCCATTTTTACTCTCCAATGCTCATATTCTACTTGCAACCATTAAAACAAGTAAAAATCAAAAGTAAATGTCTGCCTTTACCAAAGACAAAAAAGGACAAAATCCACCTACAATCTCAGTAGCATTTATCTAACCTAAAAACTATCTTTTCTCCTTTTCTCATAACCAAGTATCTCAAAATTCTACAGCCTGGTGATCTCCCTTAACTGTCACTCTGATTATTAGCCTCTCTCAGCACTACTACCTGAACTGTCTCTTCCTATGTCCCTTCCCCCACAATATACTCAATACAATCCTCCTTAAAACTCACCTAAAGTTTCTCAAAGTTCCTAACAGAGAGCATATTCGTTAAAAGGACCAACCAGACCATGATTAACTTGCTTTTCTGCCTCTCAAGGTTTATCTCAGTCCTCTTCCTCGCTTTGCTCCTGTTCATCAAACATACTTCCAAAGCCTCTGTATGTGCTCTTGTCTGTCAAGAATGTTCTTTGTCTTACCTTTCTTGGAACTCTTGCTCTTCAGATCTCCATTGACACATTTCAAGGGAAGTCCCGGACTTTCAAGGACCACCACCTAGTGATACAAATCATGATACAAATAGGTATTGACATGAAAAGAAAAACCCAGGATACAAGTACTTTGCTGTTACAACTACTCAGGTATAGTTGCATATAGAGACTATATAGAGAGAATATATGTGTGTGTGTGTGTGTGTGTGTGTGTGTGTGTGTGTGTATAAAGAAAACTGAGCTTTTCTTCCTAGCATTTGCTACATAAACATATACATATGATATATAGATACATATATATTAGATTTGAGTAATGTTTTTATTACTGGACTGTGAATTATTTGGGAGAAGTCAAGACTAATTCCTATTCACCAGAACATAGTTTCCATACCACAGCAGCTGCTAACACATTTTTGAGGAATGAAAAAGTGACCTCAGAAACATCCACATTATTGACACCACTTTCTCTCCTCTTTTTAGCATTTTGCTTGCCTGTTCTTAGCTTCTTATCCAGTTTAGGCCTTTTGACTATTATTATAACTAGTACTAAATTCCTCCTTTTCTTCCCACCCATTCTCCTGTGAACCCCTTTTATGTAATGAATACATATAATTTTCTAAGAGGGCAGGTTCTAAGAGTCCTTACCACACAGAGAAAATTAGAGAAAAGAAAATGGTCACTCTGTGAGATGCTGGATATGTTATTCAGCACAATTCATCATGTACGCATATATCAAAACACCCCACTGTACAATTTATATAGAGTATTTGTCAATTTATATCTCAAAAGCCAAAATAAATGAAAGTTGCTTTCACATGTTTAATTTCAAGGTCAAGAATATTAATATTTTAGTTTTGTATTACGGCATTAAATACTGCAACCAAACAAGTGCTTCAAAATAATAACTTATTCTATTAAAAGGTAAATTGAGTTCTTGTTTTAAAATGCATATAAAGTGTAATGTGCAATTATACCTTTGTTGCTTAGAATAATTCTGGTACATCTTTATACTTTGAGGAACTTATAAATGAAAATAACAAGATGTTCTGTTATTCTTTATTCTGCAATTGTTATCACTGAAAGCAGTGACTGGACTTTAAAGCTTGTGGAACATTTGTGTTTTTAGTGGCCATGATATTAATTTAGCATGTACCCTGTTGATTTTAAACATTTCATTTGCAATTTTCAAATAGTCTTAAAAGGCTAGGTTGCAACAAAAACATTATTTGCTTTTTAAATAAAAATTCCAGATGACTTTGTAACAATGATATACTAAACACTCCTTAAACATTGAAACTTGATGATCAAAAACTTTATTACCAAGAAGAGGCCAGATCCCAGCTTATTCCAGAATAAACTCCATAATTTGGAGGCATTTGTTTAAGTCCTTTGATTCTTACTTTTCTAATATGTAGACTTCATCAGAGTTTTATGAGGTATAAATAAGACCATAACACTCTTTTTCTCTCCAATAAACTAAAATTTTTGAGCACAGGGCCTATATCTGACCACCTCCACCCAAAACTATTTGGGCCAAGAAAGATCTGGCAAATGATTAATGTCCTGACTAAGATAATTAGTACTCAGGACTTGCTGGTATAAATGAATCTATGAATGCAGTAATAAATGAACAAATGCATTCAATGAGGAATTTACACCCTGCCTCCCCCAATTATTTATTGTGTGTGCAAGACATTTAACTTAGGAAGTGTGAGCAGATGCTAAGTAAAATAATATGGACACCTGAAGTGACAGCTTAAAATTCTTTTTGTGCCCTCAGCATGTTTCTTCCCCCTAGCAATAGACCTTTTCCCTGCCCTTTGGTCAACTGCCCATCTCCAACCCACTGTACTCTGTACCCGGGCACAGAATAAGCATATGACCCAGCTAAGAAAATCAGATTTTAACCTGGAGCTGAGGCGCACATCAGCAAAGAGCAGCTGAGGCTGAATCATCTGATGGCAGTGTCGTGAGCCTGCTCAGGACCCTGGAGCTGCCCTAGTTCCAGAATCTTCCATAGGCCTGATACTTTCATCAATTATCTGTGCTACCCCAGTTACTATTGTTGGCAATAAATCAACCCTATTATCGCAGTGTAGTAAATAGCATGACAATTTTTTTTTATAAAATAACACATATGAAAAACCAGTAAATATAAAAATAAACCAAAAATATGTGACATATTTTTCACATTATTATTCCACTGAATTATATTTTACAAAAGAAACTAACAGATTTAATCTCTAATCAGGTCTCTCTCTCTCTCATTCATTTCTAAGGTCCAATTATACCAAGTAGTTAATTGTTCCCTTGCTCAGCACAGTCCCTGACTTGGGGGACTAATACCCAAAGGAAAACCAAGATTATTTAAAATCTGTGTTTGCAGTTCTGGAGCTGGGGGTGAATTTACTATAAAGAAATTGAAGCACATTTGTATTTGAAAGTGATTGAAAAACAGAACTCAGGATATCAACCTGCAGACTACAAACTGATGGGGATTTAGACAGAAGAGCGCCCCTTCCTCCTGGAGAACAAAAAGGAAATAACACCCCGTAACATCAGCCAAATATGTTCCTGGTTTGCCTTGTAAGTGTCCGAATTCAGTCCTTCACCTTTTCAATTGAGATAACATTGGTTGACAACATGATATGTGATTATTCAAAGACATAGGATCACACCTCCTCTGATGCATCCCCATCATCATCATTATCCCCCCTGTCAGGTAGCCTCAAGGCCTTCACTATTTTATTTTGTCTCTCATGAGATCCCCCCCATAGATAGATAGATAGATAGTATAGATATATAATACACACACAAGATTAAGAGATGGATAGGGTCTTATCTTAGACAGTAGGATTCATGGGTTGAGCTGTAATTTAAAGGTCTTATTGTTGTAGAAGTTAGAATGAGTTGAAAAAAGATATCCCAGGATATTTCAAAACATGGACATTGGAAGAAGCATCTACTATCCCTTCTCCTGTGTCTTCTACTGCCATAAAATTAAGATATTGCTTAGAAAATTGTTAGACAATTGTAGACATTAGAGAACTGAAAGGGAGGTTACAAGTTACTCACTGTTTGAAATCTGAGCACACAAGCCCTGTTAAAGTAATTTTATGTTCACTAAGAGCGGCCTAAGCCTCTTCTTTCAGCTAGTTTCTCATGATTGACCTTTATACCTAGGAAGCCAATGTGGGAAAGATGCTGGATCCTTTGTATGTATGGCTTAGATGATCACAAATGATTTTTGGAGCGTTAACATTACTGAACTGTCTTTGATGAATATAGGAAACTGTTACAAAGACATTGTGTCCCTATATTTGTCCCTTTTAGTATCAGAAAGTAGCTTCTGGAATGAATGTGATTTAACAGTGTCTATGAAGAATGTGAGGAGACAGGTCCTATAAAGGTTGTTGGTGAAATTATTATATCCAGTAAGGAGAGAAGCGGGTAGATCAAGACAATTCCTCCAGGAAGCATTAATCTGCAAATATCTAAGGCAGTTGCTGCTTTTCCACCTCACTGATTTAAGCAGCTAACCACAATTCTTTTTCACAGATACGCAAGAGTTAGTTCTTCCATTAAAAATGAGAAATCACACCATGGTGACTGAATTCATCCTGCTGGGCATCCCTGAGACAGAGGGCCTCGAGACTGTGCTTTTCTTCTTGTTTCTCTTAGTATATTTATGTATACTCTTGGGAAATGTGCTCATTCTTACAGCTATCATCTCCTCCTCCCAGCTTCACACCCCCATGTATTTTTTCTTGGGAAACCTCTCCATGTTTGACCTGGGGTTCTCTTCAACAACTGCTCCCAAGATGCTATTATACCTCTCCGGGCAGAGTCAAGGAATCTCTTACCAGGGCTGTGCCACCCAGCTCTTCTTCTACCACTTCCTGGGCTGCACGGAGTGTTTTCTGTACACTGTAATGGCCTACGACCGCTTTGTTGCCATATGTCACCCTCTGCGGTACATGGTCATCATGAACCACAGAGTCTGTGCCATCTTGGCCACAGGGACATGGGTGGGGGGCTGTGTCCATGCCATTATCCTCACCTCCCTCACCTTCCAGTTACCCTACTGTGGCTCAAACAAGGTGGGCTACTACTTTTGTGACATTCCTGCTGTCTTATCTCTAGCCTGCACAGACACGTCTCTAGCCCAGAGGGTAGGTTTCACAAATGTTGGTCTTTTATCTCTCATTTGTTTTTCTCTGATCCTTGTTTCTTACACTTGCATTGGCATCTCCATATCAAAAATTCGCTCTGCAGAGGGCAGGCAGCGAGCGTTCTCCACCTGCAGTGCTCACATCACTGCCATTCTTTGTGCTTATGGGCCAGTGATCATTATCTATCTACAGCCCAATCCCAGTGCCTTGTTGGGAGCTATAATTCAGATATTGAATAATCTTGTAACCCCCATGTTGAACCCACTGATATACAGCCTGAGGAATAAGGATGTAAAATCAGCTTTGAGGAATGTCCTCCACAAGAGGGACTTTGCTCTGGAAAATAAATGAGAAAATCTACAGCTTTGCTGGGTGAAATCTGACTTTCCATTTAAGACATTAGTCCCTAAGAGAATCAGCTTTAGTTTGTCAAAGATAGTAAAAACAAAACAAAGCCAATCAAGTTTAAGTATATCGCTCATGTCTTTTTCCAAGTATATTACCCATGTCTTTTTTTTTTTAAGTATATTGCACATGGATCTATCTTTGAATGGTACAAAAGGCATGTGAAAGTTTTCAGTTAAATACAGGCAGTAATAAAAAACTGGCATCTCTGTAGAAAATGCTTCTTTCTCATAATTACATCTATATAATTTTTTTAAAGATTTATTTATTGATTGATTTATACATACAAGCACTGTGTACAGTCAGAAGCGCAGGAGAGTGAGAGAATTCACCAGAGCCAGAGCGGGGAGCAGAGCAGGCAGAAGGACCGAAGTACACTGCTGAGGGGAGCAGCAGGCGGCAGGAGGGGTCTGCGCGCCATGTGGGACCCTCCTTCGGTGGCCAGGGAACAGCTGGGGATTGAACCGGCGCTGCAGAGGCTGTGGGCTGCAGAGGCTGCGGGCAGCTTCGCAACCGCTGCGCCTCCTGGGAGGCCCTATATAATTTTTTATCCCTTCAATCTATGGTCTATAATACTAAGGGAAAAAATAGGTCTATTTATGGAAACTACATTAAATTTTGTAACTATTCTCATTTTTCTTCCCCTGGTGTTTTCCTTTCTATGGTTTACCTACCAGTTGTTTATGGCTTTTCCTATATGATACATTATATCCTTTTTGAAAAGCAGCAGAGAATACATTAAAACCAAAAACATAATAAAGCTGTATTTTAAAAATGAAATAGCATTTTTCATATTGGAGTGATTTTTACCTTCCTGCTCTTGCCTTCAGTTCCTATCTATTAATGCAGATGATTTAAAATCAGTTCTCCAGTGGAAATTATAGGCATCACACTGAGCGTGGAATGAGCTATCCAAAAATATTAAATGGCCTCCAGTGACTACAGGAGCCATGACCCATACTTTGTGGTTACCTTAGAAGAATCTCTAATGTACCTTTCATACAATCAGGTAGTCAGGCTAGAAATCAAAAGGACTTTAGTCCAAAATCAGACAAACTTAGTTACAGTAAATGTCCTTCCAGAAAAGCAACAATTGAGTTTAAATATTAAACTTGTCTAATGTTAAAGGGTAAAATCTAAATAATGGCTTGATTTTCGTTTATCAACTTCAGTCCACAAAATGAATAACTTCCATTATAGCAAGGCTGTTATTTCCGCAATTCTGTTATCTGGGAAACACAATAGTCATTCCAGCTCTCTAAGCCCTGCATGATGCTGCCAACTGCAGTGCCCATGCACATCTGTCTTCCTCTGGACGCCAAGGACTCACAGTAATCTCTTTCCAGTTTCCTAAATGCAAACACCTGTGTTTTCTTCTCTACCTCCCTCTTTGGCAGGCAAATGCCAGACACTTGGCAAGGATGCCAGTGAACCAAATAACGGGATTTATTGATTTTAAGCAGATATAAAACAGCTGGTATAATCATGATATACTACAGAGACATCAGCAGCTTTTCTCAAGACAGAAGATACAAGGTTCCTGGACCTAAATCACACCATGGACGATAGGGTGTTGTTCATGATAACATAGGAATGAGTAAGTTTACCATCGGATGCGTCACTAACTCACTTAGACCTGGATTAATGAAAACTAGAACATAAGGCTAGACCATCACTGTGTGTATATGCTACTAACTACCTCAAAGTAGAGGTGCTTGGGACAGAGACACCCCATCAACCTCAGTATTGTACAAGTACTCAGATGATTATAGTTAGGGGACAAGATGAGCTTAGATCATTACAAAGTCCTCAACCATGCTCTCAGACTCTGCAACCCAGGGAGTCTCCTGTGAGTACTCTAATGACCTAGATGCTGAAGAGTTAGGAGAGGAGGCCATTCTCATAATGCTTAGCAGTTCACACCACAAATTACATTATTTATCTCACTCAGCACTCAGTCTTAATCTACACTTTTACACCACCTGATGCTGTTTTAGAATTTCACATTTTCTACCAATAAAATTGTCCTGTGAATACACCTAACTACAGATCCTGAAGTCAAATAGCCTGGGGCTAGAAGACTTTTCAAACATGGTGGCTTTTCCCATTAACATTCAAATATTAAATCTTAATAGTTTGCTACTTGTGAGCACACGATATGAAATAGCTTTATGTAAAACTCATTCAAGTGAGCAAAAACCAAATAAATGGCAAACCCCTAGTAGTTCGAGAACATTTATAGGGAGTAGGTACTGAGAAGCATGAGAGAGAGAATGTACAATACAGAGCAAATCACCTTTGTAGTCTGAAGGAGCTTTGGCTGGGGAGGATGCAAAAGCCATAAACATCACTTAGAGGGTCATAAATGCAGGCTGCACCAATTATCACTTAGAATGACTGTACTCTGAACTTCACTCATGATTGTTGTGCCAGAAACACAAATCTCAAAAGAAATGGAAATTAATAGGTTAAGCATACACTGGATTATGTACTATTAGTACTAGATTATGCTATTAGTCAACATAGATTAACTGACCACTTATTGTGTTCAATAGAAGTTGTAGAGTATGTAGAAAGTGAGTAAAATGAACTTAAACCCTATCATTAAGAAATTTCATCAAATGAAAGTCAAGTACTATATAAAACCAGGAAACTATGATGTCACCACAGTAAATTTCTGAATATTGCAAAAAACCAGAAATATCTAAAACTCCAAAGAGAAGAAGTATCTATAGGTGAATTCTTTCCCAGGATGTGGCAGTCTAATACCATTCCTCAATCCCTCAATAGGATATTCTTACATTTAAATTTTAAATCCAAATTCATGGGCTCTGGGCAACTGATGCTGAATGACCACCACATTGACATCAAGCTGTCCCCTTTCTCTCACAATTTTTTTGGTATCAGATGTATTTATTTATGCATACAAGAGCTGGGTTACAGGCCAGAGATGCAGGGGGGTGAGAGGATTCACCAGAGACAGCGCAGGGGATAGAACAGGCAGACTGACTGAAATACACTGCTGAGGGGAGCAGCAGGTGAGCCAGGAGAGGTCTGCTGCACTATGTGGGTTTCTCTCTGGCCAGCTGGGGATCAAACTCATGCTGCAGAGGCTGTGGATTGCTTGATAGTGTGGTGCTCAACCCCTTGTGCCACCAGGGAGGCCCTCTCTCACATTTTTGTCTACACTCCCAGCCCTCAGAACCAATAGGTCTCTCTCACAGGTTTTGCCTGGAACAGCACTTGGTTTGATATTATATCATGTACCAGATCCTAAGAATATTATTCTGTTTAAGATATTACTAGATGACTAGGACTTGCTTCTTTTGTCAATATTTCAGATACTGGTTTTATAAAAACATCTTTCCATGGGGAAAGTAGACATTAATGAAGAGACTCTACATTAAAGCAACACAAATTTGGTAGTACTAAAGGATGCTCATCCCATTCCATCAGGAAAGAGGCCCAAAATTAGAAAGCGACCATGGCCACAAATACGGCACCTCAACCTTATAATGAGATGAATATGAAATGGAGGGAATAATTCTGAACATTTGATTCTTCAAAGTTTAATAACAAAAGGGTATTTTATATTTATACTTATATTCTGAAATTTTAATAAGGCACTTCATGTTCGGACTTGATATTCTTATGTAATTTAATTTTGTTAGCATACTATTTATATTTTTTGCTATTGTGGGTGCTCATTTTACAGCTCCTTCCATTGATTTATATTAAAAAACGTGGCTAGACATAATTTGCAATGAGGAATGGATTAGAGAATGTATTTTTGACTGGGTACAGTGTGTCCTTGATATTAAATCAATTTCTGTTCTGGAGACCAGTGGATGATTCAGGCAGCACTCCCTGGGTTGCCTGGCAACCAGCTGGCTGAAGTGGCCTGCAGCTTCCCCCCACAGAAACCTGGAGGTCAAGTCAAGATGTGATTTCAAGGTTTAGAGGGAGAGAGATAGGACATTCTCTTGCAGTTTTAATCCAGCTTTATTAGTAATAAAACCGACATTGTATTTGAACCCTCAGCTGAATCCTTACATTTATTCCTCAGTTCTTAGTAATCAGAAATGAGTAAGTGGGAAAAAGGATGACTGATTACACTTCCTCAATACACATTATTAGCTCTTCAGTTTGATATGATACTTCACACTTCCAAGTTGCTTACAGATGAAATGATGCTTTTATGAAATATGGTTCAATAAGTTTATTTAAAATTCTTCTTAACCTCAGCCTAATATGTATAAAGAAGACATCACAAATACTCTCCAAGGGCACATCAAACTAAGCTTTACAGTGATCACAGGAAAAGGGAGTAATTCAGTCTTTTTCAGTGATTAAGGTGCCTTGCAAGAGAAATCACAATATACTCAAGTGCCTGGGTCAGAAACTAAGAGCACACCTTCACTGTTTCACATTCCCGCTCAACAATTTGCTCCACCAACCTATTTCTCAACTATTTTTTCCCTATTTGTCATCCATTCTCCTTCCAAATTGCCACCATCTCATTCATATCTTGATCACACCCAGATGGCCTTTTAAATGGAACCTGGCTGCTTCTCCAGCCTGAGGCCAACCCCCTGTACTGATACGTTTTAGGGCGCCCACTAATCACATTACTCACCAAGGAGCTCTACTCAGACTGCCATACAAAGTACAACCTTCACAGCACATCATTTGACCTTCCACATTCTGACTCCCGCAGACCTTTCCACCATGGTAGGCACCATGCTGAGTTGTGGTTTTCTCAAATACTCTGTGCCCAGTAACATTTGATAGGCCACTTCTAGACCTTTCAATCTAGCCTCCTTTTAAATATTCTCATTCATGATGCCAACCTGAAAGAAGTTGATTTCTCCTACATATTTCTCTAGTGCGTATGCAAATGAGACAGATTCCCTTCAGCAACATAGTAAGAAATACACACCTGAGTTGAATTCCCAGAAATACTGTATTTGCTGTGTGACACTGGGCCTACTATTTAAACTTCCTGGGCTTTAGTTTCCTCTCCTTCAGTTCTGAATAACACCTCTTTCATATGGATATTACAGCATTAGATAATACTCATTAATCACCTATCATAACTTTGGCTCATAGAGCTAAAGCAGTAAATTTTAATTATTCCTTGCTCTACCTTGGCTTTAACGGTTCCTTGATGCAATTCTAAATTTTAAGCACCTGGCACAAAGCCTTCTCATAGTAGATATTCAATAAATGCTCTATAAAGTAATGAAATACATCATTAATATATTTATAAATCTGTTTCATTTAAATATTTATGGATCAACTATGACGCTCAAGGAATTAATGTGTGTGGCTTCAGATATACAAACTTAAAGTTAGCCTTGGAGAAACAAAAGACTTCATGTGAAATGATTGTAACTGTCATATTTAACACACAAAAACTAAATAGTTGTGACCACAATCATGGCCTCCAACTAAAACTCATCTTACAAAGAAATCCTTATTAGTCTGCATCCCAGAATTAAGTGTTTTTTTATTACCAAAGTCTACAATAAGGACTACTTAATTTTCCCTCAACAAGAGTGATGACTAAGAAAAACAAATCGCCAAAGGAAGATCACAGCCATGTTTATTAAAATTATTATATAGTTGAAGAGCTCTGTTTCTTCCAAAGTAAAAGTCAAACTGGGATGTCGATCAAAATTAGAATGTGATGATATATGAGAGAATTTTATGCTTCATGAATCCTATTAATTACACTTTTCAGCCTTATCTCATATGAGGACAGTGTCTATGTGTCCTCTGTCATATGTAGTCTGTATGTACTATGCGTGTGTTGGCTTTGAAGGATCCTTCCTCACCTTCCATGCTCCCTGTAATGAGATGAATCAGAGACAGGATAAAATGAATGTCTTGTCCCTAAGTGAGTATTTTTTTTTTCTTACCATCAGAAAGGCATATAGTCTTAATGGTATCAGACAAGCATGGAGATTCCAGTGACTGGGAGAAAAGGCAGAAGCTACTGGGGCAAACTCCTCTCCAGCCAGAGAAAAGGAAATTCAGCCCTTGTCGCCATGGGATCTTCATCACAGGTTGCCTTTCATTTTTGTGGTGGTTTCTTTCACTAAGATTTTAGTTTGATGTTGTCTCTTGTGTTTATTTATGTTTGTGTTTCCCTGAATGTTGAGATGAATCGTCAAATACATCTTAGAGGGCTAATGTCCTGGAGTGTGTCATCAATGTTTTCTTCTATGTCTTTTTTGGTGCTGGGTCATCTGTCCAAGTATTCAGTTCATTTTGCATTAATTTTTGTGTATGGAGTTAAATAATGTCACACAGTTGACATGAAGAATATATAAAATGGGTCATAAAAGACACATGTTTCTAGGGTGACCTGTGTGATGTTATAAGGACTTTCAGAGCAACCACCATCTAGTTGTTACATTTCTCTGCTATATAATAACATAATCAATGTGATCCAGTACTATCCTGTATCCCCATCTGGATCCAAGCATGGCTTGCTATATGTCCTTTTAAAATTACTTAAAAGCCTTATGGAATTAGCATGTTCTGTCCCTTCATTACCAACTTTCAAAAGTGGGAGCAAGCATACCTCTGAAGGGTTCACATAATTTAGCAAGGATATCCTTGTTGGTGGAGCTGTAATTAAGCCCACGTGCTCAGACACTTGCCCCTCAGAAGCCCATCTGACATAGGAGCTGGGGTTAGGAAAACCAGGTTTTATCCAGGAAACAGGTATTTCCGGGAGATGGCGAGCTCACGCCCTCAAAAACCTTCTCCCCTCTTGGACCATAGCATAGGATTTTTCTAAGTAGCTGAAAAAGGGGTCTCCCTCATGGTCCAAGGGGTTAAGACACAACCTATGAAGCTCGCGGCAGCCACTGCAGCACGAGTTCGATCCCCAGCCAGGGATCTCCCACATGGCGCAGCAGACCTCTCCTGACTCGCCCGCTGCTCCCCTCAGCAGTGTATTTCAGTGGATCTGCCTGTTCTGTTCCCCACTCTGTCTCTGGTGAATCCTCTCACCCCCCACATCTCTTGCCTGTATTCCAATTCTTGTATGTATAAATAAATCTTTAAAAAAAAAAAGTAGCTGAAAAAAACAAAACTGAGTTTGGCTACTTGCCTCTGGGCACTCCAGGCATCTAGTTCTGGTCCTCTTTCCACAAGTGCTTGAGTTTTACTCAAGACCTTTTAGCACAATTGCTGTATTTGTGGCCAAAGAATACTACCCTAAAGGTTACTGTAATGGCTATCGGAGATGCAGGAACCTCCCTGGGCATATTTTATTAATTTTTGTTTGTTTGTTCTTTTCAAATTCAGAACCTTCACACTTTTTCCTCTCACTTTGTGCAAATAAGTGTGGACCATGGGGCCCGGCAGGCATGCCTGAGCTGTTTTATGAACTCCACCTAAAAGTGCATTCCTGCTTGTGTCCTGCTTCCCTTTCCTGCACCCGTGTGCAAAGCCTGAAGAGCTGGGGACAGCTCATTCCCCCTCTCCCCTCCAGGGACAGCCAAGTGGAGAGGGAAATGGTCTCTGGAGGGGAATAGATATGAGGGCTAGAGGTTGAGATGATCAGAGGCCCAGGACCCAGCTCAGCAGCAGGAAGGACACACAGCAAGGGCCAGCTGAGAAGATAACCCAGTGAGGGTGTAAGGGAGCTGGCAGGGCAGGAAGTGAGGCTCTCACCAAAGGAGCAAGAGCTACAATATTTATTAATATATATTTTACATCATTGTTCTTTTTTTTTTTTAAACAGTGTTTGCTTTTTTTCCTCAGGTGTAATTCCCATAGAATTTCTACCACCAGTTCACCAGTGCACCATCACCATAGTCCCTTGTGCTCTTCCTGCCCTTGTTTTAATCCCACTCCATGACCCTCCCCTGCAGAATGTCTGATTTATAGTTGTCTGGTTTTTGTTTTGTTGTGTTTTTTATTATTTTTTCCCCTGATCCCTTATTTGGTTCCCCTATATTCCTCCTATAAATGAAACCATCTGATATTTTCTTTTTCCTTCTAACTTAATTCACTGAACATAATCCCTTAAGAACTTCAAGATTAGAACACACATTTTTCTTCCCCCCTCCTTATCACCCTAGTCAAATGATTGTCAGCCAACTTAGTAGCAACTAGATGGCCTCCGCTGAAGAAAGGGTGAAAAATCAGACACTGTCAATGACAGTTTTTGAGTCACAGCAGCAAATCACAAAAAAAAAAAATATAAAAAAATAAACCCTCTTAATCATTTTAGTGAAATCTACATAGGGACAAAATAAGCACAGATGGTCAGAAGTGAAAACTTAGATAATCATAAGTGACATTAAAGGCACCAAGAGTTCTCAGAGATGAATGATACAAAGGGAAAGTGAAATATCTGGTCAAATAGTGACTATTGCAATGCAATCCACTTCATCTTATCTCTTTCCTCCACACACAGATTATCTCCCAGCTATGTGATACAGCACAGTTGCTATGGTTTCCAAAAGCTGCTTCAGGGGACCCACACAGGCTCCAGCTCAATAGTACTAGCCTGTATCCAAATCTTGATTCAAATTTAAAATTAATCATTTTAAGGGGGCTTGCTACATGCCCTTTTACAATTACTTAAAAGCCTTATGAAATCAGCCTGCTCTGTCTGCTCTTCGTTACCAACTCTTCTCAGCTCTCCCCATCTAAGTTTTATTCTTTCAGGCAGAGGATGTGAATAGATATCCCTTTCCTTTCCCATCACAAAATATTCAGATTCAGTATAAATTTTATCAAAGTTTATGTTAAGGATTATTATTAATATCCAGTAGCTAGGAAATTTCCTCCTTTATTTACTTTTGTTCAAACTAAAACTTGGTATCAATTTATCATCACAGGGTTTCTAGGCTAAAATTAAGCCCTGGGCTACTTGATAAACCTGACTAAGCCTCTTTTTACAGTGAAGAAAATGTCCCAATTATTTTCTCTGGAAGCAAGTAGGGGAAATAATCAGGATATGGGCTGATGTAGACACTTATATTAGCATCAGAGTGACTCTTGTATTTTGTGATCTCAATGAGGGGGTCAGTGATCTTTGCCAGCCTTATTTTCAATAAGACTTTCTTTTTCCCTTAAATTATTTCTATGACATACACAGAACAGTATACATAATGACACCAACATATAAAAACAGTCATTTGAAGCTGATTCTCTAGAAAGATATTCACACCTAGTAGTGTAATCAGAAAATCATGGGTTTTACAGACCTGTTTGACATAGCTCTAATCATTTCCACCATTCTTTATCCCCTGAAATCAGTTCCAGAATTTTTATTGCAGGCAAAGTCCACAGAGAGGATTCTAATTTGTTGGTGCCCCAATAGTGCCATCTACTGGCTATAATGAGGCACTGCACCTTGATGCAGCCCCCCCCCCACCCCCGCCCCCCAATCTCAAAGGCAGGATTCAAAATCAAGGGGAAATTGGGATGGGGTAATGTTTGCATAACAAAATATTACAAAACACTGAAATGTAGACTTAAATGAATGAAATGCAAAGTATGTGATGTTTACCTCAAAAGTCTATTATGAAACAAGACAATTACCTGCTATTGTCATTTTGTAGTATTTTTTTTTAAATGGTGATAATTGTTCCCATCATAAAAAAAATGTGATGTTAGAATTGATAGTTAACGCTACAGTGGTAATCACACTGCAGTATACAAATGCATCCAATCAACATGTTTGTACAACTTAAACTTACACAGTGTTATATACCAACACCACTTATTACTTAGGAAAAGCAAATCAAGATCACAATGAGATATGGCCTATCTCACAAAGACCAGAAACAAGTACTGACAAGGATGTGGAGAAAAGGGAACCCTCCTACAACTGTTGGTAGCAATGTAGACTGATCTAGGCCCCATGGAAAACAGTATGGAGGTTCTTCAAAATATTAAAAATAGATCTACCATATGATCCAGCAATTCCACCCCTAGATACCTACCTGAAGGATGCAAAAACATTAGTGAAAAGGGACACATGCATGCCTATGTTCATTGTGGTGCTACTTACAATAAATAACCTAGTTATAGATGCAAACTAAGTGTTCAACATCAGAAGAGTGGGCTAGTGCATACACAATGAAATATTACACATATATGAAGACAAAGTCTTGCCATTTGAGACAGCACAGGTGAAACTGGAGGGGATAACGCTAAGCAAAATGAGTCAGCAGGAGAAAGACAAGTACCAGATGACCTCACTCATATTTGAAATATAGAGAAACAGAACGATTTATGCACCTAAAATAAAACTAACTCAAGTAATAGGACTGCAGAATTGAGGCTACTAGAGGTAGAGGGGGAAAAAAAAACGAAGGTAGGAGGGGACCCAACCATTTATGGTAAAGGATTATTTATGGGTTCCTTGGTAGTGGGTGTGTTCTGGTAACATTTAACTAAGAAGGTGTGACCCTATTCTCCTAAATCATATACAGTGTTGTAAACCAGTGCTGACGGAGGACAAGAATAGAAAGCCCACAAAGCAGGTGCCCCAGGACCAGAACCTGACTCACAAGGAGGTGGGGGTCGAGGGGAATAACATGACCATCAACCCAGCTGTAGAGGTCGGATCCTTAGGCACCAGTGCCTTATCACAAGGCTTGAGACCCAAGCAGGATCAGACTGCTTTAGGGAGTGGAGCACAGACCTGAGGGGAAAGATATGGAGATTGGGCCCATCCTGGAATCTATGGTCCCTTCCTAGTTTTGCCTGTTACCCAACATCAGCAACAAGCAGGCCACTCCACGGAGGAGTGACCCCTCCCAAAGAGAAAAGGACTATATCAGTACAGTCTCCGCACAGGCTCGGGGCAGCACTCCCACTGCCCACCTGTGACTATGCAGGTGCCTCTTTGCAATCTACTCTCTCCCTCTGCAGGGCAGCAGCTTTCTGACTGTCCATGATCTGTACCATGACAGGGCTTCTCTTCACTGACCTCCCTCAGCAGAGGCAGCTCTCCTCAAGGCCCCACCTGCAACCATGCAGGCCTCTCTCAGCAAAACTTTCCCTTTTCCTAATAAACCTGTTCTACCTCAATAATAAATAAAAATCACAAAAATTTTACATAAACATCTGCATTTTCAGGTTAAGTGAAAGATCCTTTATCAACAATTAACTTGCTTACCAACAAGGCAACTAAAAACACCTAAGTTTTGCTACACATAGAATTTTCAGATCAAATGTAAATTCCATTAAAAAAAAGGAACCTCACAATTAAGACGGGAAGTACAATTTCAAAGAAGGTAAATATGTTTTCATTCACAATAAAAGGAGCATTATATTTCTTAGCTAAAACAGGATATGCCATGATAACAAGCAAACCCAAGATTTCAGTGGATTAACAAAATAAAGATATAATGCCTTCTCAAAAAGTCCTAGATGAGACAGAAATTCCTTCAAGGGCACCCAGAATCCTCCTGGTGGGGGGAGGGGAGAGAAAGGCCACTCAGGGTCTTTTTATAAGCTTCTCCTGAGAGTGGTTTACATCATTTATTCCACATTGATTGGCAAGAATCCAATGGCTTGGCTCCAACTCAACTATCAAGGAATCAGAAATACCTTCTTCTTTTAGCCAAGGAAAATAAAAAGTATTTGCTTAAGACAACAGGAAGGTTTTTTTTAAAAGACCATTAGTGCAGAGGTCAGTCATTATGGAGGAAATTTGAATATGTGCATAAGGGAGAAAGAAGGCTCAGCGTTTAAGGGAGAGTCAGGGGAACCCAGCGTTCTAGGGATTGAGAACAACTAGGATGAAGGCACTGGAAAATTAAAGGGACTTCAGACTTTACACAGATGCAAACAGGAAATATTGGAGGCTTGATACAGCTAGGAGGAAAGAGCCTAATCTGTGAAATACGGAGATTAATAGACGCTGAAACTTTAGGGATGTAGAAGTCCAGGTGATTACTAAAGATGACCACCTTCAGGCATGAATACTGAGGCTTGAATACTATCTGCTTAGGAAATTTGCACTCCTTTATATTTAGTACCTGGTGTTGTTGAAGATTATTTTTTAAAGCAAGAAAAAAAAGATATTTTTATACTATTGCTAAAGAAGGACAAATGGTTGAGGTTCCAATTTATCTCACAAACTGAAACTCACAAACTGAGAGAAAGTAACTCTTGTACCTTACATCCTGTGGGTCCTTGCTGTGGGGCAACCAGGCACAGTGCAGGCAGGGGCCCTGGACACAGGGGAGCCCCACAGGACCCAGTAAATCTTTACTCCTTTCTGGGCTCTTTCTGGCGTCATCTCGTGGTCTCGCTTCTGCGGAAGTCAAGCTTGTTTACTCATAGCTGTTCTGCAGCCTTCCTCTCTTATAGCCCCGGCCTCTAGGCACAGGTGTGCACGTTTACGCATGCCCACACCCATGATCCAGGTGTCCACAATCGGGCCACGTGTGCCCCGTACATACACTCCCAAGAGCCTACCATTAAGGGTGCAGCTGACAGGTATAAAAAGCCTGACCACTTCCATTTACCCTACTGTCCTCCAAAACCATCTTTATCAAAATGGATCAATCTTTACAGTTAGGTTAATTTTATTTCTTGAACTTAATTCATTGATATGCTGAAACGCAAGTTAAACACAAATAATTCTTCCCACCCCTCCCCCCCCCGGGGTATTATTTTATTATAGTATGAGTGTTAATAACTTCTGCCCCCCAATTATATACTATCATAGAGACATAGGGCAAGTTAGGGTAATTAGGCACTTTTAGGGACATTGCAGGAAGGGACCTCTGAAGAGTTTAGGAAGGCTTCACAGATAAGGACAACTAGAAGAATGTAACTAATTCCACTGGGAATAATAAACATCCCAGGACCAAGGACAACAGTGTTAACGCTGGCCTTGGTTTCCCTCAGGTGATAAAGAGAGGTGGAGTTTGGGGAAACGGAGAGTGGTTTACTTTATGGACAACTTAGAAGGGCAGCTGTTTAACTTCAATGCAGGGATGCTCATCCAGAGGACTGGGCCATAAAGAAAAAGATGCAACAAATGGGGAAAGAGAAAGCTGTTAGATAAGGGATGTGAAGATCCCCCGCTCAGTAGCCGATGAAGTGATACAGCCGAGAACTAACCAATCACAAAGAGACTGGTGGAGCTTCAGAATAATGAGGGAAAGGAGGTCTATATTCCCTGAGACAAGACTCCACTTTGGCTTCCTTGCCCCTCCCTGGCCTGGTTTCATGGCCTGGGAGTCCCACTTTATTTCTGTTCCTTTTTCCTCAATAAACTTTTTCTTTCTTTAAACAAACCTGCCTTTTCTTGCTTGCTTGCCTGAGAGTCTGCGAAGTTCCTGCTGCAGCTTTGTGAGACACCAACCCGTGAGGGTCTAGTGGCTGCGGCTCAGCACTGCACCTGCAGCCTGGGATCCGTTCCTGGCTGGGAGACTGGGCCTGACAATTCCGGTATCAATATTATAAAATTTTAGGATACAAAAGCCATCAAATATTATAGTATAGGAAATACTAAGAAAGAAACAACTTGTGAGGTTTTATAAAACCTAATTATAAAGCTTAAATTGGTTTTTTAAATTCTGTACATTTCAAGCCTGTTTTCTATCCTGACATGTATGGACAATAATAGAACTTGATGTTAGGATATTAAAATAAAAATCTTTAATAAATTCCCAATGTAAACTCATTATCCATATTTTCTAACAACAAAGGAAAAATATAACAATTTCTAAAAACACAGTTTAAAAATCTACAGCTCCTTATAATTAACCATGTTTCATATGGTGAAAACATCATGAACTTAAAATTTTTTGCAAAGTAAAAGAAAGGAACAGAATTTTTATTAAAAAAGATAGTTATTAATATTATTGGTAAGGATAAATGCCAAAGATACAACCAGAAACCTTTGACCTCAAACCAAATGTTAAATAAATTTATAAATAAATTCAAAAGTTTATCTTTCAGCAAAAAAATGAATAAAAGGTAATATTTGGCAAGTCTAATTATATGTAAAAAGAAAATACAAAAATAAAGTACAATGAGAATGGGAATATGATAACACATACAGAGAAAGCGAACATAGTTATCCTGACAAACTTGAGATCACAAGTTAATCTCCGGAGTGTGCTTATTAAAAGTAAGCAATTCTCTTTCTCTCTTCAGACTTCACAAATCAGACTCTCTGGAGGATGACCCACAGGAAACTACATTTTAAAATGACAGTCTCTAATCCCACAGACCAAGGAATTTAAAGTGCGAGGCCACCCATTTTAGGCTAAGTGGAAATTTTTATTAGGAAAGTATTCATCACAAGAGCAAATCATGAAAGAAACGGAAAATCTGAAAAGATTTTGTGAAAATAGTGGAACACTTTTTCTAAAAATTTCTTATAAAAATCAAATTACAGGGCCTCCCCGGTGGCGCAGAGGTTGAGCGCTGGGTTGCGAAGCTGCCCGCAGCCTCTGCGGAGCCGGTTCTATCCCCGGCTGCTCCCCGGCCACCAGAGGAGGGTCCCACATGGCGCGCAGACCTCTCCTGCCGCCCGCTGCTCCCCTCAGCAGTGTACTTCGGTCCTTCTGCCTGCTCTGCTCCCCACTCTGGCTCTGGTGAATTCTTTCACCCTCCAGCGCTTCTGACTGTACCCAGTGCTTGTATAAATAAATAAATAAATCTTTAAAAAAAAAAAATCAAATTACAGCCAGATAACTTATAGACTGTTTTAAGAAATAGATAATTCTCCTGTGTTCTCTTTTCTAAAGCAGAAAAAAATCCAGTCAGCACACTTACGTGATTTATTTTATAATGTTAACAAAGCTGAGACTAAAAATTAATCTCAAAAACATGCCAGCAGATCAGTAAGTACAATAGAAGTTAATCTCTAAATAAAGCTCAAACAAGTAAATCCAAGCAAATATGAAAAAGTCAATGTTAAATACAAAAATCAAGTCAGTCATCTCAATGACTATTTGGTTTAATTACAGAGACCACAGATTGATCACTTTTGAAAAACTCATTAAAATATTAAATAATAAGAGAATATTGTAGTTATTATGAAGATAAAATTAAACTTCAACCTGGTGCACAAATAAATTACAGGTATGTAAATGAGTATATATTTTTAAAAAACTTAGAACTCATTAAATCTACAAGAGATGAGTTATAAGCATTTTCACAAAAGTGGAAAAGAACAGAGTGTAAAGAATAAAGACAAAGAATAAAACATAGGGAAAATGATAAATCACATCATATAAAGAAAGACTGCTGTACAAAAAAATATTGCAAATGTTTGCAATACATAACAAAGTGAGTTAAAACATAACATATATTCACAGTTAATAACCTAAATTTACAAACACCAATAATAACATTTTCAAGATCACTGAACATCAACAAAGGAAAATGATTAGTTTTACATAAAAGAGAACAAAGAAACATATAACACCATATTGCTTCATGAAATAAAAATGGACATTCCAACAATGATTATTAATTTAACAAATTTTATAACAGTATTTTACATAATGAAAGGAAAATAAATTATGTTTTCAGGAGAAGTTACAGGTATTTCTCTGAAGTATTTTGGCATTGTGCACACACACACACACACACATAAAAACACAACCAAAAAGTCCATATTCTTTGACCCAGTAGTACCATAGCTAAAGACACAATTGAAAAAAGTTTAAGCACAAAAAAGTGTTCATGCAGGGTTATGGCTAATAGGGGAAAATGAATCAAATTATAAGTCTGGTAGTACAGGAATCATTTTGAAGAGTATATGAATGAAATGGAATAGTATGCAACCTTTTAAAATATGTTTATTAATATTTTATGGTCAGGTGGGATTTCTGGCTTAACATCTTTGGGAGTTCTGTGGACATGCTCCCAGCAAAAACTGATAAATATCTAGTGAAGTCTCTGGAAATGATCCTAAAGATACATAGTTGAAAAAATTATTCAGGAAAATCTACTAGAATTTGGCAATAGCTGAAAAAGTCCCTGGTATTTGAACTGTTCCCTATCATTTCTGTCCATCCCAGTGAGATATAGACTACTTCTGATTGATACAGCCAAGAACACAGGGTTTCCTCTTGTAGGGTAAGGAAAAATGTCAGGCTTTTCTGCCCTCCCGCCATCAGGATAGATGATGGATCCTTGAAGCCCTGAATGCATGCCTGATGGCAGACACCTGGAATAGGGTGTGGGCATAGGTAGATGGGATTCACCTGGGCTGAGACTGGGCTTTTAAGGGCGGTGTCATGGGAACGCCAGCAGAAGCCAAGAACGAACAGAAGCCGAAGAGAAGCCAAGAGAGAAGCAGAAGCTGAGAGAAGGCCGGAGAACCCAGATAGAGTGAAGACTTGCTGGGGGCTGGGAGGCCTGCCAGCCTCCCGGCCCCCCAGCACCCCTGCCTGCCGTGTACCGGGTAAATCCCAATAAAAAGACCTGCAAAAAGCCACTAAGGACTCTGACTCCTCCTTTACCTGGTCTGCACGGGATCAGAAAACCTGCACTGTGTCCATTCCTGTCCCTACACCTCTCTTCCCAGTTCTTAGAGAGATTGTCCTCCTAGGATGAACAGACATTCATGTTTCTCATCCTGTCCCCAGCTATCTTTTTTAAGTTCTAGGTAAGTGGCCAAATGCAGAGCTCCCACAGACCAATTGATCTTACTTCAATTCATTAGGTGATGATACCACCCCAAGGGGCAAGTCAAGACATGACTCTACTGCCCATTCCCCACCTCCATCCCCACTGAGTATTCAGTTCCCAAAATAAAAGTGATGAAAGCGAAGCACACCATTGTCTCCACTACAGCTAGAGTCTTGGTTCAGACATGATGCCTGGCAGAAGCAAACAAACCAGGGGAAGATGGCTAAAAAGAGCCAGAAATCTGTCTGGAGTCAGATTTCAAACCCTGATCTCATGAACAACTGCTTAAAAGGAACTGAAATATATTTGGACTACTCTGCGGAGTATATAGGCCCCAGAGAATTGTTTAAAAAGCAATAAAGCAATCAGTCAGAAATTAATGGAGCCCAGGGGGGCTTGGTGTAGTCAGGGACTCTCTTTAATTCATCTTCATTTTTGAAAGATAGCTTAGTTGTCTATAGGATCTTGGTTGAAGTCTTCTTCCCTTGAGCACTGAAATCATTGCCATGTTGCATTCTAACCCCCATTGTTTCTCATTAGAAGTCATCTACTAATCTTATTGAGGTTACTGCTAAGTGATGAGTCATTTTCTCTTGACGCTTTTCACATTTTCTCCTGCAGTTGACTTTTGGTGTTTCTACTATTAGGTGTCTATGGAAAAAGAAAATGGAGAGAATCTGTTTCCAGTAGACCTACCTTACAAGAAATACTAAATTAAGTTCTTCTAGATTCATGTGACTCCAGATAATTTAAATCCACATGAAAAATAAACAGTGCTAGTTAAAGGTAATCATGTAATTATATAAGACAGTATGATTACCTGTTTTCTCACTTCTATTAACTTAAAAGCAATTTTATAAAAACAATCTGGGTGAATGAGTGGATTAAGAAGATTATCAACTATGTGATAGTTGAAAATGGTTGATACAGTATTAAAATGGGATACAGGGCCTCCCCTGGTGGTGCAGCAGTTGCGCGCTGGGTTGTGAAGCTGCCCGCAGCCTCTGCAGCACCAGTTTGATCCCCGGCCACCGGCGAAGGGCCCACATGGCGTGACAGACCTCTCCTGCCGCCCACTGCTCCCCTCAGCAGCAGTGTGTTTCATCAGTCTGCCTGTTCTGTTCCCCGCTCTGGCTCTGGTGAATTCTCTCACCCTCCCACACTTCTGACTGTACCCAGTGCTTGTATAAATAAATAAAATCTTAAAAAAAAATAAAATGGGATACATATATAAATTATTACAACTGTATAAATCTGTACACATATAGAGATAAATAAAAAGGTGATGATATAAATATAGATGATATAGATAAAATAATTCTAAATTTAGTCACTAATGAAAGGGAGGAGAAATGTCAAAATATTAAAAATGATCTACTTTAGTGGCAGATTTAATGAGTCATCTCTATTCAGTTAGCTTTGTTGCAGTTTCCTTATTTTCTTCAAAGTTATTTATTTATAATAGAAAAATATTATTTTTTGAATCTTCTGGAATTCTAATTCAGCCTTGGAATTAGTGGAAGGAGATCTATAGCTCTTATTACAGAACTCAAACTATTGTCCTCATGAATATACTTCCCTGAGAGTAGAGGCACCATGCTAATATGTTGGTAGATATATGGATATCAGCAGGCTACTAAAATGTAATTGAATTTCTTTCCATGAAACTCAAGTACATGTCACCCATCAAAATATATAGTACAAAGTGATAAAAGCCAATGGAGCAAATTTAATGGTCTATGAATTTTTTTGTCAAACTAAAGAACATTCTGTGTAAATTGAAAAGAAGTTTCTGCAAGATGTACACATTCATATTGTAATTTTTACAGTACAAACAGCATTAGCACAAGATTATGACCTCTTGGGTTGCATCCTAGTTCAACAACTTTCTAATTGTTATGTTCTCAGTGCTTTATAGCCTCACTAAATGGCGATAAAAATATCACCTACTTTATATGCTTATTATATGTCAGCATTTGTAAAGTGCATAGAATAGTGCCTGGCACTATTGGAGAATAAGAAAATTATATAAATATGCAAACATAGATCACATCTTAATGTCACTTATTCCAAATGCCAATCAGCAATCACACCAAACAGAAGATTACTAACTGCCCCAGATAGACACAATGCAAAGTCATAGAGACAGATAATGACATAGAAGCTTATGCCCCACATGTGCGTAATCCTTGGCTTAGCCCTTTCCTAAGAGCCAATTTCACATCCTTGTTTCTCAAGGTATAGATCAAAGGATTCAGCGACGGAGTAACAATATTATTCAACACCTGAACTACAGAATCCAGCCAAGGGCTGGAGGCAGGTCGGAGATAAATGAGGACCACCGGTCCATAAAAGAGCAGGATGGAAGTCAGGTGGGCGCTACAAGTTGAGAAGGCTCTGCGCCTGCCTTCTGCAGAGCTGATTTTCAATATAGAGATAACAATGCGAGTATAAGACGTGAGAATTAGAAGAAAGCACAATAGCGCGACGATACCTACATTCGTGAAACTCACCATGTGAGCTAGCGAGGTGTCTGCACAAGCCAAGGGCAGCACCACTGGGATATCACAGAAGAAATTGTCCACCTCATTCGGGCCACAGTAGGGTAACTTAAAGATGAGGAAGGTGAGGACAGAGGCGTGCAGACAGCTCCCCATCCAGGTGCCCAGGGTCATGGTGGCACACACCCGGGGGTTCATGATGAGCGTGTATTGCAAGGGGTGACAGATGGCTGCAAAGCGGTCGTAGGCCATCACGGTGTACAGGAAACATTCAGTGCATCCCAAGAAGTGGTAAAAGAAGAGCTGGGAAGCACAGCCCTGGTAAGAGATGGTCCGGCTTTGACCCAGGAGGCAAAGCATCATTTTGGGGGAACTCACTGAGGGGAACAAAATGTCAAACACTGACAGGTTTCCCAGGAAAAAATACATGGGTGTGTGGAGGTTGGAGGAAGTGAGGATGGCCAGAAGAATAAGAAGGTTTCCCAGAAGAGTGAGCAGGTAGAAGGCCAGAAATAAGACAAAGAGCACATTTTCCAGCCCTTGTGTGTGAGGGATTCCCATCAGGAGGAACTCGGTTACTGGAGTGTAATTCCTCATCTTCGTGTCTATTTAGTCCTGGAACATCAAAGAATGGCCTCATCAAAATGAGCTTCCCCCACCCCAAGTGTCTTTATAGGACTCACTGGGAACTGATAATACTATATATATTTTATATGTATTATATTTTATATGTGATAACCTTTATATGTATACTTCATATGTACTATAAAAAACTTCTAGAGAGGAATCAGACCAATATTGTCACTGATAAAGTGACAGTAAGTAATTTAATTAATTTTTATGTTTTCTAGAAAATAAAGAGGAAACACAGAACAGGGGGAAGAGAATAACCCTTACAGCTAGAGACTTCTGAGTTGAAATGTCAAATCTGCTCCCCACTTTATGACTGTGGACAACTTTAGAAAAATCTCTAGCTTTCTTCTGTGTTGATATATATAATGTAATAATGCCTTCCAGTTCTTGTTGAGAATTAATGTTTATATATATATATATATATCCCTATTATAATGCCTTTTCCTACCCACACTTGTTAAAAATTTCATTAAAGTTGCTAATATCCTGATTTTAATGAGCTTTTCATTTGCACAATATTTCTCTTAGGTTCACTAGCAGCTGTTCTGGAATTATCTATTGATGTGAGTGATTTTGTGAATTTGCCTTTCTCCATCATTAGCCCAAAAAACGGAGAATAACGTATGATCCAGCAATTCCACTCCTAGGTATTTAACCAAAGGATACAGAAACATTAATTCAAAAGGGCACCTGCACCCCTATGTTTATTGCAGCACTATTTGCAATAGCTAAGCTATGGAAACAATCCAAATGCCCCAATATAGATGACTGGATCAAGAAGATGTGGTACATATACACAATGGAATATTACTCAGCAATCAAAAAAGATAAACTCATGCAATTTGCAGCAACTAGATGGAGCTGGAAGGGATCATACTCAGCGAAATAAGCCAGAAAGCAAAAGAAAAATACCGGATGGTCTCACTCATAGCAGGAATTTAGAAAACCTAAATAAGGGACCAGGAAAAAAACCTAACTATAATAAAGTAAAAATCAAAATCAACAAACAACTATAAACCAGAGACACACTATAGGGGGTTGGGGGTGGAGAAGAGAGTAGGATCAGAACAAGGGGGGGGGGTGGGAATTGTATGGGGACTATAACCAAGATGAAAATGCGCACATTGTGCAAAAATGAAAAATGATGCAAAAATGTATAAAATTTTAAAAAAAAAAACTGGGAATAGTGTATTGGGGATGCAGAAAAGGAAAAGATAATATTAAATGTAAGAAAAAGAAATGGACAATTACCAATATTCAAAACAACCTTTTTCAGTATGAAATTTAGTATCTCAATAGCAATTCCATCTGTAATATGACTGAATATATGTAGTCACCATCCCATGTTTTGAATTAAATTTCATCACTAGGGAATATCTTAAGAAAATACCATAGAGTCACTGTAGGGTAAGTGAAAAAGTATCAGACTTTTCCACCCTCTCGCCATTAGTGTTGATGAATCCTTGCAGTCCTGCATGCATGCCTGATGGCAGACACTTGGAGTGGGGTGTGGGCATGCATAGGTGGACACACCTGGGCTGAGACTGGTTTATAAGGGCGGTGTCACAGGGATGCCAGGAGAGAGAGAGAGAGAGTAGGAGAGAGTACAAGACCACGAGAGGACGCCGGAGAGCCCAGAAAGAGTGAAGATTCACCAGGGGCTAGGACTGGCTGATCTAGCCAGCCTCCCGGCCCCCATCCCCCGCCCCCAGCACTCCGGCCTACCATGTACCTGGTAAAAGCCCAATAAAACCCTGGAAAAGCCACTAAGGGCTCCAGGACGCTCCTTTACCCTTCTGCTCAGATCACAGAGATCCTGCTCTGTGTCCTCCTGGCACTACAGTCACCTAAGTCAGCATTAGTCCAAACTCAGACAAGCCCATCTCCACATTCTTCACGCCTTCTTCTAGTGCATACATAACACTTCAGAAGATGAAGAAAACAGTGTTTAGAAAGAAGGCACTTACAGACCATGGAAGGGTAACAGGCAACTTGAGCTGAAAATCAGACCCCACATCCACCCCAGCTGTTCCCTTTGCCTTTAGATATGAAATAGGAGGGCTGGGTTCTGAGGCCAGCCAAGCTGGAAGAAGAGCCTCTTTCTTTATACTCAGTCACTTGGGCTTGAAAACTAAGACACAACAACTGTGCCTCTGGTCCAAGAAGGTGCACCAATCATTCCCTCCGGAGAGAATACATGTCTTGGGGTTCCTAAGTGACCCTGTTCCCTAGGGGGCACTAACTCCAAAGTTTGTGCAACAGAGGGAGCAATTAGAAGATTTTTCTCTCTTCCCTCCTGTAGAGTAAATGAAGTCATCAGGCTTTTTTCCGCCTTCCTGCCGCTAGTGTGGATGCCCTGGGCCTATAGGCATGGGCCCAGGGCAGGCACCCCAGGATTGTAGACATCTGGGCCTAGTAAGCATGGATGTGCGCATGTGTGAATGCTCATGCCTGTGCCTAAAGGGGATGGAAAAATGCAGGGGCAGCATTATGGCTACAGGAGGACAACTCTGAGATGAGACCACAAGATGACATGAAACTGAGAACACCAGAGAGAGGCCAGAGAAAGAGCGCAAAGATTCATTGGGGGGCTTGGGGACTCAGTTGCCTGCCTGTCTCTCAGTTGAAGAAAGAATTAGGGAATAAGAAAGTAACTACTTAAAGAAACAACAATCCCCTCTGGAGTAAAAATAAAATGACAAAACGCACCTGCAACTGCTTTGTCTTGAACTAGCTTTATATCCCCCTGATCACATTCACAATCCCCAAATCCACAGCATTTTCTAAAAGCTCTTCCTTTTCCATTAACACTGCCCTTAAAGTTCATGTTAGCATTTGTCATAGTTCCATTTATATTTTTAAGAACTCAATCTGCTCAATGCTGACTATGTAGAGAATGGATCAGAGTAGACATGGGTAGAATTAGCTAGGGTTGTGAGCTCATCGTTGTTACTGGCCATCCAGAGAAACAAGCACAAAGACCTGCCACAACTATATGGCGAAAACTGTTTTGAGATATTAAAAAAAGTCACAAAAAATGACAACTGTAATAAGGCCAAAGTAATTTTACAACATTCTAATAATCATTATCCATCATGTCAAGGAATTCAGAAGAGACTTCAATCTCCATGGTTTTAAAACTGCAGTTACTGCTTACTGAGAATATTTTTTAACCAAATGATTCAATGCCCCTTTATTTCATCCTTGTATCAATCCATCCCATGAGCTAGAGGTTATTTTCTTTTTAAAGATAAAAACAAGGTACTCACTTCAGTAGCTCATATACTAAAATAGAACAACATAGAAATTAACATGGCTCCTGTGGAAGGACAAAACTCAAATTTGTGAAGCATTTCATGGAAGGAAAGGACAAGAAGGAGGGAAGGTATAGGAAGAGAGTAGGTTCAAAAAGTTCAATTACCAAAGTTTACTCCAAAAATCAGTCATAGAGTTTAGATTTGAATTTCTGTCTGCATTTAAAAATGAATTCTTACAAATGGAATATTTTGTCTTCAAAAAGCACATGTTAGTCATATAATTTTCTATATTAGACCATCTCCTCATAAAAGCTTTGAATATAAGTAATCCCAATAATTAATTCTTCAAAGGTCTATATCTCATAATTTGTATCCCCAATACTCATTAACACACACACATTCTTGGGCCTCCCCTGGTGGCGCAGTGGTTGAGCGCTGGGCTGTGAACCTGCCGGCAGCCTCTGCAGCGCCAGTTAGATCCCCGGCCACCGGAGGAGGGTCCCACATGGCGTGCAGACTTCTCCTGTCTTGCCCGCTGCTCCCCTCAGCAGTGTACTTCAGTTCTTCTGCCTGTTCTGCTCCCTGCTCTGGCTCTGGTGAATTCTCTCACCCTCCCACGCTTCTGACTGTACTCAGTGCTTGTATAAATAAATAAATAAATCTTTAAAAAAACACACACGCACATTCTTTAGGAAAAGATAAATATCGTAGTGAGCTTCTATATATACCATCTCATTTCATCTTCCAGAAGTGCTGATCTTGACAAAATCTCTAGAGTCCTAAGGTAACAACACGATGATGTAAAACTGTGTCATTCTTTATATTGTTAGCTCTAAACATTCCATACCATTAATTCAACAGATATCTTACAAATATTCATTTGCCACCTCACCAAGTTAAATCAATTACACAGCAAATTTTAAAGGATATATATATGATTTATATATGAATTGTGAATGTTATTTATATGGCATATATGAATATTAATGTATAAATTTGCAAAGAAAAATAAAACACCATATTCACTAGAATGCATGTGTTAGTGCATTGCTTTTAGTAAAGTTCCTTTCACATCCAAAGTAAAATACTCTCACCAGGCTATTAGTGTACAATTAAAATAGAGTGAACCAGATGATTATAACCAAGTCTCTCCTGCTACAACAACTTGACACAATTTACTCAGTGTAATTGTTAAACTGAGTTAAATGTCCTTGGACGCTGATATTTCTTCTCCCCTGGACACAAGAGATATACTATCCATTTGTTTAACAAGCACTTCCTTTTTATTTTTTTTTTAAAGATTTATTTATTTATTTATACAAGCACTGGGTACAGTCAGAAGCGCAGGAGGGTGAGAGAATTCACCAGAGCCAGAGTGGGGATCAGAGCAGGCAGAAGGACGGAAGCACACTGCTGAGGGGAGCAGCGGGTGGCAGGAGAGGTCTGCGCGCCATGTGGGACCCTCCTCTGAGGTGGACGGGAGCTGGGGATTGAACTGGCGCTGCAGAGGCTGCGGGCAGCATCGCAACCCAGCGCTCAACCGCTGCACCACCGGGGAGGCCCTCCTTTTTATTTTTCAACAGATTTATCAATGTATAAATTACATTTCATAAAATTTAACAGTTCTAAGTGCACAATTTAGTGATTTATAATAAATTTCTAAAGTTGTGAAAATATTTTCATAATTCAGAAAATTTTCATCACCCCCAAAATTTTCCTGGGACTGATGTACATCAATTTCCACTCCTATTCACTCCTATTCCTCTTTTGCTAAATTTTCAAATTTCTTTCCTTCTTCAGCCTTGGTGCTTTCATTTAAGCTTAGGTTTTCACAGCCCCTCTATTTTCATTCAACATCTTTATCACAATTATGTGCTGAGTATTTGTTTCCCATCTGCCTTCTCCTGTATGTTTTATATTCTATAAGGAGAGAAGTCATGTATATCTTATTCACTACACTTTGGCTAGCACCTTGTAAATACATAAGTAATAAACAGCCAATAGCCATTTGGTATTATCCCAATGGCTAGTCTTCCTACCTAAATGTGTTCTAGGCCTGCCATTTATTAAAATGTTGAATAATAACTTTTGAATCATATATATATTCAAAATTATGATGGAATAACTATTACAGTTAGTATTTCATAGTGACAAAGCAAATAATTTAAGAAACAAGAATTAATTGCTGTTAGAAGGAGACCATTGTAGAGTGGTGTATTTGGAGAAGGTATTATGGAAATGGTTGAGAATGAGCAAAAATCCCAAAAATTTGGGGTCCTCATAAAAGCAAAAACTTTTGCAGTGGAATGCTAAATCAAGAAAACTGTGCTCCAAGATATATCTCTATCATATGAAATAACCTTAAGTGAAGAGTTCCACTAAGGAAAACATCTAAATAGGTGGATATATATCTGTGATGGGGAAGTGGGAAATACATCAACACATTTCTGACATCCCTTCAAAAGGTGGAGCCTAATTTCTCCCCTTTTGAGTATAGGCTGGACATAATGATTCACTTCAGAGATAAATAAAAGGAGTGATGGAGTGTAACTTTAAAGATTAGGGTACAAAAGGCTCTGTTGCTTCCCATTAAGATTGTCTCTTAGGTCACTCATGCTGGGGGGGAAGCAGGTGGCATAACATGAAGACATGAAGGTGAGAAAATGGATGGAGCAGCCTCTGTGGTGAGTGAAGAAGGACTATGTAAGGAGCATCTTTGAAACAAATCTTCCTGACCCAACTGAATGACAGCAGCGGGCCAATAACCCAACCACGGCCTCATGGAGATCCCAGGCCAAGACCACTCCAAGGTGTTTGACTCTCAGAAACTGTGTGAGACAGTAAATTATTTGTTTTAACTGCTGAGTTTCAGATTAATTTTTTATACTACAATAAAGAGCTAATGCAATAGCATAGATAGTGCCAAGGATTCAAGAACATTCAAACAAGAGCAGTGTTGCCCTTAAATGATAAACTAGTGATACTAGCAAGCGTAATAAATTAGGTAACTGTATATAAATCAGGTAATAAATCAGATAACTGGTAGCAAATCAGGTAACTGTATGCTTGATTTATATAATGGACATGTAGACATTCTTCCCCAAAATACATATCCCCTAGTATCCTATATCTAGGTATTTTAATGAATATTCTATCCTGATCCCATCTGACATGAGTCATATACAAAGTTTTAAGTCAATTCCTTGGTTAGTTTCTGAGGGAATAAATGGGCATTACCAAAGAGTAGGGAAAGCTAAAGTTGTCACTTCCCCATCATGGCTTATTTCTCATTATGCTCACCAGAGTGCTTCACTAGCAATTTCCATTGTCATCATTACTTTTCCATTCTGCAGTTACTTAACATTTTGTCCTTTGGTTTACTCATATATAATTGAGAAGAGAAATTGTATGCAGCTTATTAGATAGGCTGTTCAGATGACACTCATTCATATGTGTAAAATAGTTGGAACAGTAAATGGTATATAGAGAACAAGATAGAAGGATAGTTATTATTAAACAGAATTTATGATTCTTCAGTTCTTCTAAAGAAGTGACAGGTTAGTTCTAAATCAAGACTCCTTTGGTTTGACTACTTCTCGATGCTTAGTATCTTCATCTATAAAAGGAGAATGTCCTTTTTTAAAATTTGTTTATTTATGCATACAAGAAGTGGAGCAAAGGTTAGGGGTGTGGGGGGGTGAGAGGATTCACCAGAGACAGAGCGGGGAACAGAACAGGCAGACTGACTGAAATACACTGCTGAGGGAGCAGTGGGCAAGACAGGCGAGGTCTGCTGGCCGGTCCCTGGCCGGCAGGGGTTCGAACTCATGCTGCAAAGGCTGCGGATAGCTTCACAGTGCTGTGCTTAACCCCTTGTGCCACTAGGGAGGCTCATAGTATCTACCTCTTTGGATTTTGTGAGTTAACTTAGTCAATACATGTAAAGTGCTTGGAACACTATCATACACACAGTAATAAGATTTTTAATGTTAGCTCTTATGCAGGTAGGTGTTTGAGAGAATGACTCTAAACAGATAAACTGCTTGAAATTTATTTATCTAAACATTAAGATTAAAAATTTAAAAAAATATTGCTACTGGTTAATTTCAATTAATTATATAGTAGAGTTTTGAGAATAGACCATATAGACAACTCTGGCTTTAAAAGACTTTTATCTGCAAATTTATAGAAATCCACTCTCCCATTTTATAAGAACAGATTAATGACTGACCATTCCTCACTTGAGACATAATGAGTATAGTCCAATGGCAAATTTTTTATGGTAAAAGGAATAAAGCTCCAAATGGAGCTCCAGTAATGGACTATGATTAAAGCCAAGGAATTTATAAACTACAATTTAAGCTTAAATTTAAAAAGTGTGCACACCTACTTTAAAATTTCATACTAGTCAACCCTAAAACCTAGCTTTATTAAATGGCCAGAAAGAGACTTCAATAGAATGTAGAATAATATATACATTTTGAAAGGATAAAAGGAAGGCAGGAAGGAATGGAGAAAGGTAGGAAGGGAAGAAGGAGGAGGAGAAGCAATGTAGGAAGAAGAGGGTCCATGGGCTTCAAGACCTTGTAGCTTTTTTTTTTTTTATAGAGGCATGTTTTTATTTATTTATTTGTTTGTTTTGTTTATACATGCACTGGGTACAGTCAGAAGCGCGGGAGGGTGAGAGAATTCACCAGAGCCAGAGCAGGGAGCAGAGCAGGCAGAAGGACCGAAGTACACTGCTGAGGGGAGCAGCGGGTGGCAGGAGAGGTCTGTGCGCCATGTGGGACCCTCCTCTAGTGGCCGGGGAGCAGCCGGGGATCGAACCAGCACCGTAGAGGCCGCGGGCAGCTTCGCAACCCAGCGCTCAACCGCTGCACCACCGGGGAGGCCCAAGACCTTGTAGCTTTAAGATAATTAATCAAAACAGGGCTCCAACATGTACCTACTGTAAAGAAGAAAAAAAGCTGCATTGTTTTGGCAAGCTGAAAAAGGAAATCCTGGCTCAATCTGAAAAGGTTCCTTGAAGAAGTAAGGTAGTGGCTTAGCCCACCCATGCCCTACCACTTGACTGTTAGGATTCCCAAGAAGAGCCTGATGAGTAACCTCACCCAGCTCACTATTTGGCAACAATACTATTGTAAGAGTAGTGTATCTGAAGCAACTCCCCAAAGAATCTCAGGGAGGAATCACCACTATACCTTATACCCCAGAAATGTGGGCAACCTGAATGAACACTTTCTTCAGAGCCAATTTCACATGCTTGTTTCTCAACGTGTAAATCAAAGGGTTAAGAGAAGGTGTGACAATATTATTCAACACCTGAATGACAGAGTCGAGCCAGGGGCTGGAAGCAGGCCTGAGATAGATGAGCATCACAGGTCCATAAAACAAGAGGATGGAAATCAGGTGAGCACTACAAGTCGAAAAGGCACGACGCCTGCCTTCGGAAGAGCTGATTTTCAATATGGAAAGGACGATGCGACCATAGGAAGTAAGAATTAGGAAAAAGCAAGTGAGAGTCACCACATCCACGTTGGTGAAGCTCACCATCTGAGCTAGAGTGGTGTCTGCACAGGCCAGGGGCAGCACCACCGGGATATCACAGAAGAAATTGTCCACCTCGTTGGGGCCACAGTAGGGTAACTTAAAGACAAGAAATGTGAGGATACTTCCGTGTAGACAGCCACCCAGCCAAGTGCCCAAAGTCAAACCTGTACACACCCTGTAGTTCATGATGACTGTGTATCTCAGTGGGTGACAAATAGCCACAAAACGGTCATAGGCCATCACAGTGTAGAGGAAACACTCGGTTCCTCCCAGGACATGGTAAAAGAAGAGCTGGGAGGCACAGCCATGGTAGGAGATGGTCCGGCTTTGCCCCATTAAGTAGAGCATCATTTTGGGGGAACTCACTGAAGGGAAAAATATGTCAAATACTGACAGGTTTCCCAGAAAGAAATACATGGGAGTATGCAGGTTGGAGGAAACCAGAACAGTGAGGAAGATGAGCAAGTTCCCCAGCAAGGTGAAGAGGTAAAAGGTGAAAAACAGGACAAAGAGCATGTTCTCCAACCCTTCGGTATTTGGAATTCCCAACAGGATGAACTCCGTCACGGAAGTGTAGTTCTGCATGTTTATGCACTAGGTGGTCCTGGAAAAGTAAAGCAATCATCAGGACATAACAGCACAAATGACTGAGAAAATACCTTCCTAATTTCTATCCAAGGCAAAGGCTGCAAAGAGAAGAAAGCCAAGAAGGAAAAGGAGACCCATGATAAATCTGGCTTGGCAGCCAAGGAAGGGGTCACACTGGACCATACTTTTTCATATGTTAAATTAGCTAGCAGAACAGTTTACCTTTACAGTTATCAAATATCTTACAATGCTCAAAAAATTCTTATTATCCATTTTTTGTAGCTTTTCCCAATCTGGTTTATCACTGCACACACTGGAATATTTTAGAACCAGTATCTCCAATGGAAAATTTATCATCACCTTCTAAAACACAAACAGTAATGTAAATCAATGTTACCACAATAAAAAAGAAAAGAAAAACAAACAGCAGACAAAAAGAAAGGGAAAGAAAAGAAAATTCATTATTAGGTGATAACCTCATATTAATATTAGCCAAGTCATAATTAAACGTTAAAGAGGCCAACTACCTAAATATACATACAGAAAAAAGTAAACTTAAGCAGAAATTATGTTCACTTATCTATTTATTTTTACATTCACAACACTGTTTCCATTCTTCAGCATTCTTGTTCGAGGAAAAATGTATATAATGCATGTTTATAACCTGCTTTCACACATATAGAAGTTGGGTTAAGTCTAGAAGAAAGCATTGCATAGGTAATATAAACAACTATTGTATCTCACTAGAACTGTAACTCTCCATAGCTAGCCTTTGTTTCTATACTATAGATGCCACAAAAACAAATGACACAATATTTGTGTTTTATTGTAAATCATAGATAACACTAAGAAAAGTGAATTCTATTTTCTGATGGCCCAATTTCTCCTTATATTTACTTGTATCTGTTTTATGTTAACACTAGATATGTGGTTATTGGATATAACTGATTTTGCCTTTCCCTGCAATCAAAATTTGTTTATGGGTGATAATCTCATGAACCTATTCATACTAATTTATAAATTATCTTTCTGTTATTATTTCCATCTTAACAGGGGTAAATATTTATGCCATGGCGAAAAATCTCTATAAGTAGAATTTCTGGCATAAATTAAAAGGGGAGGAAGAAGGAGCTCTTCAGATCATTCTTGATCATTCTATATGACCAAGCTCTACATAAAGCTGGTTCTGCTCAAAATGTTTGATTAGATTATGATCCTCATAAAGATATAGACAGAAAGACAAAAAAAAAGATTCCTTCCCACCCCACAATGCAATTTATATGTTATTTGGGCCATGATAATTTAATCTCACATTAATATTCTATCTACCTGCTAAAAATATAAAGAAGAATAAAACAAAGTACTATTCCTCGAAGAGCTTATTCTAGATTTACATAAAACTGGTTTCTAACACAGACCCTGAGTACCAGGTAACAACTGCTGGGTCTTATGCAACTTATTTAGGCTCTCTGAGCCTCATGTCCCACAAAAGAAAAATGGATAACAATATCACCTGTCTCCTAGGGTTCTTTGTGTATATTGAAGAAGATAATGGCCATAAATGGCTTTTACACAGTGTTTGGCACTTATAGTAAATGTTCAGCAAAGTTAATGTAACAAGTAACCCTCATGCATGTACGACTAAGATAAGGATGACAATATAATAACAACAAAAGCATTGCAGATATGAGTAAAATATTAGAAATTAACTTGAAAAAGAATCTGGAAATATTAAAAAAGCAGAGAAAACAAATACAGTTCAGTGAACTTTGACAAAAAAGCAAAGGCAATACAATGGAGAAAACATGATCTCTTCAATAAGTAGTGCTGGAACAAGACATTCATAAGGAAATAACTGAATTTAGATAGACCTTAATTAATCCTTTCACAAAAATTAACCTCAAATGATCACAGACCTAGATATAAAATGCAAAACTATTAAATTACTAGAATATAAAAGAAGAAAACCTAGATGACATTGGGTATGTTGATGACTTTTAGATATAATATCAAAGCATAGTCCATGGAATAATTAACTGATAAGTCAAACTTTATTAAAAGTTTTTACCATGTCTGCTTTGTGAAAGACATTGTTAAGAGAACACAAAGAAATGCTACAGAGAATGGGAAAATATTTGTAAAAGTCTCATCTGATAAAAGACTGTTATACAAAATATACCAAGATCTCTCAAAACTCAGTAAGATGCAACTGGGCATGTTCAGGGTAATGTGGTGATAGACAAAACTCAATAAGAAGAAAACAAACATCCAATTAAAATTGCAACCAAAGGTGCTAAAAGACACCAAAGAAGATATACAAGTGGCAAATAAGCCTATGCAAAGATGTTCCATATCACGTCATCAGGTAAATACAAATTAAAACATGCACACTTATCTCCAAGACTTCTCCCCTTCAATTCTTTCTCAGTGATGCATCTCTGAGCTCAACAACATATGAGATTTTCTTAAGTTCTATGATTCTCATTCAGTTGAGTGAGCAAGGGAAATGGAGAGTAGAAACAGCATAGAGGGAGAGAAAAGGAAGGAGAGCAGTACCAGTAGAACAAAAATTAAATAGACATTGTCAGCTAATGGAAAACACATCGAACATAGGCAGAGAAATTTTTCTAAAATATCTAGATAACAATATGTTCCTAAAGCCAAAATTCTAATTTACTTAAGATGTCAGAGCATAAAGGCAAATTTTTACACCTTCTGTTCTTGAATCCAAGGCACATAGATTCAACACTCAGTCTTGCTATGTCACCTGGTCCTGAAATTCTGGATTTATAGTATTTTCAAACTGGGGAGTTTCTTTTGAAACAACATCCCCAGTGGCCCAATCCCCACACTTAAGAAACATGAATCTGCAAAGGGAGCAATTAGAATCTTCTGCTCTTCCTTCATATTCCATTCCCATATCTTGTCATTTCAAAATATTTTATACATTCATTACAAAATCTGCATTGCAACTTGGTAAAATATTTGGTAAACATTAATAAAAGCAAGAAAATACTGTATATCTTCTACCTTAACATTACCAATGTTAACAATATTTCAGTGTTTTCTTCCCAAATTGCTCTATTATGTGGTCATGGTATATTATTAGCTAGTTATAATCATATCATATATGTACTTTTGCACCTTTTCCTTTATAATTTTATCAAAAATATTTTCCATATCATTACTCAATCTTCTAAAATATAAAGTTAATGATAGCATCTATTCCACTGAGTAGATATGCCTACATTATTCAACCATCTTCATTTTTCTGAATAAGTTTTAAGTTTTCCTAATATTTCCCAGAATAAATATATATCATAGGTAGACAACAGATATATTATAGCTAGGCAGCTATATGTAATGCACTATGATGAATCTCTTAATTCATACAGTTTTTCCATATTTGATATTTTATCAGAGATAGATTCACATAGAAATACTAAAAAATGGGACCTCCTTAGTGGTGCAAGGGGTTAAGACGCAGCACTCTGAAGGCATCAGCAGCCACTGCAACAGAAATTTGATTCCTGGCCAGGCAGGTGACCCACATGGCACAGTAGACCTCTCCTGCCTAGCCTGGTGTTCCCCTCAGCAGTGGATTTCAGTCAATTTGCCTGTTGTGTTCCCCACTCTGTCTCTGGTGAATCCTCTCACCCCACACACACACCTCTGGCCTGTACCCCAGTTCTTGTATGCATAAATAAATAAATAAATCTTTTTTTAAAGAAATACTATAAAGTTATGAATATTATGGGTTTTTAAGATTATTTACTTTGTTAGCAGCAGTACTTATGAGGGCATGTTTAACCAGCATTTTGTGTTAATATATTTAAAATTTTTAAAAGCTCTGTAATAAGCAATGACAATGAACTATTTTTTAATATTTTTTGGTTACTCCTAGTGCTAAATATGCTTCCAAATTATCTTGTTTTAGTGACACTAAAATGATGTGGTATTGATGTAGTGATAGACAAATAAACAAATGGAATGGGAGAGAGGTTATAAAAACACTACTCCTAGGGTCTCCCCTGGTGGCGCAGGCAGTTTAGCACTGTGCTGTGAAGCTGTCTGCAGCCTCTGCAGTCCCCGTTCAATCCTGGCTGGCCGGCGAGGGTCCCAGATGGCGCGGCAGACCTCTCCTGTCTTGCCCACTGCTCCCCTCAGCAGTGTATTTCGTCAGTCTGCCTGTTCTGTTCCCCACTCTGTCTTTGGTGAGTCCTCTCACCCTCCCGCACTTCTGGCCTGTACCCCGGTTCTTATATAAATAAATAAATAAATCTTAAAAAAAAGAACACTACTCCTGAATAATGGATGATTTGATTAAAGTCAAAGGCATCAGGGGAACCTTTTTTCAATAATTTTGCTTGGACAAATGGAGCAATAAGGGAAAAAACCTCTTTCCATAAGCTATACAAAATCAATCCAGGTTTAATATAAACTCAAATTTGTAAAGCTAATAATATAACTTTTACAAATTAAATTGGGGGAACTAATAATCATAAGGGAAACATTGATAGTTTTGCTTATTTATAATTGACACTAATATTATGAGTAAAAAAGAAACACACACAAAAAGTAAAAAGTCAGAGGCATTATTTATAGCAAGTATAACTACTAAAGACTCATATTCAAAATATGCAAAGAAGTCCTAAAATACATATGGTATGTAGAACCACAAGCAGTCCAATAATACTCAAAATCAAGAGAAAACTTAGTCAACAGAAATAACAGATATGATGAGATTAAGAAAGAAAATGGAGCCTCCTGGGTGGCACAGATGGTTGAGCACCGCACTATGAAGCTGTCCCTAGCCTCTGCAGCGCGGGTTCAATCCCAGCCGGTCAGGGAGAAACCCACATGGTGCAGTAGACCTCTCCTGTCTCACCCGCCTGCTTCCCTCAGCAGTGTATTTCATTAGTCTGCCTGTTCTGTTCCCTGCTCTGTCTCTGGTGAATCCCCTCACCCTCCCGCACATCTGGCCTGTACCCTGGTTCTTGTATAAATAAATAAATCTTTAAAAGAAAAAAGAAACAAAATGTTTAAAACTGCTATTGTAATGTGTCAATAATACTCAATGATTTGAAGGAAAAATTAATGTAATGAAGAGGTAAATGAAGATATACAAGAAAGGTAATAGGACCTCTAAAGAAGAAAAATGTATAACTGAAATTAATATATACTATATATATTACATATGCAATATAATATATATATATATATATATATATATGTTTCTGGCACCACAGAAGGACGGGAAGAGATAGAAACAATATTTAAAGAAAAACAGATACAAATTCTCAACTTGATGACAAAGAAAGCCTCAAGACACAAGAATCTATGTTTCTTTAAACCCCAGTTTGGATAAACAAAGAAAACCACATAAGATACATTTTAATAAAATTGGTGAAAACCATGATAAAGACAAATATCTTAAAAAGCAGCCACATTTAAAAAATATTGGATACGAATAAAGATGAGAAAGAATGCACATTTATCATCAAAACTATGCAAGACAGAAGGAAATAGAATAGCATATTTAAAAGACTAAAATTAAAATGTCCACCTAGATTTCTATATATGCCAAAAAAAGCCTTGAAAAATAAAGGGAAAATAAAGATCTATTTAGGAAAACAAAAGTCAGCAGAATTTTATAAGCAGTAAACCTGGACTACATAAAGTGTTTCAAGTTCTTATAAAGATATTAATATTTTCTAAATATATTAATTGGATTTAAGTTGCAAATAATTCTTGAAGTATCTTCAAGATAGTATTTTGATTTCACATTGATTAAATATCCCTTATCCTTAATGGATAGATGATGTTTAAAAATTTGGTAATGTGATAGATTAACTGGGAAAAATATTAATTTTGGAGGCTTTACTTTCTCAAAATCCAACCTATGGAGAGTGTTCTACTGGCAATGTATTTATGAAGCAACATTTTTTTTTCATTTTCCAAATATCAACAGTACTTTGGGTTTCTACTCTGTCACACCAGGTTTCCTCCTTGTTTACATGACTAAGACACATTTATTCTAGAAGAAAGGCATATTGCACCTCTCCTCTCCTTAGTTATATTAAATCAAGCTTTAAAAAAATCAACTTTTACAAATATGTTCTAAGATTAGAGTGTAGACATTTCAAAGGCAGGAGTCTCTGAAAAGAAAAATATCTTTGAATCAGACAAGGTAGCTTCTATTCTCGGCTAGGGTGTCCCATAGTTGACCAACCGCAGAGGGAGGAAGTGTAATTAGTAAGATGTTTATCTAGGAGGAGAAATTCTCTGCTCCTCCCTGGAGCAAAAAAACCTCCAGAGCTCCTTTTCCTGAGTGGCCATAATCACCAGAAAGTGATTAAGATTCATCAGAGACTGGAACCGCCTGGGAGAATTGTCCCTTTGAGGATGAAAGCCAGTAGTTTCCATCTTTGAATTTGAAGAAGAAATCAGAGAAACAACAAAACAAAATACAACACAACTAAATCACTCTTGGAAACAGCAATTTTCAAGTCCAGAGTGTCATGGATATTTATTGGAAATTAATTTTTGACTAAATGAAATCCTTTGTGGAATGATAGTGCATGAAAAGCAAAACAAACTTAAACAAGGACATTTGGAAAAATTCCTCAGTATTTATTATACATGGAAATATTATCCTCATCCATAAGGACTCAAGGGCCAAGACAAGATCTCCTGAGATATCAAATCGATTTTAATCTCTATTATTTAAAAAGTTTGTTTCTACACTTTGTTCTTGTAGTTTCATCTATACAAGAAGCATCCTACTCATCAAAGACCGAGAGATTATTTAAATCTAGAATTTTATCCTGCCATTCAAAACCCAGTTGAGAAATTGGTAAGTAGCAAAAACTGGTAAAACTTCAGCATTTTTCCTTGTGGAAACTGGGAGCAGGAGGGGGGTAGTCAGGAGGGAGAGGGTTACAATGCATTATTGGTCAAAGTTTTGTTTTTTTTCTTTAACTTTGGCTTCTTTCCTCTTTGTATATATATTCACAGAGACATTCAGTTCATGCATAAAATCAGGAAATTAAAAAGTTACTGAGCTCCAAAATAATAGAACTCCTAGATACAATAAATTGATTTCATTTTACAAACTTTTTCTTTATTTTTAAAAGCGCATTTGTATCTGTTTTATAGTAAATATAAATATTCATCCCTAGAACTGAAGCCCCAGAGATAAAAGACAGTCCTCTTTATTATTTAAGAGTATCTAATTCTTCATGGGCATCTCAAGATACATTGTGAGATGACTTGATCACACGTTAGAAGAAGGATGATTGATGGCTTGGAGTCCCCGAGGAAGAAATAATAAAATATTTATAAGTAGACACATATATCAGATAAGAGGTTTTGAGGAAAGTGGCAGTAGTCTGACCATGGTTGCCCTGGTTTGGTGACAGATTTCACCAATGATCAGGTGAATGTGGTCCAGGGTAGAAGAGAGGGACCTGGCTCCCCACCATGCTAGACCACAGCTGGGGTCCAGCCTTGACACATCTGCTCCTGCCCAGAAAGTTCTAGGAAGGCAGTTTGCTTTCAGCTCAGTCATCAAGAATGAATATTTCTTTGGAGAAATTTGTATTCTTAGAAGAAATACTCTGATGATCAAAGAGACTGAATCTGTATGTTTGAAAGTGTGGTCTCTGTGTGTTTATGCTTCTGCATGTCTGTGTGTCTGTGTGTGAGAGAGAGAAGGGGGGAAAGTGGGAGGGAGAGAGAGGAAGAGGGAGAAAGGAGGAGGGAGGGAGGGAGGGAAGGAGACAGGGAGAGAGGGAAAGAGAGAGAAAGAGAGAGAGGGAAGGGGAGAGAGAGAGAGAGAGAGAGAGAGGGAGAGGGAAGGAGAGAGAGAGAGAGAGATGAATAAAGGCTTAATCAGGGGGAGCTTGCCAACTCTGACAAGGTGCTAGTTTGGGAATATCTTGTTAATTCTATAGGAAACATAAAATTTACCCTCTCTCCTATTTGGTTGATTTTGTATGAATTTACTCCTCTTGAATTCGGTTGATTTTTTCTATTTGATTGATTTTGGTACTGTTATAAGGAAACAGCCATTCCTCTTCAAAGTCCCAAGCTGAGCAAAAGTGCTATGTAAATTCACTCAGCTATTCTCCATCAGAGGTTATTCATTTGCCACATTTCATACGAAATAGTATCTTAATGGTATTGAATTCGCTTTCCTTCCTGTAAAGACAGAGTACCATGCATGGGAAGAAATGACAAACATGAGCCTGATAACCACGTTCATCCTCATTGGCCTTCCCCATGCACCGGCTCTGGACATGCCCCTCTTTGGAATCTTCTTGGTGATGTATGTACTCACTGTGGTAGGGAACCTCCTCATCCTGCTGGTGATCAAGCTGGACTCCCACCTCCACACCCCCATGTACTACTTCCTGGCCAACCTGTCCTTCATTGACATGTGGTTCTCCACAGTCACTGTGCCCAAAATGCTCATGACCTTGGTCTCCCCAGAAGGAGCAGCTCTCTCCTTCTACAGCTGCGTGGCCCAGCACTACTCCTTCCACTTCCTGGGCAGCACCGAGTGTTTCCTCTACACCGTCATGTCCTATGATCGCTACCTGGCCATCAGTTACCCACTCAGATATTCCACCTTGATGAGCGGGAGAACATGTGCCATGCTGGCCGCTGGCACGTGGCTTGTTGGCTCTCTGCATTCTGCTGTGCAGACCATCCTGACGTTCCGCCTGCCCTACTGTGGGCCCAACAAGATCCAGCACTACTTCTGTGACGCACCGCCCATCCTCAAACTGGCCTGTGCAGACACTTCCATCAATGACATGGTGATCTTTGTCAACATTGGGGTGGTGGCATCCAGCTGCTTCTTCCTCATAGTCCTGTCCTACGCGAACATCGTCTATGCCATCCTGAAGATCCGCACGTCCGATGGGCGCCGCAAAGCCTTTCAGACCTGTGCCTCCCACTGCATTGTGGTGCTTTGTTTCTTTGTTCCCTGTGTTTTTATTTACCTAAGACCTGGCTCCAGGGATACTGTGGATGGGATCGTGGCAGTGTTCTACACTGTGCTAACACCGCTGCTCAACCCTGTGGTGTACACCCTGCGGAACAAGGAGGTGAAGAAGGCTCTGCTCAAGCTGAGGAAGGAGTCTATGTTCACTCAGAGTAAATAATCAACAGAGGTCAGATATGAAAGTCATTTTAAAATGTATAATTAAATTAAACCACCCATGTGAGCACTATACTTTGAAGGAAACTTTCTATACTCAATCTTAATTTTTGAATGAAATTTTAATAAATTTTTCTGTTTTTCCTAATCTATGCTTATCCAAATGCTAGGTTCAGCAGTCATTTAATGGTAATAATCAAGAGGAATAAAAGTGGCTTGTTTATCTTTTTTATGTTCTATCAAGTGTGTCCTCAGAAAAGTAGTGTACTTCCATCCCCTACATAATTTTTTCCAGAATTGCTATGCAGTGTAATACTCATATTTTATTTTCTGCTATTTAAATCAAAGCATTACAGAAAGCTTTACCTTTCCATTTTTAAAACTTCAATTGAATATATTGAAAAGTCCACTTATAATATCGATAATCCATTATATTATATGGTATTCATATGATGAAATGCTTGTATTAGAAAATATTACGCTTTATTCACATTTATGAGCTAATGAAAAATGTTTGATTTTTTTTTTTTACTTTGACTTCCAAGATTTTTGAAAGTAAATATTTATCTACTTATGTACTATTTGTATTCAGTTGGTCACTTTGCTAATACCACTACTTAGATTATGCCCCTATATTTACACAGTTCCTGGTCTTTTATGCTAAATGCAAAGCTTCTATTTTTAGCAATCTTAAAATATTTTTGTAAGTAAACATGAAAAATAACAAATACACAAAAATAAGCAATAATCTTAAAGGTAAATATATACCTTCAAAAAATATTGAGAGTATCTCCCACTTTTAGAAACTGACCCTAGGAGATACTTCTTGTGTAATTATGCCATGTCTGTAATTCATATTTGTTTGACTTAAAGTATGAAATGAACCGTGGACATCATTGAGGGGTAGGGAGTTTGGGCCATGAATCTTACAAGCAATCATCCAAATACATGCATATATTGAAAATTTCCATTTTTCTCAAAATAAACACTTTGTTTAAATACCACAGGTATTCCTTTAATGTGGTAAATGTCAATATTGCCAGATTCTGAAAAGAGAAAACTGGAAGCAGCTGTTTGCACTGAAGAGCCCAAAGATACCCCAGACTTAAGCTGCCTTACAAATATGACTTAGCAAGACAGCCATCCCTTCATGCTACACAGTCATCTGTTACACTAAGTAAGCTGTGAGACTATCCAGGGAGAAAAATCATACTCTGAAAATGATATGAACTATGAAATAGTCAGCTGTATAAGAGCTTAATTATTGGTATTCTTTGCAATAAAATGGACAGATATAACCTATTCTATAAACCCAACTCATTTTGCAAAGAAGAAAACTAAAGACAAGTTGGACCAAAATTCCTAAGCCATTGAGTTCATTCATTCCCATACTTTGCACCATCACATTTTTTTTATTTAACTTGAATTTTTGAGGTCAGTAAATTTAAATAACAATTAAATAATTTTAATTCACATTTGTGAGTTAATTAACTTAAGTCAGTAATCACACAAAATGCTATGGGATATTTACTGAGTGTTAAGGCACACGATAAACCATGGATACATAAAAAGAAAAGACAAGAATGATCTCCACATTCACAGAGGTCATCTTCTGATGAGAAAGAAAAACAAGCACAGTATCTATCACCCAAGGTACAATGTGATGAGTTTATAGGTGCTGGAAGAGTCAAAATATTATAACAATATGTATTAATAAAAACTATGCTCAAAGTCATTTACATTTTTAAGTGTGACAATGAAGGGAAATATCAGTTTTTTACATTGAAAATTGTATTGAAATAATCACATGATTATTTCAGAATAATAATAATAATCAATAATAATAATAATAATCAATTTCAGAATCACATGAAATTTCCCCACTGGTAACTATCTGCAAAGTTGGTGCATATATTTTAACTAGGACTTTGACAATAATATAATACACAGGTCTGATTCAGATTTCCTCAGTTTTATTTGTACTCATTTTGTGTCTGTATAATATTTCCCAAATACTAACAACCAAGTTAACACATACAAGTAGAATGGATGCACAAGAAGTAGAAACAATTCAAACTATTCTATCTGCTATTATCTTAATTTTAATTGCACTGCCATCATTATGAATTCCTTATTTGATACACAAAATTAAGAACCACAATTAATCTTATTATGATTTAACTTTCAATTCATACAGAGTACCAACCACAGGTCTAAAACCAAAATGACAACACAATCATTGTGAGATATCTCAGAGCCCTCTCCATAACAGAGACAGTGCACTATAGGGAAAAGAGTATTATCCCAACTGTGAGAAGGGAATTGCTCCCACTCCAGAGTGAGACCCCTCCAGTCTTGTCTTATCCAAAGGGGGAAAAGCATAGTCAACAGAGGTCAGAGCTATGAGGAATTAAACTGGGAATGCTATGGTCAAGGATAATGGCCCAGGGAAGTGGGGGCAGACATGGAGAAACAGCTCTGAAGGTCACATCTTCACTATCTTCCTCCCTCAAACTTTGCCACCACACCAACAGGACCCCTGTTTAGTAATTCAGTAGATTATAACTTAGAGTTGAACGAGTTGTAAGATACAGACTCTGAGGAATACTTATGATGCCTACAGTAATAGGATATGAGTCAGAGAACACTAGCACTATTTGAAGCTTCTGGCACCTATACATACAGCAGGCTATAAACTACTATTCAGATTATCGTAAATCCTCACAATGGAAGCCTATTACCTTGTGGACAATCAGTTATTGCCTTCTACAACATGGCCAGTTTAAACAAACATTAAAAGTTAAGGAAAAATAAAACCTGTCTGAAGAGACAAAGTAATAAGAAAAAAGTAGTAAGATGCGACATAAATCAATGGTTATCAGAGAGGAAATTTAAAACAACTATGGTTAATATATTAAGAGCTTTGGAGGAAATAGTAGACAATATAAAAGAACAGATTGTAACATAAGCAGAGAGATGAAACTCGACAACAGAATCAAAAGGAAAGGTAAAAAATAAAGAGCACTTTAATGGAAATGCCTTTATGGGCTCAAGACATATCCCTTGTCAACATGTGGGTAAGTGTGAAGCCCACCAGCTGGTTAGAAGGGAACTTGTAATAGCAAGATATTTCTGTAGATTACCACCAACATCCCTGAGCACAAACGGGGTGAAAGAACAATACTTCCTGTGTTTCACAATTAGTACTAAGTAGAACTTAGTATGGCCTCTGCCACTGGTGTTTAATGACCATACACTAGGCTGCCTATGAAGGGTTGCTGTTCTGTGTTGCATTTTAGAGTTTTGCCACCTATGCATGGCATGGTACACGTCATTAATGTTTTCAACACCACATTCTCTAACGTGAATATACAGTCAGTGGGCAGTCTCTGGAGGAGTAACATGTCTTACTATTATTTCACTCAAGGAAAATCCTTGCCTTTTATTTATATCTAGTGATCTTAAGGGCTATCATTAGGACATCTGACCACTTTAGACTTACTACTGCACAAATTTCAGTCATATTTTCAAAATTCTAATGTGGCTTTTCAGCACTGATTATGGGTAAATTGAAATGATCGGATAACAGTGACTCTTTAGGGCTTCAGAAATGTCCTTTCTAATGTGATATGCGTGCTCCCTGGTCTATTTTGATGGTATGGGTGGAGATTCTAACAGAAATGTCCATGTTTGACTTGATTGTCCACACTGTAGCAATTTAGATCGTATTTGCAGTTCATTTCTATTCAAGAATCCAAGTAGTGGGAGTCCAGGGAATGGAAACTAACATGGCTAGATAGGTAGGGATTTAACTTGATTTAGCCTCTCAGGGGATAAGATTCTCTTGGGTCTTCAGGTCCCCTTGATGAGCAGAAAGATAACAAGAAGAGATAATGAAAGGTTTTTTTTTTTTAATATTAAATTTTATTTTTATATTCCCCCATACAATTGCAAACGCCCCATTCTGACCCCAATCCTTCCCCTCCCGCCCCCCACCCCCCACCCCCCAAAAAGTGTCTCTGGTTCATAGTTTTTTGTTGATTTTGATTTTCACTTTCTTATATTCATTTTCCTGGTCCCTTATTTAAGTTTTCTAGATTCCTGCTATGAGTGAGACCATCCGGTATTTTTCTTTTTCTTTTTGGCTTATTTCGCTGAGCATGATCCCTTCCAGCGCCATCCATGTTGCTGCAAATTGCATGTGTTTATCTTTTTTGAATGCTGAGTAATATTCCATGGTATATATGTACCACATCTTCTTGATCCAGTCATCTATTTTTGGGCATTTGGGTTGTTTCCAAAGCTTAGCTATTGTAAACAGTGCTGCTATAAACATAGGGGTGCAGGTGCTCTTTGGAATTGATGTTTCTGTGTCCTTTGGGTAAATACCTAGGAGTGGAATTGCTGGATCATATGGAAGCTCTATGTTTAGTAGGTGCAGAAATCTCCACACAGCTCTCCATAGTGGTTGGACCAGTTTGCACTCCCACCAACAGTGCAGAAGAGTTCCTTTTTCTCCACACCCTCGCCAACACTTGTGGTTGCTAGTTTTTTTAATATGTGCCATTCTCACTGGTGTGAGATGGTATCTCATGGTAGTTTTGATTTGCATTTCCCTGATTACAAGTGATGTTGAACATTTTTTCATATGTCTGTTGGCCATTTGCATTTCCTCTTCAGAGAAGTTTCTTTTTAGCTCTTCTGCCCATTTTTTGACTGGATTATTTTCTTTGTTGTTGCTGAGTCTCATCAGCTCTTTGCAGATTTTTGTGATCAGTCCTTTATCATTAGTGTTGGGTGCAAAAATGTTCTCCCAGTTGGTGGGGTTTCTCTTTGTTTTTGTTATTGTCTCTTTTGCTGTGCAGAAGCTCTTTAATTTGATGTAGTCCCAGCTGTTTATCTTTGCCTTCACTATCACTGCTTTGGGTGATGTGTCTGTAAAGATGTCTTTGATATGCAAATCACGTAGTGTTTCACCTATATTTCCTTCTATATATTTTATGCTTTCAGGTCTTATGTCTAGTTCTTTAATCCATTTTGAGTTGATTTTTGTGTATGGTGTGAGGTAGTGGTCAAGCTTCATTCTTTTGCATGTAGCGACCCAGTTTTCCCAGCACCATTTATTGAACAAACTTTCTTTGCTCCAATGCATAGTCTTTGCTCCTTTGTCAAAGATTAGTTGACCATAAAGCTGTGGGTTTATTTCTGGATTTTCTATTCGATTCCATTGGTCTGTATGTCTGTTCTTGTTCCAATACCATGCAGTTTTGATGATTATGGCTTTGTAGTATAGTTTGAAGTCTGGGAGTGTGATGCCTCCATTTCCTTCTTTTTTTTTCAGGAGAGCTTTGGCTATTCGGGGTTTTTGGTGATTCCATATGAATTTCATCAATAATTGTTCTATTTCTTTGAAGAATGCCATTGAGATTTTGATTGGAATAGCATTGAATCTGTATATTGCTTTTGGTAGGATGGCCATTTTAATAATGTTTATTCTTCCAATCCATGAGCAGGGGATGTCTTTCCATTTCTTTGTGTCTTCTTCTATTTCTTTTAACAGTGTTTTATAGTTTTCTTTGTATAGGTCCTTTACCTCTTTTGTTAGATTTATTCCCAAATATTTGATTTTTTTTGGTTCGATAATAAAAGGGGTGGTTTTTTTGATTTCTTCTTCTTCAGATTTATTGTTTGTGTATAGGAAGGCTACTGACTTTTGCGTGTTGATTTTGTATCCTGCCACTTTACTGAATTGATTGATGAGTTGAATTAGTTTTTCTGTGGAGATTTTGGGGTTCTCTATGTATATTATCATATCATCTGCAAATAGTGATAGTTTGACTTCTTCTTTTCCTATTTGGATTCCTTGGATGTCTTTCTCTTGTCTTATTGCTCTGGCTAGGACTTCCAGTATTATATTGAAAAGCAGTGGTGAGAGTGGACATCCTTGTCTTGTTCCAGATCTTAATGGAATTGCTTTCAGCTTTTCACCATTGAGAATGATACTGGCTGTTGGCTTGTCATAGATGGCCTTTATGATGTTGAGGTATGTTCCTTGTATCCCAAGAATTTCAAGGGCTTTTATCATGAATGGGTGTTGCACTTTGTCGAAAGCTTTCTCAGCATCTATTGATATTATCATAGGGTTTTTATATTTCTTTTTGTTGATGTGTTGGATAACGATTGATTTTCGGATGTTAAACCATCCTTGTGCCCCTGGAATGAATCCAACTTGGTCGTGGTGAATTATCTTATGGATACATTGTTGGATTCTGATAGCTAAAATTTTATTGAGGATTTTTGCATCAGTGTTCATTAGGGAGATTGGCCTATAGTTTTCCTTTTTTGTGTTGTCCTTATTCGGTTAGTGTAATATTGGCTTCATAGAACGTGTTTGGTATTGTCCCTTCCTTCTCAATTTTTTGGAAGAGTTTGTGAAGGATAGGCACTAATTCGTCTCTGAATGTTTGGTAGAAATCATTTGTGAATCCATCAGGTCCTGGGCTTTTGTTTTGGGGGAGGTTTTTGATTACCATTTCAATTTCGCTGCTTGTAATTGGTCTGTTTAGGTGTTCTATTTCTTCTTTATCTAGCTTTGGGTGATTGTAGAGTTGTAGGATTTGTCCATCTCCTCTAGATTGTTGAACTTGTTTCCATATAACTGTTCATAGTAGTTACTGATTATTCTTTTGATTTCTGCTGTGTCCGTTGTGATTTCTCCTCTTTCATTTATGATCCTGTGTATTTGTGCTTTCTCCCTTTTTTCCTTTGTGAGCCTGGCTAGGGGTTTGTCTATTTTATTTATTTTTTCAAAGAACCAGCTCTTGGTTTCATTCATCTTTTGGATTGTTTTTTTAGTTTCAATTTCATTTATTTCTGCTTTGGTTTTTATTATTTCTTTTCTTCTACTGGTTTTGGGGGTTTTTTGTTGTTCTTTTTCTATATCTTTGAGCTTCGAGATTAGGTTGTTTCTTTGAGTTCTTTCTTGTTTTTTGATGTGAGCTTCTATTGCTATATATTTTCCTCTTATTACTGCTTTTGCTGCATCCCATACATTTAGGATATTGGTGTCCTCCTTGTCATTCAATTCAAAGAATTTTTTAATTTCTTCTTTTATCTCCTCGTTAGTCCAGTGGTCTTCCAGTAGTGTGGCTTTTAATCTCCATGAGGTAGGATAGTTCCTTGCCTTCTTTTTATGATTTATTTCTAGTTTGATGCCTTCGTGGTCAGAAAAGATAGTTGGTATGATTTCAATCTTGGTGTATCTGTTGATGTTTGTCTTGTGCCCCAGTATGTGATCGATCCTGGAGAATGATCCGTGTGCGCTTGAGAAAAATGTGTACTCTGTTTTTTTGGGGGTTTAGTGTTCTATAGATGTCTGTTAAGCCCAAATGCTCTAGGTCCTTATTTAGAGCTTTAGTTTCTTTACTTATTTTTTGTCTTGTTGATCTATCCATTGTTGATAGTGGTGTGTTGAAGTCTCCTACTACGTATGTGTTTTCTTTGATGTCTGTTTTCAGAGAGGACAACAGTTGTCTGATATATTTTGGTGCTCTTTCGTTTGGTGAGTATATGTTAATGAGTGTTATTTCTTCTTGAAGTATTGTCCCCTTAATCATAATGTAGTGACCATTGGGGTCTCTTTTTATTTTTTTGAGTTTGAAGTCTGTTTTATCTGATATAAGTATAGCTGTTCCTGCTTTCTTTTTTGGCCCATTTGCTTGTAGGATTGTTTTCCATCCTTTGACTTTGAGCCTATTTTTATCTTTTGTAGCTAAATGTGTTTCCTGGAGACAGCAAAAGGTTGGGTTTTGTTTCTTAATCCAGGCTGCAACTCTGTGTCTTTTTATTGAAGAGTTTAGTCCATTTACATTTAGAGTTAATATTGATATGTTAGCATCTGTATTTGCCATTATGTTTGTCTTTCCTTTGATTTTATTTATTCTTTTAATAACTTTTTTTTTTTTTGGTCTTCTTTCGTTGTTATTCGTCCCTCTGAGGTTCTGGCTTTAGGATTCCTTGTAGTATTTTTTGGAGTGGGGGTTTAATCGTAATGAAATTCCGGAGTTTCTCTTTGTCTGGGAAGGTCCAAAGGTTTTTAATAACCATCTACGTTTTCCCTATGTGTTTGTTATTTGAATACTCCCAAGAAAAATCCGGGTCTTAGGTATAATATTTATACCTAATAGGAAAGAAGGAGGGAGAATTCAGTTGTCTTACCCCCTCAGTAAAGACTAAACAGCTAACTCTCAACTAAAAATGCCCATAAATGAGCATCACCTGTTTGTATATTCCATCTCATTGTATGCTGTCTTTCACCATCTTTTTAAAGCAGTTTAAACATCTAAATTTTCAAGTGCTTTTGCTATTCTGTTTTATAATGACTATTCACAAAGAAATACATAAATATTTTCAACTGTATAAGTAATACTTAAATGCTATTGTCCTGCTGTCATAAATTTAATTCCTTTCACAAGCACAAGTAAATACATGATTTTTTTTTTTTTAGATAACATTGCTTTACAACATGGTATATGATTGAGAGGTATAGGATTAGACACTTCAGGTTTATGTTACCACAGCACACCCACCATGGTGGCAGCATGATCCTCCACCAGATCCCATTGTGTATCCTCCCAACTTTGCTCTCTCCTCTCCACCTCCTCTGGTAACCTCTACAGTCAAATTTCTAGGGCTTATTATCCAAATATTTCTTTTTTTAAAGATTTATTTTATTTATACAAGAACCGGGGTACAGGCCAGTTTCATGGGAGGGTGAGAGGATTCACCAGAGACAGAGTGGGGAACAGAACAGGCCGACTGACGAAATACACTGCTGAGGGGAGCAGTGGGTGAGATAGGAGAGGTCTGCTTGCCATGTGGGTTGCTCTGAGGCCAACAGGGATTGAACTGGCACTGCAGAGGCTGCAATTGCCTGTGCCACCAAGGAGGCCCTATTATCCAAATTTTTAATGGCATTTTTTTCTCTTTGGTCAAACTCTTTTGGAATTCAGTTTCATTTAACTAAAACTAATGTGGGGTGGGAGTAGAGACACTTAAGATTTTGACTGAAGAAAACTCTTCCTTTTTCAAGGAAGTATTTTGGACTTCTAACCAAGGCAAGAAAACTTTATTAGACAGGATAGGAAGTATCAGTTTTTCTGGGTAGGGAGATAAAGATGTGGATGAAGATTTCAGAGCTGCCTCATCCAAATCCTATCACTTGCCCTCATCCTATTTCTTAGAGTTCTGTTCTTTTCTAATTATTCACTAATTTTATGAGTCCTGCCAAAATCTGACTTTGTAATTAATAATCCACATTCAAAATATGTGTTTGGATTTAAAGACTTTTTGTTGTTGTTGTTGTCTCTTCTTTTTGTGTTTCTTTAGATTCCACATATAAATGTAATAATATGGTAGTTGTCTTTTTCTTTCTGACTCATTTAACTTAGCATTATCCCCTCAAGGTCATTGCCATGTCATTGCAAATGGCAAAATTCTATCTTGCCAGAAGAGAAGGGGTAAGTGAAAGAGGTGGGAGAGGGTATTGATGGATTGGATGATGATGAATGGCAATTAGATCTGTGGTGCTGAGTGTGGTGTGTTACAAACATGTATTGAGGTATAAGGCTATAATCCTGAAACTTGTACAGTATCACAATCAGTGTTACTGCTATAAAAATAGCTAATTTTTAATTTTTTTCAAAAAATAACTACTATACCAGTAATATGTATATATTGTTTTTTAAAATGAAGATCAAGATCAATAAAAAAAGTTCATCCACCAAAAATACATATGTGTGTGTTTTAATTTTTGCCATTTCAATCTAGTGATCCAAATAAAATAAGACATTATTTTCTTACCATCACAGAAAAATCCCCAGACTTCAATATGTTATTTATTGGAAAATAAGTAGATTGAGAGTCTCAGATCCTCTCTGTAAGTTGCAAAAGAAATTGGTACTCTTCTCACAGACACCTTCTATGGCCCCATTTACATAAACACACAAATGAAACACATGGGAGATACAGGGTTAAAAAACAACATTGACTCCTTAAAATAGATAAGGTCTTCCAAGACCAAAGATCCACTTTGAAATTTAGAACCATAGTTTCCGTCTGTAATCAAGAATTCCTTTGCCTAGAATTATTCTGCATAAATCTCTATTCCCATCAAGAATATCACAGAACAGGAAAACTCCCTATGACAGGAAAGAGTTAGGTGTTTGTAGTCCTAAATTTCCTCTATCTCCCTTCTTATAAGTAGAATTATCTATTAGCAGAACCCACAATTTGCCATAAATTCAATAGAATGAGGAAGTATGGAAAAACTAGGAAATTATGTCTTTGCAGTAGGGAGATGTACTAACAAGTATACATTGAAATACTGGCTTTTGTATGATTAATTAAATGGAGAATAGCTCATTTTTAAAAATAGATCAAGTATAACATTGTGTCTGACAATGTTCCTTATAAGTTGTATACCAACAATGATTCAAAGCAAATGATTACAACATATTTAAAAGAAGACAAAAGGTATTTTAACAAATATTTATTGATCATTAGTTTGTCCAGCACTATTTCACAACTATATCTTCCACAGTGTTGAGTGAATCCCTATCATTTTGTACATAGATTTGTCTATGAGAAAGTCCTAATTCTCTTCCAAACTCAAATTTTCAAGTGTAAAATGGGAGTGTGCTCAACATTCTTTCTTGAAAGTTCCTTCCAGCTCTAGTGTAATTGTTTGACTTAAGAAACTGACAAGTTTTTCACTCTCCATCTTCATCTCTTATTTGCATGTTGAATGATGTAGAATTTTCTGTGAGACATAGTGTTATCTATCCTAGTACCTCATCTTGTCAAGTTAGTCTCGATCTAAGTTAAATTCAGAGTACAAACATCTTTGGCTTTAAAGTAATCCAACCTAATCACCAACATACAAGTGAGAAAACTAAAACCCAGAGAAATGAAAGGTGTGACCCTTCCCAACTCCTGAACAAGTACATACCCCTTTGGATCCCATGTCACAGGGATACCAGCAGCAATTAAGTAGATTTCCTGGAATAGCTGTAGTTTATGTTTTGCTGTTAACAAAGCCCACAGAAACTTATTCTCGTGTAAGTTAATTGCCCAAAAGGGTAAAGCAGAAGTGATGTTAGTCCCTCACCCCTATCCCATGGGACTACCAGAAGGAGAAACTCCTTGCTAGAAAACAATACTCCAGAGGTCAAAACTTACAGGTATCACTGCTACCATTTCAAAAGAGCTAAAAAGAGGAGCAATGAGGCCAGAGAAGTGTGCTGAAAGAGCATAGTGGCCAAGCGGCATGTCAATGAAGGAGACCAGGAAACCTCCCAAGTTGACAAAGAGGCCTCCACAAGAACCAGAGGAGAGCAAGAACAAGCAGAGGGAAGCAGCAGGCCATGGCCTCTCTGCAGATTCACCTCCAGGTAGTGGCTACCAGCAGAAAAGACTCCCGAAAGGGGTAGAAGTGTAGGAACCAAAAGTCTTCTGAAATATATATTTATTGGAATATAGAGATTTTAGAGATTTGGGGACAGAGAAGGCAGCTGAGTCTTCCTAATAGCATAATGTTTTACAAATAAGTAGTAGAGGAAGAGAGAACCTTTGTATTAAACTCACCAAAGGCCAATCTGTCACTCAGTTTTCTGACCCAGATGATTGGCAGGGTCTACCTTTAACCACATTCCATTCACACAGGGTTTGAAATGGCCAGATGAAGCTCGTATTTGGATGCTAATGTCTTTTTCCCTCAAGACTACTTGTCTTTGCCCATACCATATGTTGATAATATAATGTGGTATGAATTATAATATATACAACAAATTACTAGGATAGTTGGTAATGGTAAAACCAGGAATAGTTTTCTTTTTTCCAGGTGAAAACAAATGATACCTGCATAGAACAATAAATCAGAAAAGCGAATGATGTTTGAGATGTCAAGGAAGCAAGGAAACAAGAAAAAATTAAAATTACTGTATATAAGAGAAGTTGGACCAGGAGGAAAATTGATTTTCTGGGTGTGAAAACAATATTTAAAATTTGAATTGTTATAGATACAAAAAAAAAAAAAAGGATTTTTTTAGGGGGGGATGGGAATCTTTTCTGATTCCCTCTCCCTCTTTTTTTCCTTAGCAATTATTAAAAAACTGAGACTAGGATTTTTAGGGACTTGTTCAAAATAATATAGCTCTTAAATAATGACAGTTCCGGTTCAGGGAAAAGTGAAAAATTCCCCTTGGAATTCTTTTGATTTAGGGAACTTGGTTATAAGATCTACCAGATAATCTGATACTATGCTGGATTTTGTGTCCAGATAACAGAGACACTCAAATAGAGAGGAATGCATGTATTCAGTGAGATTTAAAAATCTATACAAGGTATACTACAAAATTGGGATGGAAAGAAAAATGAGACAGAGTCCCTCTAAGAGTTCATAGTTTGTAAGAACTCAAGCCCATGAAAGAATAAATTGTAATGTGCATAGTAGGTCTATCACAGGAACATGAAGTGCTGTGGTGGCTATTTAGAATAAGTGATGACTTGGGGGGAAAGGGAGGGTGTCTTTATGTAGTAGATAACATAAATAGGATCTTGAAAAATTTGTAGGCCACTTCAGGTTAAAAGGACTATGGTGTAGAAAATAAACAATATTTGGCTGGAGCACAAATTTGTGGGAAGGAGTGAAGAGAGGAAACTAGGAGAGTAGGGTGACACCAAATTTTGAGGGTCTCTTTTCCCATAGGCCATGCACTAAGTTTGAGCTTTGCCCCTGAGCAATGTGGTGCCAGTAAAGGTTGGTAATCAATGATGTCTAGGAAATCTCTAAGTATTTACTCTAAATTGGTTTCCTCTCAAATAGATTCTGTAACTATATATTGAGAAATTACTTTATGTTTATGTGGTTTAGAGCCTTACTTGTCTCATTTTGCCTTAAACTTGCAAGATTTAACATGGAAAGTGTCATAATCCAGGAAATTTCTCAATTCCAAGAAAATCTTTTTTCACTGTAAGAGAAAAACTCTGGGGCACCCCAAAATATTGAGGGAGATAAGATTTTGGCTACATGGGGATGCACTGTGAGAAGGAGGAGAGGATATACCCAATGACAGCCACAGCTGCAAGCTAGGTTCTGTCATTTCACACCCTATGAGACCTTCTGACTGATTCTGGGTGGCACCTGAGTCCTTAGGAAAATAACACATCACTTTACATTTTGCTGCCAATTTGTGTGAAGATTATTCAGACAACAATTAGTAGAAGGAAGGTGGCACTAGGAAGCCTACAACTAAAAGGATCCCTCCATGGCTGGAAGAGTTATGGTACCCTCTTATCTACTCCCCCAATTTCTTCCTTTCACTGTGGCTGATGCCAATCACTTGTAGTTCTGAGAGAAATGGTTCTTTGTGATGCTGCTTCAGATTTGGAGGATTTATACTGACCATTGGACAACTCCTGGAAGCTATGGGTTCATGGCACATATGAGGCACACATGCAGTGACTGAATGTGCCTAATAATATACTAATAATACAGGGCCACAGAATACTTAATGGAAAATAATAGCTAACATTTATTGGGTGCTACTGTAAATTATGTAAGTTAGTTTATGTAATCCTTACAACAGTCCCATGAAGTGGGAACCATGATCGTCCCCACTTATAGAAACAGGCAGAGGAAGGTGAAGTGGTTCTTCCCAGATTACCAAGTAAAAGTGGGAAAGCCATGATTTTTAAATCCAAACTAACTTCAGATACCTCAATTTTAAGATACAATATATGCTGCCTTACTGAGTGTACAGGTGGATAGAAGGGTGGGTGGGTGGATGGATGGATGGATGGACAGATGGACACATTGATGGCACTGATTTAGAAGGAGAGAGGAAAGAAGGCATCCTAATGGAATTTTCATGGCATATCTATCTTTGAAGTAGAACAATTCCAAAGATTCTGAATATATGGTGTTTGATATATAATCTGAATTGTACCATATACTTTAAAGCTGCACAGATTTTTATTAAACACATTTACATTAAATAAAATTCCAATGCTAAGTTTCTTTTAAAAATAAATAATCTGTAACCTTATTCTCTAGCACATAGATCAGAGATCAAACTGAAGAAAATCAGAAGAGTCCATTTCTTCATAGACAGATTTAGATTTTGCATGGTAGTGTTTCTTCCAACATGAAAAGCTTCATGCATGGACTTTCCTTCACTCCTCTGAATTAAATATGCATAATCTGTTATATAGTTTTTAATATTGGAGAGAACCCTGGAACCAAGCAGAATCTCAGAAGCAGGACAGTGGGGTGGGGGATGGGGAAGTGTGAGGAGAAAGAATGATTAAGGACAAGAATTATAGCAACAGCAAGATCTCTCTGTCTGAGATCATTTTCTGTCCACATTTGGGAGTAACACAGAATATATGGGCATGCCTAGAGAATTTGAAGAGCATTGAGCATTTCTTTCTATTATCTCTTTGGGCAGATGTAAACAGCAAGGAAATGCAAAGCGGAAACCAGACTTCTGTATCCCATTTCATTTTGGTGGGTCTACACTACCCACCACAGTTGGGGGTACCACTCTTCCTGGCATTCCTTGCCATCTATGTTCTCACTGTTTCTGGCAATGGAATCATCATCCTCACTATCTTGGTGGATGTCCGACTCCACCGCCCCATGTACTGGTTCCTATGTCACCTCTCCTTCTTGGACATGACCATTTCCACTGCCATTGTTCCGAAGATGCTAGCTGGATTTCTCTTGGATAGTAGGATTATCTCCTTTGGGGGCTGTGTGATCCAACTTTTTTCTTTCCATTTCCTCGGCTGCACTGAATGCTTCCTTTACACACTCATGGCTTATGATCGTTTCTTGGCCATTTGTAAGCCCTTACACTATGCAACAATCATGACTCGTAGTGTCTGTAACTATCTGGCATTTGGCACCTGGATGGGAGGCACCATCCACTCACTTTTCCAGACAAGCTTCATATTCCGGCTGCCCTTCTGTGGTCCAAACAGGGTAGACTACTTCTTCTGCGACATACCTGCTATACTGCGTCTAGTCTGTGCTGACACTACCATCAATGAACTGGTAACCTTTGTGGACATTGGCTTCCTGGCGCTCACCTGCTTTGGGCTTATCCTCACTTCCTATGGCTACATAGTGGCTGCCATCCTGCGTATCCAGTCTGCTGATGGGCGCCGCAATGCCTTCTCCACCTGTGCCGCCCATCTCACTGTTGTCATTGTTTACTATGTACCCTGCACTTTCATTTACCTTCGACCTGGATCACAGGAACCCCTGGATGGGGTGGTAGCTGTCTTCTACACTGTCATCACTCCCTTGCTTAACCCCATTATCTACACACTCCGCAACAAAGAGATGAAAGCAGCATTATGGAGACTGGTAGGGCGTAAGGATATGCAACCTCAGTGACTGAACACATTTCAAACACGCAGTAGACACTAAAATTAAGGGCACTGGGATAGGATACCAGATAACTGGGGATATTTAAGATAGAAAGAGAAAGAATTCTAGCAAAGAGTAGATGAATGCTAGGTACAAAGGAGGGAACTCTGGAAAATTCCATATAATAATCTACTTTCAAATACATTTTTCATTTTTTCCTTCAACGCCAATGGAAAAAATATATTTGAACACACTACATCTGCCAAGGTACTGAGATTAAAGATCTACAAAGAACTCATACAATGCAACAACAACAACAAAAAAACAGATAACCCAATAAAAAATTTGAGTAGAAGAGCTAAATGGACACTTTTCATAGAAGACATACAAATGGTCGACAAGCACATGAAAAAATGCTCATCATCATTTATCATTAGGGAAATGCAGATAAAACCACAGCGAGATACCCCCTCACACCTGTAAGAATGGCTCATATCAAAAAGATCAGAAACAAGTTCTGACAGGGATATGGAGAAAAACAAATACTATTGGTGGGAATACAGTCTGGTCCAGTCCATATGGATTTTTCTCAAAATATTAAAAATAGATCTACCATGTGATCCAGAAATTCCACTCCTAAATATATACCCAAGGAATGCAAAAAAAAAAAAAAAACCTAATTCAAAATTATATACACACTCCTACATTCATTGTAGCACTATTTATAATAGCCAAGTTATGGAAACAATCTAAGTATCTAAAGATGGATGAGTAGATCAAGATGACACACACACACACACACACACACACAATGGAATACAACTCAATGATTTTTAAAAAAGATGAAATCTAGCCATTTGCAACAACATGGATAGAACTGGAGCTGTTTATGCTGAGCAAAGCATTGCTAAGCCAGAAGGACAAAGAAAAGTGCTGGATGGTATCACTTGTAGGTCAAATTTAGAGAAGCAAGAGAAAGGGTCATATTAAAAAAGAACCAATTAAAAATCATAGAAATCTGACTGTAGAATCAAAGCTACCAGAGGGGGAAAGAAAGGAGGGAGAGCAAAGAGGAGAGGAGGCATAATGGACTATGGTAAAGGACTATGGGTGCCTTGGTGGTGGGTGTGGTGTGACATACATTTGAAGCATGTAATCCTATCCCTCTAAATCATGTACAATATTGTAAACTAATGTTACATCAACAAATAAAATCAATAATAAATAAATTTGATGAATGTGGAATAAATTAAGCACTGTTGGGGGTTCACTGAGTGGGGCTCTTGTTTCTGAGATGGATTTCCATTCAGCAGTACACTGCAAGTTTATTAATGCATGTCAAGTTCATTAAGGAATGAGACAGGAAAAGTACATTTGCAGAGACACAAACAGGTAAAATGTGCATTTTAAAAGGCAAGTTGATTAAATAAAGAGAAAAAGAAAAAAAGGGGACATTTGCATAGATGCAAATGGGTAGTTCTTCAAGGGTAAGAAACTGCATTTTGCCAGAGCAAAAGGTATCCTTATATGGCCTTCTTAGATGCCATTTTTGTTTTTGTTGGAATTTCTCAGTTTGGAGTTAGGTTGGTTTTCTACACAGATGGTTAAACATCTCTCCCCCACCTCCAATTCCTGGCCTCAGGCAGATTCCATAGATGGTTTTAACAATGAAGTATATCATTCCTATCTTCACACAGACTCATCCAGGAGGCAGGCAGTCTAGGTGACAGGAGTCAAGGTGACTGGCTTCCCCAACAGTCTTATATTAGGTATAGAACACAATTAGGTCTTTAAGTTTCCAGTACTGGAGTTGGAAAAGTTAATGGTTGATCATGAGAAGGCACTATATAGGGAGTGCAATTCAGGGAATTAACAGTTAATCCTACTGGAGGAATACAATTCACTGGTTGGAGTTTTATTTTGCTTATTTCTAAATTTTCTACTCCATGCTTCTATTAGCACCATGATTCCTCTCTTTCAGCTAATATGTGGATGATCAGGAATATGAATTTAACTTTATGGACTACAAATAAACTTGGCTCATTAGTATTAATATTTTTACTGTTATATCCCAAATATTCATGGAAACTGAAAAACACAAAAGATATTTTTGCCTGTGTTTCTCTTAGGGAGATGCGACATAAATATATGGAACATTAAAGTAGACCAAAGGATACCTGCTTAGGAATTCATTCCTATTTATTATTATTAATAACCTAAGTTGCTGGAATGATTAAGTCAAGGTGGGATAAATTATTTATGAAGGGCTTATGGAGAAGTTAGTATTCAAATTTAACCATAGATAAGAGATTTGTGAAGGTAAAGATTAAAGGAATTCCATTCATGTTCAAAAACGGAATGCTGTGATAAGCTCAGAGAGAGGTTATGACAAATTGAGGAAGAGAAGTAGCAAAAAGCACTCCAGGTAAGGGAGTTTTTCCAACAAAAAAATAATTCGAAGAAGAAGAAAAAGAATTTGTGACAATAATGTAAACAGTTTACAGATAATTTTTAACACAGAGATACAACTTATGCCTTGGGCAGTTGGAAACATTAATTAAATAAGTAGATTTCAGAAGACTGACAAGGAAGCTGAATACAGAAACATTTGCTGTATTAGAAAATGAATGAGCCATGGAACAGAAAACACCATTGTAAAAATCTACATATAAAAATATTCAGAGGCAGGGTTAGGTAAAATCCATGGGAATTGAAGAGACGACAGAAATAATCAATTCAAAGAAATTTTTCACATAATTCAACATCAAATTAGATGTAGGAGGCAAAGAAAAGAAAAAGTAAAAGGGAAATCTCAAATTTCAATTCAAGCTCAACTATAAAGGCACAGGAAACATTTCCACAAGGACTGAAACCGAACTTTACTGGAAGAGCAAAATGTACTGAACAATTTATCCTGATAATTACTCAGTCAATTCTCCAAGGCTTCATTGTCATGCACCTGAGAGTTGGTTTGGGTGGTTGATATTCTAAGAACTCCCTCTTGGTAAAGAAAGGATGGGATTGCTGTATTCCTGACTGATGTAATAAAAAGTCCACAAACTAGATCAGGGTCCTCAAAAGACTGGATGAAACTCCCCAATGACCCACAGCAATAAGAACCTGACCGCCAATGTCTGCAGCACGGCAGAGTGAATTAAGAATACAGAGGCATCACCATTCTGAAAAATATGCAAAAAATATATACTCCAAGAGATTAAGATCCATCTTTAATTGTTATTATTTAGTGAGTACATTTCTCCAAATAATCCTTGCAATCCTTCATATATCCCACAAAGATGACAGATTCCATATTGCAAGATTCATTGCAACAAGGGGCTGCAAGAAAACCTTAGAACAGCCCACGTCAGTGAAACAAACCTAGATATATTTCTCTAGTTCAGAGGTCAAGACCATAAGGACCAGGGCAAATAGCGAATGGTAGTTCAGGAAAGTGGAATGGCTACTTTTTATATCAGCTAACGTCAGCTATATTGCAAAGCAGCTAACTAGTCAGTCTGTGTGAAAGCATGGCTTTGAAGACAGAGGACCCCAACCAGACAGAGGTGAGCTGCTTCTTCCTGGAGAGTCTGATGTACACAGCTGAACACCCGAGCCTCTTCTTCCTCCTCTTCTTCATCATCTACGCCATCTCGGTGACTGGGAATCTCCTCATTCTCATCACTGTGGGCTCTGACCCTCACCTGGCCTCCCCCATGTACCACTTTCTGGGACACCTCTCCTTTCTGGATGCATGTCTGTCTACAGTCACAGTGCCCAAGGTCATGGCAGGCCTTTTAGCTCTGGATGGGAAGGTGATCACCTTTGAGGGCTGTGTTGTACAGCTTTACTGCTTCCACTTCCTGGCCAGCACCGAGTGCTTCCTGTACACAGTCATGGCCTATGACCGCTACCTGGCTATCTGTCAACCCCTCCACTACCCAGTGGCCATGAACAGGCAGATGTGTGCAGCGCTGGCTGGGATCACTTGGGCCACAGGTGCCGTGCACTCTGCAATCCATACCTTCCTCACCTTCCGCCTGCGCTACTGTGGGCCTGACCACATTGCCTACTTCTTCTGTGACATCCCCCCTGTGTTGAAGCTGGCCTGTGCTGACACCACCATTAATGAGCTTGTCATGCTTGTCAACATTGGCGTTGTGGCTGCAGGTTGTCTCATCCTCATCATCATATCCTACATCTTCATCGTAGCAGCTGTGTTGCGGATCCGCAGCTCTGAGAGTCGCCAGCGGGCCTTCTCCACTTGCAGCTCCCACCTCACAGTGGTGCTCTTATACTACATGCCACCTGTCTGTATCTATCTGCAGCCTAGCTCCAGCGAGGTGGGCGCTGGGGCACCTGCTGTCTTCTATACTATAGTCACTCCCATGCTCAACCCTTTCATTTACACTCTGCGGAATAAGGAGGTGAAGCGCGCACTGCGAAGACTTCTGTCCAGAGGATCTCCAGAGTCTCCAGGGGGCAGTCCAACCTCCTAATCTTCTGGGTTGCTCAGAGCCAAGATCTATTGATAAGTCTTTTGTGCTAAGGTATGTGGAGTGCTATTCATAGCCTCATTTATTTTGGTAAGCAATCCTTTATTTTGTATGAAATAAATATAGAAGTGTATATAACACACTGAAGAATACTGATCACAAAAATATGTGCAGACAATAAATAAAGCTTTCATCACCTATTTTTAGAGAAGAAAGTACTTTTTTTAGGATGTAGGTAGATTTTTTTGTCCACCAGGAGGAAATGACCTACCCAAATTACATAGAAAATGTCTTAACCTATTCTCCTACTGAACAATGTATATAACTAAGTAATAGAAATAACATGGATTTTTAAGTACCTACAGTTATTCTAATCCTGATCACACCAATCATCAATCTTGTAGAAATTTTATAATATGTGGTGTTTCAGTGTCCTCTTTTAATAGTAATGATATGTAAAATATCAATTTTCTAGTATTTTATGAGGATTGATGAAATAATTATGCTAAATGTCTATTGTAAAATATATGTCCCATATTTTTCCAAGCAGACTCAAAGATAAGCTTCAAATTGTCTCTGAAGAATTATATACAATGTCTTTATTGTATATAGAGAAAGCAACTACCACAGACACACACACATTTCTAGAATCTGAGGTGACAGAAGATAATTCAAGATGTAGCTAAAGAAATTTGCTTATTAATGGGGAGTAAGGAGTCGGGAGGCAACTGTTCCAAAAAGTGAGTGAATGATGCTAAACTACTCTATGTATTGAAAAGGGCTTAAATGCCAGGTTAAAGAGATTTTATTTTACAGTTTTTATAGACTTATATAGAAGTCTACCTTCTTATTTCTACTCTTCTTCATTTACAGGAACACTTTTATCCTTAGAAGTTATGCATTTTTTAAAGTTAAGTCATGGGATAAAGGAAAAAAGAGAAGAAAGAGCCAAGTGGTAGGAAAAACAGTTATAGACTATTATAACATTATAGGCAACAGAGAAAACTTTATTTAACTTGGGAGGTAACATTGCAAGTGAAGAGGCATGTCACAGAATTAGGGGAAAAAATCAAGAGAAAAATGAAAATGACTGAAAGACTGTTAGAACTACAGTAATAACCATAATCATTGTTGATTCACACACGGGTAAAACTCTCTGTCAGTTGCTTTGTTTACGCAATTTTGCTTTAGAACTGAATTTTAGATGATGTATTTTTTATAGTATACACATAAGGGGACTACAAATGGGGAGGTAAAGTAATTCTTCTAAAGTAATAGAAGTCAGAATTTCAACTCAAATCTCAGAGACAACACACTTTAGTGAAATAATAAAATCTTAGAATCAAATCTAGCCCCATTCTTTGTGAAGTGCTAATGACATTAAAGATCTCAAAATCATTTAGGCCTTTAACAAGAGCATTTTCTTTGAAATAAAGATTCTCTAATTCTTGAAAATTGCCCAGTTCTCTATAAACAACAGGATCTGAACCTGGCATACCCAGAAGGGGAAAATACATCAAAAAATGAAAGGAAAAGAAATACAATAAAGACGAGAATACTTCCAAAAGTCAGAGGTAATTTCCCTTGTTCTAGTAGCTCAGAGTTATTAATATGCCTGTAGGAGGCCAGAAGTACCCAATACATTCATCATTCTGGTCTGAATAGGCTTTAAACATGGGTAGAGATAGACTACATGAAAAGCCAATTATAGAATGGGAGATAGTGCTAAACAAGCTATGGTCCAGTGGTACAGCATCCTCCATCTTGCCAAATGGCTGCTTTCTTGAAATGAACTAGAAGATTGCAGTCATGCCATTGCAGATCTACTCTTATTCCCTTCTACTCAACTTTAGCCTCAACTCTTCTCTATATTTCCACCAAGTGAGAATCCTTTCCTTGAAGATCTCCAATTCTGTCCTTAATCTTCATATCTGTCTCTGGTGGCAATGATTCTACATCACATTGGGGTTTTTGTGGCTCCTGATAATACTACTGATGTATATTCTTCCTTATATTGCTATTGAATGTTTTGTGTGAAAAACTAGATTGGAAGAAATTAGGAGAAACCTCTTACACCTCTATTTCTTCCAAATAAAAGCTTACTGAGTAATACCTGATTAACATGTATTCAAAATCTAGAGATACAACATGGTGCATATACATTTTTCACCAGAAAGTTTTCAAGTCAAAAAATTTGGTTCTTATTCAGTAAGGGAAGGAGGAAAATTGTTAATCCCCATTGTTTTAGCCTTTTAGATATTTCTTTTAAAAAAAAAATTATTTATTTATTTATTTATTTATTTATTTATACAAGCACTGGGTACAGTCAGAAGCCCGGGAGGGTGAGAGAATTCACCAGAGCCAGAGTGGGGAGCAGAGCAGGCAGAAGGACTGAAGCACACTGCTGAGGGGAGCAGCGGGCAGGAGAGGTCTGCGCGCCATGTGGAACCCTCCTCCTATGGCCGGGGAGCAGCCGGGGATCAAACAGGCACCTCAGAGGCCGCAGGCAGCTTTGCAACCCAGCGCTCAACCGCTGCGCCACCGGGGAGGCCCTGTTTTAGCCTTTTAGATATTTCTATCTTCAGGTTTATTTTTAAATTTTAGGTGTCAGATATTAAAGAACTAGTTTTACCATTCTTTAAAGGAAGGATGAAGGAGAATTAATTAAAAGTCATAGCACTTTTCACTCTTTACTTTTCACTCTTATAAATAACTGATATGAGAAGCTGAGAATGCTTTAATGCCTACAGTTTGGGATCATTAAAATTTTAATAGGTTATATTTCGGTATACAATAACTGCCATATTTGAAGCACATAATTTAATATGATTTAACATAAGCTTATGCCATTGATATATGCATTCTTTAACTGTCACTATTATGAAGACAATAAACATATTTATTGTCCAAAAAAGTTTCCTAAGGCCATTTCATAATACCTTCTTCTCTCACATCTCCCTACATCTTCAGCGGACCACTGATCTTTCTGACACTAGATGTAATTATGCATTTTCTACAATTGGTTATAAATGAAATCGTACCATGTATACTCTTTTTTATCTGACTTGTTTCATTCAGCATAATTATTTTGAGTTTCAGTCATGTTATTTTCTGTATCACCTGTCCATTCACTGTATTGTTGAGTAGTATATTTATTATACAGACAGGGCACAACTCATTTATCCATTCACAAGTTGTTGATGAATATTTTGGATATTTTAAATATTTGACCATTGAAAAGAAAGTTGTTATGAACATTTATACTTAAATAGATGTATGGAGATATTTTTAATTCTCAAAATCATGTCTTATGATGAGCAGAAGATCCAATATGGATCAAGTCTAATTTACCCATTCTTTTATTTCTTGAACCATACTTTTGGTTCATATCTAAGAAATACTTGCCTAACCTAAGGTATCAGAGGTGTTATAATTTTAGATTTTAAATGTAAATTTATAATCCACTTTAAATTAAATTTTATATGTGATGCATGGAATAAATCAAACTTTTTCTTTCTGTTTTTCTGGTTTTCTTGTTTTGCATGTGGACAACCAATTATCTCAAAGACATGTCTTGAAAAAATATATTCTTTCTTAAACTGCTTTTGTACATTTGAAAAAAATTGACTGTGCATGAATAGGTTAACTTATGTGCATCGTATTTCCTTATATCTTGATTCCAATATCACATTGTCTCAATTATTGCAGATCTATCCTAAAATCTTAAAAGTCAGGTATAAGCACTCTATTTATTGTTCATATTCAAAGTTGTTAAGGGTATTCTAGTTGCTCTGTATTTCCATACAAATTCTAGAAACATATTGTTAATTTGTACAACAAAGTCTGCTGGGATTTTGTTTGGGATTGTGTTGAATGTATGATCTGTATGGGGAGAATTGGCAACTAGACAATATTGAGTCCTCTAATTCATGAATACAGTATATATCTTCATTCTATAGGTCTTCTTTAATTTGTCTCAGCTAAGCTTTTTATATTTTCATGCACAATCCTTGAAAATATTTTGAAACATTTTTCTCTAAATATTTCACATTTCTGATACATTTTGAAGTTCTTTCTGATGTCACTCTGTCATTGTTTATTGCTGCTATATAAAAATGAATTTTGTATAGTGACCTTGTATAATAAAAACTCATTAAACTCACATTATATCTAATCATTTTTTTAATATTCTGTATGATTTTCTGTATGGACAATCCTACTATCTGCAAATAATGACAATTTTACTTTTTCTTTTTCCATATGAATATCCTATATTTCATTTTCTTGCATTTTTGCATTGGCTGAAACCTTCAGTAAATGTTGATTAGAAGTAGGACTTGCTAATATTTGCCTTGTTCTTGACCTTAGAGAAGAGCATTTAAGCACTCAAGACTAGATATTATGTCAGCTGTAGGGTTTTCATAGCTGATCTTCATCAGTTTAAAGAAATTCCATCTATGCCTAATTTATTGGAAGTTTTAATCAGGATTGAATGTTGGATATCACCCGAGGCTTTTGTTGTATCTACTGAAATGATATTATATTTTCCAAATCTCTCTCTTTTTTTAAAGATTTATTTATTTATGCATACAAGAACTGGAGTAGAGATGTGGGGGATGAGAGAAGTGGGGGATGAGAGGATTCACCAGAGACAGAGTGGGGAACAGAACAGGCAGACTGACTTTAATACACTGCTGAAGGGAGCAGCGGGCAAATCAGGAGAGGTCTGCTGCACCATGTAGGTCCTTCCCTGGCAAGGGATAAAACTTGTGCTGTAGTGGCTGCCGATAGCTTCATACTGCTGTGTCTTAACCCCTTGCACCACCAGGGAGGCCCTTCAAATCTCTTGATATGGTGAATTACTATGTTCATTTTCAGTGTTAAACAAATATGCACTTCTGGAACATATAACAATAGTTAATTACACATCATTCTTTTAGATATTTCTAGATAGGATATGTTAAAATTTTAAGTTTTTAAAAAATATGTTCTTGCAGGATACTGGTTAGCACATGTCAATTATTGCAATCTTTACTGTCCGCTTTGGGTATGAAATATTGGCCCCAATAAGCCTATAAATATTTGATAAGAATCACCATGTGTTTGTTTCATGCACTTACTACCACTTTTACATCTGTTATAAACTCTGAAAGACTGTCATTATTTTTTGCTCTGATTAGTTCCTTATCATTAAGAGAGAAAATTATATGAAAATCACTTTATATTTACAATCTTCTTAAAATTTCAACTATCCTTTATTCCTTTGGTAGATTCTGTGTCCATCTAGTATATTCATTTTTGCTGTAATTCCTATAGCAATTCTTATATTGAAAGTATGTTGGTAAATTCCTTTACTTTTATCTTTCTGGAAAAGTCTTAATTTCACACAATTTTGTAATTTTTTTCAATAAATGCATATTCATAAGCATTTGTAGAAAAATAGTACAAAGTAATACTACTAAGGACTGAATGTTTGTGTACCCCCAAAATTCAAATATCTAGGCCCAGATCCTACCAATACGAAGGTATTTGGAGAAGGGGTCTTTGGTGGATAATTAGGTCATGAGACTGGAGTTCTTCTGACTGGATTAGTGCTCTTATAAAAAAGAGACATACAAAAAATCCTTGTTTCTACTCCCTGACCTGTGATTCCCATCTGAAAAACAGGATCATGACCAAGATTGACATTGCTAGCACTCTAATCTTAGCCTCCAAATCGGAGAAAGATAAATTTCTATTGTCTAACCACCCCATCTATAGTATGTGGTTGTAACAGTCTCAAATAACCTTGGCAGAAACCATATACTCTTTGCCAAGTTCATTCTAATGGCGACAACGTGCAAAATCTAAGAATAGTATCACAACCAGGGAATGATATAGTTAAATAGGAGGTCCTGGTCCTCCCACAACCACAGAAACATCTATTTAACAACTCTCCATAGATTAAAACACCTTTATAAAAGGTCTATAGTACAGTAGAGTGTTTTCAACACCCCAGTGGAATACAATATCCAAACACAAAATAGATACTTAAAAGGGCAAGAAGAATTATTTCTCTTTAAACACATCACTGCTCCTCAACGTTTCCATGACTCAATGCAGAGAGAAATCCCTTAGGCCTATACTTTCCCCTAGGGGGAAGAAACAGCAAAATAAGTATCTGGCTTCCTCAGACTTTCAAGATGCTGCTTAAGAAGCTCCACATCACCTCATCCAGAACACTTACTGAACCAACACAGCTGGATCATCTTGAAAAAAGCAAAAACTCATAGTATTCAGACAGTAAACTCCATAAGCATACCCAAAGACACCTCCAACTACCTAAGCATGCCCCGAGAGTGAGAGTTGTATGAAGCCAACTCTGCAGATCATGTAAATCTCAGCAGCCAACATGGATCTCAGCAACTGGCTTGACTCTGAAGTATTAAGAGAAAGTCTAAACCATTCTTAACTCTAGTATAAAAGTTAAAAGACAAAATATTAGGAATAATCTTGTTATACCAATCTGTTGCTTAATGAACACCAAAAAATGTAAATTCATACATCAATAACAAAGTGTGTGGAAGGTGTAAAAAAGCAGGTTTTTGTACACACTCAAAGCTAAGATGTTATCAGTTGAAAAGTAGATTGTTTAAAATTTTTTCAAGTCTAACAGTAATCACAAATAAAATACTCAAAGACAAAGCATGCAGGGAAAAAAGAAAGAAATCAATATCAAAATGCCATCAAATTGAAAAAGTAAGAAAAGAGGAAGAAAGGCATGCAAGAATAACAGACAGAAAGCAATGAACAAAATGGGAAGAATAACAACAATGGATAGCATTAGACCTTCGATAAGAAAACTGACCTCAGTAGCACCATACACAAATGGGCCTAACAGAAATACATACACTATTCCATTCAACAGTAGCAAAACTTTCAGATTTTCTAAATGGCACATGAAACTTAGCCAAGGTCACAAAATAAGACCTCACAAATTTAAACATATTTAAATCATCCCAAGGAGGGGGAATGAATAAACATTGGATCATAGAAGAAATCATAAAGGAAATTAGAAAATACCTGGAGACAAATGAGAACAAAAACATTATATAATGAAGTTTTTTGGAAGCAGAAAGAAATACTTAAGAGAAAAGCTTATAGAAAACATCTCTATTTTTAAATAACATTTCAAGTAAACAAATAATATCCTAAGTAATTGGCTAACAAAAAGAGTACACTAAGGTCAATACTAGCCAAAAGATGGCTATAATAAAGATTAGAGCAGAAAAATGAAAACACTAGAAGTAACAGAAAAAAATCTACAAAATTACAAGATGATTTTTTGCAAAAATTAAAATTGACAACTCTCTAGACTGAGGGGGAAAAAGGAAAAAAATCAATAAAATAAATCCTAAATTAAAGAAGGGTCTACAGTGTGTAGCACAACACACAGAAACAAAAATAGGACTCCCACCAACAACAAAAAATGTAAGGAACAGAATATCTCACAAGTTAATTCACCCAAACATTTATGGGTGCCTTTGTGGTATATATAGTATGGAAACATACATCTGAAGGGTGTGATGCCACACCTCTAAATCATATATAATGCTGTAAAGATATGGTGCCTTTATAAAAGAGAGAGAGAAAAACAAAACAGAGAGAGAGAGAGAGAGGAAGAAAGGTTAAGATGGAAGTAGGAAAGAAGGAAGATTGTTCTTGCATACATACAAAGCCAGAAAAAAGAAAATAATGAAGGAAGAGCAAATATTAAAAAAAAGCTTAAAAAATGAAATAAAGATCAATATAACTGAAATATCACATCAAGAATGATAAAGGGTCGGGCCTCCCCGGTGGCGCAGCGGTTGAGTGCTGGGTTGCGAAGCAGCCCGCAGCCTCTGCAGCGCCGGTTCGATCCCCGGCTGCTCCCCGGCCACCGAAGGAGGGTCCCACATGGCGCGCAGACCTCTCCTGCCGCCCTCTGCTCCCCTCAGCAGTGTACTTCGGTCCTTCTGCCTGCTCTGCTCCCCGCTCTGGCTCTGGTGAATTCTCCCACCCTCCCGCGCTTCTGACTGTACTCAGTGCATGTATAAACAAAACAAACAAACAAATTAAATAAATAAATAAAGCATGCCTCTAAAAAAAAAAAAAAAAAAAAAAAAATTAAAAAAAAAAAAAAGAATGATAAAGGGTCTAAAAGTTTCACACATATTTGTTAAATAACTGCATCATTCATACCATGTATAGTGAGACAAAGGGGAGAAAGAAGGTAATTAGGGAAATGCAGACTGCTGGTAGAATTAGAGATCTTCAGGTCTCTTGGAGAAAAGAACATAAAATGTTCTATTAATGAAGGATAAATATTTTTTGCATAAAATCTTCCCAATGAAGATATAACATATCCTATTACCCATCTTTTCTGTCCTGAAGTCCCAAAAGGCAACACTCCATGCAACTCCCCTTGTTGCTAATTGCTCTAAAAAGTTATCTGTTTCCTGTTTTTAGGAACAGGGATCAGAAGGAAATCTCGGTTTACCATGCTCCCTTATGATTAATGTGAAGAGATTAGAGACCAGAGAGAAAGGTAAGTCTTACTATATTCATGTTCTTTTGGGAAACAAAGATATCTCCCAAAGCTAATGTCCCAACAGCAATCAAACAGATGACTCTCATTTCTGCAAACTCAATAGTCTTTCAAAAGAAGTTTATTAGATTAATGAATGGCAAATTTTATATTCACCAAAGTTTATATACCCATATATATCATAATATTCCAGACATACTTCCATGAAAAATCTTACAACCTTACCATATCTGGATTTATTGCCAAGCAATTTTTCTACTTTAGATTCTTATAAGATCCAAAAATCAGCTGGAGAATGATGAAATGAACTAGTTTCCCCATTTTTCATGGAAAGGATGAATGACTAATTCTCCTCTTCCTTGTAGGAGTTTTTTTTTTTTTTTGCATAGTGATTCATATAATTAAGTTAATCCCTATTTTATAAATCATTTGCATTGCTATTTTAATTTCCTTCAACTATCTGCATCACATTACACATTCCTTACCAGAATTTGGCATTAGTGACTAAAACAATTTTTATCTAGAACACCCTTTTCTTCAATGTCTTACACAGGGCAACATGGACAACTTTGTTCCTCAAACTGTAGATGAATGGGTTCAGCATTGGCCCCATAACAGTATAAAAAACTGAGGATACTTTTTCTTGATTCACAGAACTAGTAGTAGAAGGTTTAAGATACATGAATGCTGCTGATCCCAAGAATAGAGAAACTGCAATTATGTGGGAGCTACAGGTGCCAAAGGCTTTGAACCTGCCCTGTGTAGAATGCATGCGGAGGATGGTGGAGATGAACAAAGTATAAGAAATGAAGATTGTAACACTGGGCACTGTTACATTGATTATCACAGCAATGAAAATTACCAGTTCATTGATATAAGTGCTCGTGCAGGAGAGCTGTAACAGAGGAGGTGCGTCACACATGAAATGATCAATGATCATCACAGAAGGTGAGTCTCAAAATGCACAGAGTGTAGGCAATGGCACCTGCAGACCCCATCATGTATGCACCCATCATCAGCATGAGACACACCTTACTGGACATGGTGTAGGCCAGAGGTGTGGGAGGGTGGGTAAGAGGATTCACCAGAGACAGTGGGGAGCAGAACAGGTGTATTGACTAAAATATACTTCTGAGGGGAGCAGCGCCTATCTCCTACAATTTTACGAAACCTATTTATTACCGCCTAAATTTTTTTCTGTTGAGTCATTCTTTCATAAAGGATAAATTTTATAAGTATCACATTCTTGGTGAGCAGGTTACCTTTTGTTTTTAGCAGAGTGAATATATCAATCCATGTATCAATTCACTCCTCCTGATTGGTGATTTTTAGCTTTATGAACCTGGAGATCCATATCCCCTCAACAATTTATGTTCTCATATAAACATTCTGTGCTTTTCTCTCTCCCCTCTATCACTTGCTTCTATTTCTGCAACTCTCATAATATATGTATTGGTTAATCCTAAATTTGTAATACAACTCAGTGATCAGAGATTAATTTTGTTTGTTTCTAATTTTTCTGCTCTAAGTTTCCAAGGCACCACAATTTCTCTCTTTCAGTTAATATGTAGTTGACCAGGGATATAAATTTAACTTTATGGAATACCAATAAACTTGGCTCCCTGCTATTTGTATTGCTATACCCCAAAATATTCATGGAAACTAAAGAATGCAAAAGATATTTTTGCCTGTGTTCCTCTTTAGAAGACATGACATATGTACATGGTACATTAAAGTAGAGCAAGAAAGTACATGCTTAGGACTTCATTACTATTTTTGATTAATAATACCCTAAGTTGCAGGTATGAATAAATCAGAGTGAAGTAAATTATTTATGGAGGGTTAATAGAGGGATTAATGTTCAAATTGAAGCACAGATAAGAGATATCTGAAGGTAAAGATTAAAGGAATTCCATTCACGCTCAAAAATGGAATGCTGTGATGAGCTCAGAGAAAGGATGGCAAATGAGGAAGAGGTGTGGCAAAAAAAGAAAAAAATCCCAGGTAACGGAGTTTCTCAGAAGAAAATGAATTTGAAGAAGATAAAAAAGATTTTGTGACAATTGGGGCCTCCTGGTGGCACAAGGGATGAAGTATTAGCACTATGAAGCTATCTGTAGCCACTCAGCACAAGTTTGATACCTGGCCAGGGAGGTGACCCACATGGTGCAGCAGACCTCTCCTGTCTCGCCCACTGCTCCCCTCAGCAGTATATTTCAGTAGACCTGCATGTTCCGCTCCCCACTCTGTCTCTGGTAAATCCTCTCATCCCCCACATCTCTGGCCTTCACCCGAGATCTTATATGCATAAATAAATCTTTGAAAAAAGAATTTGTGACAACAATGAAAGCAGTTTACAGATAATTTTCAATACAGAGATACAATTTATGTCTTGGGCAGCAGGGAACAGTAAGAGAGAGAGATTAATTAAAAACATAGATTTCAGAAAATGGACAAAGAAGCTAAATACAGAAACATTTGCTGTATTAGAAAAGGAGTAAGACCTGGGACAGAAGACACCATTTGAAAACATAGGTATAAAAATAATCAGAGGCAGAGTTATGTAAAATCCATGGGGACTGAAAATATAACAGAAACAATCCATTCAAAGAAACTTTTCATATAATGCAATATCTAATTAGATTTAAGAGGCTAAGTATAGAGAGTAAAGGGGAACTCCAATTTCAATACAAGCTCAACAATAAAAGCCTAGGCAAACATTTCCCCAGGGACTGAATCATCACTTTACGGGAAGTGCAAAATGTACTGAACAATTTATCCTAATAATTACTCAATTAATTCTCTAAGGCTTCATTGTCATGCACTTGAGAGTTGGTTTGGGTGGTTGATATTCCAAAGAACTCCCTCTTGGTAAAGAAAGGATGGGATTGCTGTATTCCTGACTGATGTAATAGTCGACAAACTAGATCAGGGTCCTCAGAAGACTGGATGCAAATCCCCAAAGACCCACAGCAATAAGAACCTCCCTGACCATATCTGCAGCATGACAGAATAAATGAAGAATACAGAGGTATCACCATTCTGGGAAAAAAGGCAAAAATTATATACTCCAAGAGATTAAGATCCATATTCACATTGTTATTACTTAGTGAGTACATTTCTCCAAATAATCCTTGCAATCCTTCATATGTCCCACAAAGATGACAGATTCCATATTGCAAGATTCATTGCAACAAGGGGCTGCAAGAAAACCTAGAACAGCCCACGTCAGTGAAACAAACCTAGATATATTTCTCTAGTTCAGAGGTCAAGACCATAAGGACCAGGGCAAATAGCTGATGGTAGTTCAGGAAAGTGGAATGGCTACTTTTTATATCAGCTAACGTCAGCTATATTGCAACGCAGCTAACTAGTCAGTCTGTGTGAAAGCATGGCTTTGAAGGCAGAGGACCCCAACCAGACAGAGGTGAGCTACTTCTTCCTGGAGAGCCTGATGTACACAGCTGAACACCCGAGCCTCTTCTTCCTCCTCTTCTTCATCATCTACGCCATCACGGTGACTGGGAATCTCCTCATTCTCATCACTGTGGGCTCTGACCCTCACCTGGCCTCCCCCATGTACCACTTTCTGGGACACCTCTCCTTTCTGGATGCATGTCTGTCTACAGTCACAGTGCCTAAGGTCATGGCAGGCCTTTTAGCTCTGGATGGGAAGGTGATCACCTTTGAGGGCTGTGTTGTACAGCTTTACTGCTTCCACTTCCTGGCCAGCACCGAGTGCTTCCTGTACACAGTCATGGCCTATGACCGCTACCTGGCTATCTGTCAACCCCTCCACTACCCTGTGGCCATGAACAAGCAGATGTGTGCAGCGCTGGCTGGGATCACTTGGGCCACAGGTGCCGTGCACTCTGCAATCCATACCTTCCTCACCTTCCGCCTGCGCTACTGTGGGCCTGACCACATTGCCTACTTCTTCTGTGATATCCCCCCTGTGCTGAAGCTGGCCTGTGCTGACACCACCATTAATGAGCTTGTCATGCTTGTCAACATTGGAGTGGTGGGCGCAAGTTGTCTGACCCTCATCATCATATCCTACATCTTCATCATAGCAGCTGTGTTGCGGATCCGCAGCTCTGAGAGTCGCCAGCGGGCCTTCTCCACTTGCAGCTCCCACCTCACAGTGGTGCTCTTATACTACATGCCACCTGTCTGTATCTATCTGCAGCCTAGCTCCAGCGAGGTGGGCGCTGGGGCACCTGCTGTCTTCTATACTATAGTCACTCCCATGCTCAACCCTTTCATTTACACTCTGCGGAATAAGGAGGTGAAGCGCGCACTGCGAAGACTTCTGTCCAGAGGATCTCCAGAGTCTCCAGGGGGCAGCCCACCCCCGTAACCTGCTGGGTTGCTCAGAGCCAAGATCTACTGACAAGTCTTTTGTGCTAAGGTATGTGGAGTGCTATTCATAGTCTCATTTATTTTCCAATCCTTTATTTTGTATGAAATAAATAAGTGTATATAACACACTGAAGAATACTGAAAACAAAAATATAAGTTACAGACTATAAATAAAGCTTTGCATCACCCAGTTTAAGAGAAGAAACTACCTTTTTAAGGATGTAAGTGGATTTTTTGTCTACCAGGAGGAAAATGACCTACCCAAGATTACTTAGAAAATGTCTTAGTCTATTTTCCTACTGAACAATGTGTTTAACTAAATGATAGAAATAACATGGATTAGCTATTCTAATCCTGATCACACCAATCATGAATCTTGCAGAAATTTTATAATACATGGTGTTTCAGTGTCCTCTTTTAATAGTAATGATATGAAAAATATCTATTTTCTAGTATTTTATGAGGACTAATGAAATAATTATGCTAAATGTCTATTGTAAAATATATGTTCTCATTTTTTTTCCAAGTGGACTAAGAAATCCAAAAAAACTTACTATAGAAGACAAGCTTCAAATTGTCTCTGAAGAATTTGATGGCTTTATTGTATATAGAGAAAGCCACTATCTCACACACACACACACATACACACATTGTTAGACTCTTGGTGACAAAGATCATTCAAAGTTCTTGTTAAGCAGTTTTACATATAAAACTGTACACAGTGGCTGCTGTGTACAAAAAATGAGTAACTCCAACTCTATGGATTGAAAGGGAATTTCATTGCCAAGTTAAAGAGTTGAGATTATACAAATCTAAAGTTTACCTCTTTATTTCTCCTCTCCTTCATCTATAGGAACATTTTACCCTTAGAAATCACATCTTTTTTTAAGTTAAATCATGAAATAAATGCTATAAGGAAGAGTGAGAAGAAAAGAGTCAAGTGGTAGAATAACTACTTATAGTTATTATAACATCACAGACATGAGAGAAAATATTACCAAACTTGGTTGGTAACACTAGAGGTGGAGAGGCATTTTACAGAATTATAGCAGAGGTGTTTTAAAGAAGAAAAAATGAATAAGATAAGGGAAACTGACTGAAAGATTGTTGGAACTACAATACTAACCATAATTACTTTAATTCAAAAATGATTAATTTTTTAATCACACAATACTAATCATAATCATTTTAATTCAAAAAAGATTTTAATTCAAAATGATGTGCAAGATTCTCTGCCAGTTGCATTATCTATGTAATTTCTCCTTAGAACTATATTTTAAGATGATGTATTATTTACATTATACACATAAAGGAACTAAGACTGAGGAGATACAGTAATTCTTCCAAAGTCATGGACAGCTGAACTCAGAATTTCAACTTAAATCTCAGAGACCACACACTTCAATTAAACAATGAAATCTTAGAGAAAATCAAATCCAAATCCAGCCCTCATTATTTGTGAAATTCCAAAGACATTAGAGATCTCAAAATTATTAGGCCTTTAATGAGCGTGTCTTCTTTGAGATAAGGATTCTCTGAATTTTAAATTGCCTAGTTCTTGTAAATGCAGGATCTGAACCTGGCATACCTAGAAAGGGAAAATGCATTTTAAAAAAGAAAGAGAAAGAAATGCAGTGAAGATGCAGGATACTTCTAAAAATCAGAGCTAGTCTCCCTTGTTCTAGTAGCTCAGAGTTATTAATATATCAGGAATAGTCCAGAAGTAGCAGAACTATTCATTATCCTGGTCTGAATATGCTTCAAGCGTGGGTAGAGGCAGACCATATGAAGAGCCAATTATAGAATGGGAGATAGTACTAAACAAGCTATGGTCCAGTTGTACAGCATCCTCCATCTTGCCAAATGACTTTACTTGAACTGAAATAGAAGACTGTAATCATGCCATTGCAATTCTACTCATATTCCCTTCTTTTCACTTTAGCCTTAACTCTTCTATATCTCTCCACTCAGTGAGAATACTTTCCTCTCTCCAACTCTGTTCTTTCATCTTAATATCTCTTCTGGCAGCATGAATTCTCCATGATATTGGGCTGTTTTTGTTTTTTTGTTTGTTTGTTTGTTTAGGTAGTTCCCGATAATGGTACTGATATATATCTTACCTTAAAGTTGTTACTGAATGTTTCATGTGAAAAGCTATACGGGAAGAAATTTAACAGCAGAAACCACCTACACTTCTCCGTATTCCAAATAAATACTTCGTAAAACTTTTGTTTAACCTGTATTCAAGTTCTAGAGATAAAAGAAGATACATACACATTTTTCACAGGAAAGTTTTTAAGTCAGAAAGTTTAGTTTTTATCAATATCCAGTAGGAGGAGAAAAATTGTTAATCTCCTTTTAAATTGTTCTCTCCTTTTAAATATTTCTATCTTCGGGTTTGATTTTTAAATTTTAGGTGTCCGACGTGAACAAAATAGTTTTACCATTCTCTAAAGGAAGGATGAAGTAGAATTAATTAAAAGTCATAGATTCCCTTTAATTTTCACTCTTATAAGTAATTGTTATGTGAAGGTAAGAATGCATTACTGTCTGAAGTGTGGAATCATTAAATTTTTAACAGATTGTATTTGACATACACAATTGAACATATTTGAATCACATGATTTGATATGTTTTGACTTAAGTATTCACATTTAAACTCTCACCATAATGAAGACAATGAACATATTTATTGTTCCAATAAGTTTTTCCAAGGCCACTTTATAACACCTCCCTCCCACTTCTTATCTCCCTACATCCTCAGGCAACCATTGATTTTCTTTCTGACACTGTATGTAAATTGGCATTTTCTACAATTGGTTATAAATGAGATCATACAGTGTATACTCTTTTCTGACTTTTTTCACTCAGCATAATTCTTTTAAGATTCAGTTACGCTATTTTCTGTATCATTTGTCCATTCTTTTTAATGTTGAGGAGTTTATTATATAGACAGGGCACAACTTATTTATCCATTTGTATGTTATTGAATATTTTGGCTATTTTAAATATTTGGTCATTGAAAAGAGAGTTGTTATGAACATCGCTGGTTAAACAGATGTATGGGATATTTTTAATTCTAAAAAGCATGTCTTGTGAAGAGCAGAAGATCTAATAATGATCACGTCTAATCAACCCATTTTTTTCTGCCTTAAATCATACTTTTGGTTTATATATTAGACACTTGCCTAACCCAAGGTATCAGAAATCTTGTCCTGTATGCTTTCAAAGTCATTATAATTTTAGGTTTTAAATGTAGGTTTATAATCCACTTAAGGGCCACCCTGGTGGCACAACGGGTTGAGTTTAGTGCTGTGAAGCTGTCCATGGCCTCTGCAGCACCGGTTCAATTTCCAGCTGGCTGGGGAGAAACCCACATGGCACAGCAGACCTCTCCTGTTCTTGTATAAATAAATAAAAATCTTTTTTAAAAAAAGAACTTTAAATTTTTTTTTAATCCACTTAAGTTAAATTTTATATGCGGTGCACGGAATAAATCAAACTTTTACTTTCCTTTTGTGTGTGTGGACATCCAGTCGTCTCAGAGACATTTGTTGAAACAGTTATTCTTTCTAAAACTTCCTTTGCATGTTTGAAAAATTAGCTATAACTGGGGCAACTTACACACATTATATCTCATTATTTCTGGATGCCAATATTATTGTCTCAGTCATTGCAGGTCAATAATAAAGTCTTAAAGTCAGATATACATACTCTATCTTTACCATTCATATTCAGAGTCCTTTAGGGTATTCTAGTTGCTCTATATTTCCATTCAAATCTGGAAACATTATTAATTTGTACAACAAAATCTGCTGGGATTTTCTTTGGGATTATGTTGAATGTATGATAAAAATGGGGAGAATTGGCAACTAGATAATATTAAGTCCTCTAATTTATGAATACAGTGTGTATCTTCATTTATTTAGGTCTTCTTTAATTAGTATTAGCAAAGCTATATAGATTTTATTGTACAGTCCTTGAAAGTATTTTGAAACCGTTTTCTCTAAATATTTCATATTTCTGTTACATTTTTAACTTCTTTCTATGTCACTCTGTTAGTGTTTGTTGCTACTATATAGAAATGAATTTTGTATAGTGACCTAGTATAATAGAAATGTGTTAAACTGGCATTAGTTTTAGTAGTTTTTTTTTAATATTCCACATGATTCTCTACATGGACAAGCTTATCATCTGCAAATAGACAATTTTTCTTTTTACTTTTCCATATGAGAGTCCCTTATTTCATTTTCTTGCCTTATTGAATTGGCTAAAATCTTCAACAAAATGTTGAATATAAGTAGGACATGCTAATAACTTTGCCTTGTTCTTGACCATCACTGGGACCTGACTATACTAGCACCTAATCTTAGCCTCCAACATGTGAAAGATAAATTTCTTTTGTCTAACAACCCCGTCTGTGGTATTTGGTTGCAGCAGTCTCAACTGACTCTGGCAAATACCATACACTCTTTGCCTAGTTCACATGAATGGCAAAGTCTTACAACACTATTGAATAATGTAACAGCAGGGGATGACATAAGCAAGAAGGCGGAATAGGAGGTCCTGGTCTCTGTACACCCACAAAAACATCAATTAAACAACTCTCCATAATTGAAAACACCTTTAAGAGGGGCTGTTAGTTGATTTGAGTGTTTTCAACACTCCAGCGAAACACAATAGCCAAACACAAAGTAGCCATTTAAAAGAGCAAGAATTCCTCTTTACACATGTCACCTCTCCTCTAAGTTGCCACAACTCAGTGTGGACAGAAATCTCTTAGGCCTATAATTTCCCAAAGGGGAAAGAAACAGCAAAATAAGTATCTGGCTTCCCCAGATGTTCAAGATGCTGCCCAAGGCTCCATCTCACCTCACCAGGACACTCAGAGAACCAACACAGCTGGTCATCTGGATAGAAGCAAAAACTCATAGCATTCAGACAGTAAACTACATCACCTACCCATGGATACCACCAACTAACCTATGCATGCCCCAGAGCCAGGGCCATATGGATCTCAGCATGGATCTCAACATGGACCTCAGCAACTAGCTTGACTCTGCAGGATTAAGAGAAGGCATAAATGTTTATTAACTCTAGTAAAAAAGTTAAAAGATAAAAATATTAAGAGTAATTTTAATTAAATAATTATTTTAATAAATACATACGAACAAATATAAATTCTTACCTCAATAATATAAAGTGTATGGAAGGTATAAAAATGCAGACTTTTTAAAAAAAGATTTATTTATTTATTTATTTATACAAGAACCGGGGTACAGGCCAGATATGCGGGAGGGTGAGAGAATTCACCAGAGACAGAGCAGGGAACAGAACAGGCAGACTGATGAAATACACTGCTGAGGAGCAGCCTGCAAGACAGGAGAGGTCTGTTGCACCATGAGGGACCCTCGCAGGCCGGGATGGAACAGGCGCTGTAGAGACTGCGGACAGTTTCACAGCGCAGCACTCAACCGCCTGCACCACCAGGGGAGGCCCAAAAATGCAGACTTTTTGTACACATTCAAAGCCAAGTTGTTATTAATCCAAAATTGACGGCTGAAGATGTTTTTCATGTAAGCCTAACAGGAACCACAATTAAAATACCCAAAGAAGATGTATGCAAGAAAAAGAGAGGAATTAAAGCAAATCATTACAATACAAAGGAAGAAGCAAAAGAGGAAGAAAGGTATGCAAGAACAACAGACAGAAAACAATGAACAAAGTGGGAAGAATAAATATAATGGGTAGAATATCCAGATTTTCAGTAATAGACTTGAATAGCATCATAGACAAAATGGGCCTACAAGATATACACAGACTATTCCATCCAACAGTAGCAAAATATTCAATTTTTCTAAAGAGCACATAAAACACATGGTAGGTCACAAAATAAGATTTAACAAATTTAAGCATATTTAAATCATCCAAAAGAGTGGTGGGTATGCTAAGGATACTACAACAGGAGGAAATTCTATACTTACAAAATTCTAATAACAATATAAACCAATGGTTCTATTGGCACAATGGATCTCTCCTGCCGCACCCACTGCTCCCCTCAGTAGTGTATTTTGTCAGTCTGCCTGTTCTGTTCCCCATTCTGGCTCTGGTGAATTCTCTCAATCTCCCACGCTGCTGACTATACCCAGTGCTTGTACAAATAAATAAATAAATCTTTAAAAATAAATAAATAAATTTTTAATTTTGATTTTAAATAAATAAATAAATCATCCCAAGCACTTTTTCCTATTACAATGAAATGAAACTAAATATCAATAACCAAAGCAAGATAGTAAATTTCATAAACACATAGGGATTAAACAAAATGTTGAACAAACACTGGATGAAAGAAGAAATCATAAAGGAAATTAGAAAAGTCTGAAGACAAATGAAAACAAAAACAACATACATAACAAAACTTACAGGATGCATAAAAGTGATACTAAGAGAGAAGCTTATAGCGAGCATCTATATTTTGAAAGAATGTATTAAATAAACAAATTAACTTAAATCTCAAGGATGAGGTAAAAAAAAGAAAAAACTAAGGTCAAAAGAAGTATGCAATGAAGATTAAAACAGAAAAGGGAAAACGCTAGAATAAGAAAAAAATCTGCAAAACTCTGAGGCAATTTTTTTCAAAATTGAAATTGATAATCCTTTAGACTTACTAAAGGGGAAAAAGAAAAAATCAATACAATAAAATAAAAAATTAAAGCGTCTACAGCATATATTGCATGCACGCACACACACACACACAAACAAATCTCCCACCACCACCAAAATAAAAAACAGTTCAAGAACAGAAGACCTCACAAATGAATTCACCCAAACATTTTTAGGTGCCTTGGTGTTGTGTGTGGTGTGGAAACATACATCTGAAGGGTGTGATGCTATACCTCTCGATATATAAAATGCTCTAAAGCAATGGTGCCTTAATGAGAAAGACAGGTAGGACAGGAGAGATGGTAAGAAGGAAGGGGAAGGGGGGAAGGAAGAAGATTCCAATTATGAACATACAAAGAAGACAGAAAAAAAATAATAAAGAAGAGTAAAAATCAAAAACATTAAAAAATGTAATATAGATCAATGAAATTGAAATTTCAATAAAAAGATTGACAAAGGAGAAAGACAGTTAACACAAATTACCAATATGAAATGGGGGTGTGGGAAATAGTGAATATCTCTACAAACAAAAAGACAGTAGGGGATAGTAAAATTTCACATACATTTGCTGATTAAATAACAACATCATTAATACCATGTATCCTAAGACAAAAGGGAGAATGAAAGTACTTGAAGGCAAATGCAGACAGCTAATGGAATGGGGGACTTTTAGGTCTTTTAGAGAAAAGAATGTGAAGTCTTCTGCTAATAAATGGTAAATATTTCTTGTATAAAATCTTCCCAATGAACACAGAACATGTCCTATTATCCACCATTTCTGTCCTAAAGTCCCAAGAGGTAACCTTCCCTGTAGCTTCCTTTGTTGCTGTTCCTGATTGCTCTAAAAGGTTATGTTCCTATTTCCTGTTCGTAGGAACAGGGATGAGAAGGAAATCTCTCTTTACCATGCTACCTTATGATAAATATAAGAGATCAGAGACCAGAGAGAAAGGAGTCTCTATTTTTGTTCTTTTGGGAAACAAAGGTATCTCCCAAAGCTAAAGTCCTAACTGTATGCAAATAGATGACTCTCATTTCTGCAAACTTTATGGTCTTTCAAAAGAAGTTTATTAGATTAAGGAATGGCAAATCTAAAGTCCACAAAAGTTTATATATCCATGAAAAGTATCAAAATATTCCAGACATGCCTCAGTCAAAAATTTTATGACTTTAACATATCTGGATTTATTGCCAAACAACTTTTTTCTACTTAAAAATTTATAATCTCTGAAAATAAGCTGGAGGATGACAAAATGAACTAGCTTTCCCACTTTTCATGAAAGGATGAAGGATCAATCCTCCTCCTTGTAGTTTTTTCTTTTGACATAGTGATTTATAGAGTTAAGTTAATCCCTAATCTATAAATCATTTGCATTGCTATTTTAATTTCCTTCTATTTTCTCCATAGCATGATACATTATATGCCTTTGCCAGAATTTGTATCAATGAATAAAACAATTTCTATCTAGAAGAACATCCTTTTTTTCAATGCCTTATGCAGAGCAACATGGACATCTTTGTTCCTCAAACTGTAGATGAAAGGATTCATCATTGGTCCCATAATAGTATAAAAAACGGTGGATACTTTATCTTGATTCACAGAACCAGTAGAAGAAGGTTTAAGATACATGAATGCTGCTGATCCAAAGAACAGAGAAACTGCAATTATGTGGGAGCTGCAGGTGCTGAAGGCTTTAGACCTGCCCTTTGTAGAACTGATCTGGAGGATGGTGGAGATGATCGAGGTGTAAGAAATGAAGATGGTGACACTGGAAACTAGTACGTTGATTCCCACAATAGTGAAAACTACTACTTTATTGACATTGGTGCTTGTGCAGGAGAGCTGGAACAGGGGAGGTCCATCACACATGAAATGATCAATGATGTTGCCATCACAGAAGGTGAGTCTCAACATGCACACAGTGTGGGCAATGGCACCTGAAGACCCCATCATATAAGTGCCCATTATCAGCATGAAGCACATCTGATTGGACATGGTGACCCTGTAAAGCAAGGGCTTACAGATGGCCACATATCGATCAATGGCCATTGCTGTCAAAAGATAGCACTCATCAATAACGAAGAAGCAGAAGAAATAGAACTGAGTCATACACTCTCCATAAGAAATAACGTTCTCTTTCACAAAACTAATCAGCATTCTGGGAGTTATGGCAGAGGAATAGCAGAGATCAACAAAGGAAAGGTTGAAGAGGAAGAAATACATGGGAGTGTGCAAGTGGGGGTTCAGACCAATAAGAATGAGCAATCCCAAATTCCCCAGCATGGTGATCACATAAACTCCTAAGAAAATGAAGAAGAGTGGCAGCTGGAGTTCTGGTTGTTCTGTTAAGCCCAGTAGGATAAACTCAGTAACTGAAGAGAAATTTCCTGATGCCATTCTTCCCTAAGACATATCTGTGAGAACAGGACAAAAGGGGTAACATTAAAATGAGTTCCTATTTCTCTCCACCCAATCCCCCTACAATGAGATAAGACCCAGAGTGGGAGGATAAGCTCAAGCCCACCCTTTTGTGTGCCATTACTTTTGCTATTGAATAAAGGCTGAGTTAATTTTTAAGGATACATATCAGAACACTGAAGGACAAGTTATGTAGAGATAAGATTCAGGAACCCTGTCACCACTCACAATTCTACCGCATCTTTGCTCCACTTCTGCTTTGGCAGTCCACCAGGCCACCTAATGATCAACATTCATCTCAGCTGAGAAGAGATAAGGTATTTCAAGGAGTCTTGGCTTCCATACTGAGGTTTAGAAGAACAGCAGGATATGTACAGTTCAACACTCTCCTTTATGCATCACGATTTCAGTGTCAGTCTTGCTAATTCTTCTCTGTATTCTCACAGAGGGGCAAGTGACTGAAAAATTTTAGAGTTGGACAGTCCAGAGCAAAGTTTCTTTGTCTTCATTAGTGTTTGTGGTTTGGGGAACTTTTGGACTGAGGGAGCCAGAGCACAGATATCTGTACCCCTGTTTCTGAGACGCTATGAGTGAGAGATGATAAATTCTGAGGGTGTCCTCTCCAGGCTGGGGTAGTAAATATCATCTGCTGAAGCTATAAGAGGCATCTACAATATGAACCTGGGGTTTTATGAGTTGGAAAAGCCTAGGGACCTGATTAAAATGGAAGATGTATGTTTCCCCAGAGATCAGGCTTTGAAACTAATTGCTCTTCACGTATAGCTGCGTTGATTGTAATAGCAATGACTGCTGAAAGTATATTTACATACATTTTGACTTACTACCATATGGGGCACATCCTCGAGTAGAAAAGCAACTGACTCTTCTTAAGTCTACAGCATCTGTCCCTATTCAAAATCCTATATATCTCTTTGTTGTGTCCTCCCACAACTCATACACACACACTTAAAACTAAGTTTCAAAAGAGCACACATTTTGTCTATTTTCTTCAGTGTTATTTCTACAGTACCTTAGATGAATACCTGAAATATTGAATATTGAATAGGTATTGATACACACCTGTTTAATCAATTTTTAAAAAAGGAATGAATGAGAATCCCCTTTGCTGTCTTTTCTGGTGCCTAGTCTAGATACTACAATAGAAAGCTTGTCCAACAGGCAAAGTTTATGGTTGAAGTTTAGGTCAATGTTTTCCCCTGTTCCAGATGAAAGTAACTGAGCTCAGAGAAAGAATGCAATTTCTATGCTCCCAAAATGTCACACAGTGAATATCAACAGACAGACAGGTCCTAGTGTTTCTCCCAGGACAACTGCGTAATACTCAGATCAATACAGGAAGCTTAAATGTCATAATTGAACTTAACAATGGGAAGCCATTAAGAACCACTCAATATGCTTATTTCTTTTTTAGCACTGGGCCAAAATTATCAAAGTAGGGGCTCAGAAAGTTTAATATGGCAGGGGGGGATACAAGCTGGTACTGGGGTCAGAGAGGCTGGAGGCAGCTTTATTTGCTGAGATTTTCTTTTGCTGTTAGTTTGCTTTAAGTGTTTTTAATCACTCACCAAGCATTTCTACAATAGCTGTGTAATACCTCTGACTCTGTTCTTCTTACTCAAGATTCCTTATTTGGGCTCCTTTATGGTTCCATAGGAACTAAATGAATGTTTTTTGTTATTGTATCAATTGTGATTGAGATTGTGATAGAAATTTCATTGAAAGTATAAATATCATTTGGTAGTCTGGCTATTTTAACAATATGATGTGTTCCAATTAATGTGCAAGGGATGTATGCCATATTTCTGTGCCTCTCTTAACTTCATATTATTACTGTTTTGTAATTTTAAGAGTATGAGCTTTCATCTCCTTGGTTAAGTTTATTCCTAAGCAATTTATTCTTTTTGTTGCTATTATGTATAGGACTGTTCCATTAATTTCCTTATCTAATCTTAAGACAACCACCTCAATTTCTCATAATTTCAAGGTTGTATATAAAAATATGACTCAATTTTATAATTTGATTTTATATCCTATAACTTTATTGAAATAATTCATACCTTCTAATAGGTTTTCGGTTGAAACATTCATTTCTAAAGGATGACTTTTACAAAGATAGTATTCTTGGTGAGCAGGTTTCCTTTTTCCTTTCAGCACATTGAATATATCAGTACATGCCTTCTCTCTTGAAAGGGTTCTGGTTAGAAATCCTCTGATAGCCTTGTATGAAATGAATCACTTTTTGACTGTTACTTTCACATTTCTCTTTGTACTTGACTTTCATAATTAATTAAAATATATCTTGGTGTAAATTTCTGTGGGTTGATCGTGTTTGGAGATCTTGAGCTTCATTAACCTGGAGGTACATATCCCTCCCAAGATTTGTATGTTTTCAGTCATTCTTTCTTCATTTAAACATTCTATGCCTACCCCCTCATCCATACTTCCTCCCCCCTCTTTTGTCATTCTGGAACTCGCATAACATGTGTATGGTTCCCTTTTGTCTTTTGTCTCCCACAAAGCTCATAGCATTCATTCTATTTTCTGCTCTGAGCAGAGAATTTCAGAATAGTTATCTTAGAGTTCACAGATTCTTTCTTCTGCCTGATTGAGTCTACTATTGAAGGCGTAAAAATATGTCTTTATTTCATTAATTGTATTCTTCAGGTCAAAAATTTTCTTTCAGGTCTTTTTTTTTATGATTTCTCTTTGTGAAATTTCTCATTTTATTCATGGATTGATTTCCGAATTTGATCAAGCTGATTTGATCAGCTTACTGAAGTTTACAATAATAATTTTGAAATTTTTGTCAATCAACTCATAGATCTTCACTTCTTGAGAGTTTCTTTTTTTAAGGATTTTATTTATTTATGCATAGAAAAACTGGGGTGTAAATCAGAGGTGCAGGAGGTGAGAAGATTTACCAGAGACAGAGTGGGGAGCAGAACAGGCAGAATGACTGAAATACACTGCTGATGGGAGCAGTGGGTAAGACAGGAGAGGTCTGCTGCACCATGTGGGTAGCTCCCTGCCTGGCCAGGGATCAAACTTGTGCTGCAGCGACTGTGGAGAGCTTCACAGTGCTGTGCTTAACCCCTTGCACCACCAGGGAGGCCTGCATTTTTTCTCTCTTTAAAGGCCAGTTTCATCAGGTAAATACCTTCTTTTGCTGGGGCCACAAGCCAATGAGGCTGCCTCCATTATTGCAGTTTAGCAAAATTGAAGCCCGACCACGTGGTTATTGCTGGATGTCCAGTTGGATCAGTGGTTGGAAGCCCATTACCAGGAACACTGGATCTTCAGACGGATTGGTCTTATTTAGAAACATGGTTGAGAAAGGCTAGAGTCAGGTCACGAGTTACTGCCAGGTTAATTCCATTAGACAGCTGGCCTTGTACCAAGGGTGCAGACAGGTATGGATCCCTGAATATGTTCCCACTAGATCCAGAGCATCAGGAGAGTAGGAACATGTCACAGGCGATCTTCATGTTTCACAGTTAGAACTGATTTCAATAGACCTAGCACTGGACCATCAGAAAGACTGTATCCCACTGGTTTCTTGGGAAGGCAGAACTACACCCAAATTGTGGCACAGGGGGCTGGCATAGAATCATAAGGCTTCTTTAAGGTTCAAAGTCAGGACTGAAGTCAGCTGGCCTGCTACTAGCTACAAGGATGAGCATTGTTAGGTCCTTGAACTGCAGTTAAGTGGGGCTAGAACCAGTTCACAGGGATTTATTGTATTATCATTATGAAATGTGCCTCTATTTTTAACAATGCTCCTTGTCTTGAATCTATTTTCTTTGTGATCAAAACAGCATGCCACTCTTCTCATAGTTTCTACATTTAATTCTTTCAACTTTCCTTTCATGTCTCTAACTATATAATATACCCTTTTTAGATGGCATGTAGTAGTGTCTTGCTTTTTTTTTTTCCAACATAAAAACCCTTCTGTATATAAATCGGAGTTTTTACAACTTAAGTTCTATCTCGAGAGGCAACTCAGCTTATATTCCTATGAATCTTTAAGTCCATCAAGTTTCAATTATTTTCATTTAACAAACAGCATGCTATAGTCATTTCTAGTGCAATGGTCTATTATCAAAGTCAAACAAGCTTAAAGGTGCATCTTAATTCTACCTGGGAGGTTTTTAAATTTGCTATGCTCCAGTTTGTCCAAATATAAAGTGTAAAATAATAATAATTTTCTAATTGTATAAATTAAGTTATTGTGTAGATTGAGTAAAAATATGCATGTTTATATCTCTCATTGCTTGAATTCATTTCATTGATTCTCATCTGGACAAGAGGTAATTTTAGTGCAAAGTGCATGAGATCAGGAAACCATTTCCAACAATAAAACTAAGAATTTGAAACCATTTGAATTTATGCAAGTCTCCCAAGACATTGAGCAGGATAACCAACAATATTAATTTGAGGTTCAAAATGATAATATTTTAAACAGGAAAAATACAAGGGGATTGTATTGTTATTATCTGAAGTAGTAAAAGTGATCATAACCCAACTGATGAAGTTACTCGGGAACTTATAAATAGATATTCAAGTTAACTATCACAAAAAGTCATATAATAGATTTTAGCATATGTATTTTATAGCAGTAGCTAATAGCTAATATAGAAAAGCTTAACAGCTAGACTTTACAAGCTACTTTTAATCATAATACTTGCCTGATGCCTCAAAAAGAGCTAATTTATAAGTTTTCCTTTTCTGAAATGATTATGCGACCCTGTAGGAGTGTACCATCCTTTTCTGGGGTTAGAGGAGGTATTTCTTTGATTTTGGAGATACAGGCCCTAGGTTAATAGAATGAAATTTTACTAGTAGCTTGGCACTTAAATCTCAGGACTTGATTGTGCCAAAATTGAAATGAACAGAATAGGGCCTCCCTGGTGGTCTAGGGGTTAAGTCTTAGCACTGTCACCACTATGGCCTGAGTTCGATCCCTGGCCAGAGAGCTAGCCCACATTTGGCACAGCAGACCTCTCCTGTCTTGCCTGCTGCTCCCCTTAGCAGTGTATTTCAGTAAAATCCACCTGTTCTGTTACCCACTCTGTCTCTAGTGAATTTTCTCACCCCTCCACACGTCTGGCCTACACCCTAGTTCTTCTACACAAAAATAATTTTTTAAAATGAAATAAACAGAATATGCCTTTAATGACTCTTTCCTTGCCTCTTTGATATGGTGACTTCAGGCAGAATTGAGAAATACTTGGGCCCTCAGTTTTAATGTTGGAAATCTGGAGCAGTAGATGACCCTGACTTAACCTTCGTCAAAGCTCTCAACATTTCATTTCTTATCAGTTAAACAAATGATGGTAATTTGCAATTTTTTTTTGACCTTAGGGTCTTTTCCAATATTTCCCCTAATTAACAAGCAGGATCTATATAATTCTGAGTATTTGGTGCTAGATGTAAGAAAATGATCCTGGAACAAAGATGTTTCTTGAAATCCAAACCTTTGAAGTCTCATATAAATTTTACAAGATGCCACAAGTTCCGAGGATGAATGCATTTCCAAATTAAGGCCAGAGTTGAATAGACAAGTTGACACATTTGTCCTCTTCGATAACATGCCCTCTCCCTCCCCATTTTATGCCCTAAGAGTGTTGGGAGAGCTGAGGTTGAGAGAAGGCTGCAAATGGTACACTTTAGAAGAGGCATTTCTTATAAACAGAAGGAAGTCTTGGATTAAAAAAAAAAAGCACACTTCATAACTTTATGACAAGACTGAGGGCTTTACACAGTCCAGTCCATGGGGTTCTCTGGCTGATGATGGAAAAACTACGAAAGGTACAAAAGACCAGATTTTTACTCAGTTAATTTCTGTTAAGGCAGAACACATAAGAACCACAGAGGCCAAAGATGAATTCTTGATACTGGTAAAATTTTTCTCAAGGTACACTTATTCTTTAAGCTCTTTCTCCATTCTCCTGGATTCTGTCTCAGTGAGCAGGGGAAGGAGTGTTTACATTGGAGCCATAGAGGATAGTATGAAATCCTGCCTCTTCCACCACTGATCATAAAAGAGCTCCTTAAATTTCTTTGGTCATCCTTTCCTTGTATAGAAGATAAGAAGAGTGAGGTCTAATTTTAAGGGTAGTTGTGACAGAGATACTGATATGAATTTCTTTTTAAAAAATATTTATTTATACAAGAACTGGGGTACAGGTCAGAGGGTGAGAGAACTCACCAGAGACAGAGCAGGGAGCAGAACAGGCAAACAGACCAGTAACACTGCTGAGGGGAGCAGCAGGCGGGGCACGAGGTCTGCTGCACCATGTGGGTTTCTCCCTGGCTGGCCAGGAATCATACCCTTGCTGCAGCAGCTGCGGAAGCTTCACAGTGCCACGCTAACCTCCTTGCGCCACCAGGGAGGCCCACTGATATGAATTTCCTAATACATAATTGGTGTTAAATAGCATTCATGTTATCACAAGCATATATTGTCTGCTATCAAAATTTGGTTCTCTCTTTTTAAGTCACCATTAGGCAGAAATGTGGATTTCTGCGGGCCTTCTCCATTTGCAGCTCCCACTTCACAGTGGTGCTCTTATACTATATATCACCTGTCTGTATCTACCTGCAACCTAGCTCCAGGTGCTGGGGCACCTGCTGTCTTCTACACTATAGTCACGCCCATGCTCAATCATTTCATTACACTCTGTGGAATAAGGAGTGAAGCACACACTGTGAAGACTTCTGTCAGAGGCTCCCTGGAGTCCCCAGTGGGCAGCTTACCCCCATAACGTGCTGGTGACACTTTCAATTGGCCAGCCAGGAAAGGAACTATTCCCTGATCAAAATGGGAAAGGAAAACGATTCAAGTATAAGTCAGAATAACTGAGATTTAGCTCAATTAGGAATGTTTTCCTCTTCCTTGGTCAAGTGACCTGTCCCAATGTCTTAGGCACAAACTTTTCTTCTGGGAAATGAAAGGACTAGTGTAGGGTAAATGGTTTTTCAGGCTTTTCTGCCCTCCCACCATTAAGTTTGCCCTGCTTGATGGGGCACCTGCAGTTGTTACATTGTTGCAAACTGTCTTGTTTACTTCTGTGGGCCATGGGAGGGTATTGAGAGGTAGTCACCAGAGAAGCAGAAGCAGGAGAGAGGCCCAAAGAGAGGCAGGGAGAAAGGCCAGGAGAGAGGCAGGAGAGAGAGAAGGGGAGAAAAAGAAGCCCAGAGAAGCCCAGAGTGAAGACTCACTGGGGGCTTGGAGGCCTCCCGGCCTCCTAGCCCCTTGGCACCCCTGCCTAGTTGCTGCAATATGCGTAAAGCTCAATGAGAGCATGAGAAAGCCACTGAGGGCTCCAAGACTCCTCCTTTGCCTCCTGCGCGGATCATAGAAAACCTGCTCTGAGTCCCTTCCTGCCCCTACAACTAGATTAGATGATGTTGAGAGCCAAGATCTAAGTCCTTTGAGCCAAGTTATGTGAAATGCTATTGACAGTCTCAATTATTTTAGTAATCAACCTTTTATTTTCTTATGAAATAATTATAGATGTGAATAACGTGTATTAAAGAAAAAATAAACAATAAATGAAACTTTGCATCACTTAGTTTAAAAGAAGAAAATATTGGGGGGGGGGGATGTAAGTTATTATTTTGTCCACCAGGAGAAAATAACCTGCTCAAGTTCACTTAGAAAATGACCTTAGTCTTTATTCTCATACTGAACATGGTATATAAATAAGTGGTAGATATAACATAGATTTTTAAGTACCTACAGGTATTCCAATCTTGATCACACCAATCACCAATATTGTGCAGATTTTACAATACATGGTTTTTCAGTGTCCTCTTTTAATAATACTGATATGATAAACACCTATTTTCTAGTACTCTATGAGGACTTAACGAAATAATTATGCTAAATGTCTGGCGAGAAATAGATGTTCCTATTTTTCAACAAGCAAGCTAATGAAGTCCACGAAAACTTAACTATTCAAGCTAAGTTTCAAATGTCTCGAAGAATCTGATGTCTTTATTGTATATAGAGAAAACAACCTCCACAGACACACACACACATTTCTAGAATCTGAGTTGACAGAAGATAATTTATGGATCTAGTTAAAGAAGTTTGCTTATAAATGGGGGGGGGAGGGGTAGAGACAGCTGCTGTGTTCAAAAAAGTGAGTGATGCTATATTACTCTATGTATTGAAAAGGGCTTAAATGCCAGGTTAAAGAGTTTTTATTATACACTAAACAGTCTACCTCCATATTTCTCCTCTTCCTTATCTACAGGAACAGTTTTATTCTTAGAAGTCATATTTTTTTAAAAGTTAAATCATGGGATAAATGAAAAAAGAGAAGAAAAGAGCCAAGTGGTAGAAAACAGTTATAGACTATCGTAACATCATAGGCATCAGAGAAAATGTTATTTAACTTGGAAGGTAACATTGGAAATGAAGAGGCATTTCATAGAATTAGAGGTGTTTTTAAGGTGATAAAATCAATGAGAAAAATGAAAATGACCAAAAGACTGTTAGAACACAATAGTAACCATAATCACTGTTGATTCCCACAGGTGTAAGACTCTCTGCCAGTTGCTTTGTGTATGCTGTTTCTCCTTAGAATTAAATTTTAGATGGTGTATTATTTATATTACACATAAGGGAACTAAAACTGGGGAGGTAATATAAATCTTCAAAGTAATATTAAAATTTAAATTTCAACTAGAGCTCAGAGACCACACACTTCAATTAAACAAGATCTTGGAATCAAATCCAGCCCCCATCATTTGTGATGCCCCAATGACATTAAAAATCTCAAAATCATTTAGGCCTTTAACATGAGCAATTTTCTTTGATGTAAGGATACTCTGATTCTTGAAAATTGCCCAGTTCTCTACAAACAACGGGATCTGAATCTGGCATACCTAGAAGGGAAAATACATCAGAAAATAAAAGGAAATGCAGTAAAGATACAGAATACTTCCAAAAGTCAGAGGTAATTTCCGTTGTACTAGTAGCTCAGAGTTATTAATATGCCTGTAGGAGGCCAGAAGTAGCCCAACACATTGATTATTCTGGTCTGAATAGGCTTTAAACATGGGTAGAGGTAGACTATATAAAAAGCCAATTATAGAATGGGAGATAGTGCTAAACAAGCTATAGGCCAGTCATACAGCAGTCCTCCATCTTGCCAAATGGCTAATTTCTTGAAATGAAATAGAAGATTGTAGTCAAGCAATTGCAATTCTACGCCTATTCCCTTCCTATTTTCAACAAGCAACTAACAAAGTCCAAGAAAACTTGTCATACAAGCTAAGGTTCAAATGTCTCTGATGAATTTGATGTCTTTATTGTATACAGAGGTGTAATGTTTTATTACATGCAATGTTGCTATTGAATATTTTGTGTGAAAACTAGATTGGAAGAAATTAGGAGAAACCCTTACACCTCTTTGTCTTCCAAATAAAAGCTTACTGAGTAATACTTGTTTAACATGTATTCAAAATCTAGAGATAAAACATGACACACATATTTTTCAGAAGAAAGTTTTCAGGTCAGAAAAATTTGGTTCTTATCAATAAGGAAAGGGGAAAAGTGTTAATCCCCATTGTTTTAGCCTTTTAGATAATTCTATCTTCAGGTTTATTTTTAAATTTTAGGTGTCAGATATCAAAGAACTAGTTTTACCATTCTTTAAAGGAAGGATGAAGGAGAATTAATTAAAAGTCATAGCATTCCCTCTACTTTTCACTCTTATAAATAACTGATATGAGAAGCTGAGAATGCTTTAATGCCTGAAATTTGGGATCATTAAACTTTTAAACTTTTTTTCTTTTTTAAGATTTATTTATTTATTTATTTATACAAGCATTGGGTACAGTCAGAAGCGCGGGAGGGTGAGAGAATTCACCAGAGCCAGAGTGAGGAACAGAACAGGCAGACTGACAAAATACACTGCTGAGGGGGAGCAGTGGGCCGCAGGAGAGGCCTGCACGCCGGGGATCAAACCGGTGCTGCAGAGGCTGCGGGCAGCTTCGCAGCCCAGCACTCAACTGCTGCGCCACCAGGGAGGCCCATCATTAAACTTTAAATAGGTTATATTTCAACATACAATAACTGCCATATTTGAAGCACATAATATGCTTTGAAATAAGCTTATGCAATTGATACATGTGTTCTTTAATTGTCACCATTATGAAGACAATAAACATATTTATTGTGCAAAAGTTTCCTGAGGCCATTTTATAAAATCTTCTTCCCCCTCATCTCCCTACAACCTCAGGGAACCACTTATCTTCTTTCTGACACTAGATGTAAGTTTGCATTTTCTACAATTAGTTATAAATGAAATCGTACTATGTGTACTCTTTTCTGTCTGACTTGTTTCACTCAGCATAATTATTCTGAGTTTCTCATGCTATTTTCTGTATCACCTGTCCACTCATTTTATTGTTGAGTAGTTTGTTTGTTTGTTTATTTATTTGTTTGTTTGTTTGTTTGTTTGTTTGTGGGACCCTCGTCTGCAGCTGGGGAATGAACCAGCGCTGTAGAGGCTGCAGCAGCCTCACAGCCCAGCACTCAACCGCTGCGCCACCAGGGGAGGCCCGAGTAGTATATTTATTATACAGATAGGGCACAACTCATTTATCCATTCACACATTGATGAAAATTTTAGGTATTTTAAATATTTGACCATTGAAAAGAAAGCTGTTATGAACATTTGTGTTTAAATAGATGTATGAGGATATTTTTAATTCTCAAAATCATGTCTTGTGATGAACAGAAGATCTAATATGGATCAAGTCTAATTTACCCATTCTTTTATTTCTTGAATCATACTTTTGGTTCATATAGCAGAAATACTTGCCTAACCTAAGGTTTCAGAGATTTTGTCCTGTATTCTTCCAAAGGTATTATACTTTTAGATTTTAAATGTGAGTTTATAATCCACTTTAAGTTAAATTTTATATATGATGCATGAATAAATCAAACTTTTACTTTCTATGTTTTTCTGGTTTTTTTTTTTAATATGTGGACAACCAATTGTCTCAATGACATTTGTTGAAAAAAACTATTCTTTCTTAAACTGCTTTTGTACATTTGAAAAAAATTGACTGTTTATAAATAGGTTAACTTATGTGCATCATATTTCCTTATTTCTTGATTCCAGTATCACATTGCCTCAATTATTGCAGATCCATCCTAAAGTCTTCAAGTCAGGTATAAGCACTCCATATTTACTATTCATATTCAAAGTCGTTTGGGGAATTCTAGTTGTTCTACATTTCCATACAAATTCCAGAAACATACTGTTAATATGTACAGCAAAGTCTGCTGGGATTTTGTTTGGGATTGTGTTGAATGTATGATCGATCTGGGAAGAATTGGCAAATAGACAATATTGGGTCCTCTAATTTATGAATACAGTACATGTCTTCATTATATAGGTCTTCTTTAATTTGAGCTAAGCTTTTTAGATATTCATGTACAGTCCTTGAAAATATTTTGAAACATTTTTTCTCTAAATATCTCATATTTCTGATACATTTTAAGTTCTTTCTTATGTCACTCTTACTGTTTTTTGCTACCATATAGAAATGAATTTTGTATCGGGACCTTGTATAATAAAAATTTGTTAAACTCACATTATATCTAATCATTTTTTAATATTCCATATGATTTTCTGCATGGACAAGCCTACCATTTGCAAATAAAGACAGTTTTACTTTTTCTTTTTCCATATGAATGTCCTTTATTTCTTTTTCTTGTATTTTTGCATTGGCTAAAATCTTCAGCAAAATGTTTATTATAGCTGGGAAGGCCGAGGCACTCACCGAGGCCCACCTAACTCATCGCAAGCCCCACAGACATTTACTCCAACTGGGACAAATGTTGGAACTGGCCCAGCCCATTGGTTCTTATTGTAATTACAGAATCTTTTTCAATAAACATAATAAACATCATCTGGGGCAAAAAAAATGTTGGTTATAAATAGGACATGCTAATATCTTTGCCTTGTTCTTGACCTTTGAGGACTCCGTATAAGCACTCAAGGCTAGATATTATGTCAGCTGTAGGATTTTCATAGTTGTTCTTCACCAGTTTAAAAAAATTACATCTATGCCTAATTTATTGGAACTTTTAATCAAGACAGGATGTTAGCCCAAGAGCCCGAGGCTCTTGTATCTACTGAAATGATCATATGATTTTTCTCTAAATCTCTTGATATGGTGAATTACTATGCTCATTTTCTGTGTTAAACAAATATGCATTTCTGGACCATATACCAATTATTATTATATGTTATTCTGCTAGGTATTTCTAGAAAAGATATGCTAAAATTTTACATTTTTAAAAAACATGTTCTTGCAGGATACTGGTTAGCACATGTCAATTATTGCAATGTTTATTGTCTGCTTTTGGTATGAAATATTGGCCCCAATATTCCTATAAATATTTGATAAGAGTCACAATGTGTTTGTTTCATGCACTTACTACCACTTCTACATCTGATATAAACTCTGAAAGACTGTCATTATTTTTTGCTCTGAATAGTTCCTTATCATTGAAAGATAAAATTATATGAAAACCATTTTATATTTACAATCTTCTTAAAATTTCAACTCCCCTTTATTCCTTTGGTAGAGTCAGGTGTCCAACTAGTATATTCATTCTTGCTGTAATTCCTATAGTAATTCTTATATTGAAAGTATGTTAGTAAATTCCTTTACTTTTATCTTTCTGGAAAAGTCCTAATTTCACACAATTTTGTAATTTTTTTCAATAAATGCATATTCATAAGCATTTGTAGAAAAATAGTACAAAGTAATACTACTAAGGACTGAATGTTTGTGTACCCCCAAAATTCAAATATCTAGACCCAGATCTCACCAATATGATGGTATTTGGAGAAGTCTTTGGTAGATGGTCTTTGGTGGATAATTAGGTGATGAGGTTGGAGTTCTCCCGACTGGATTAGTGCTCTTATAAAAAGAGACATGAAAAAACATCCTTGTTTCTGCTCCCTGACCTGTGATTCCCATCTGAAAAACAGGGTCATTACCAGGAATTGCCCATGTTGGCACTCTAATCTTAGCCTCCACACCTAAGAAAGATAAATTTCTATTGTCTAACCACCCCATCTATAGTATGTGGTTGTAACAGTCTCAATTGACCTTGGCAGAAACCACATACTCTTTGCCAAGCTCACTCTAATGGCAACATCTTACAAAGCCTAAGAATAATACCACAACCAGGGAATGCTATGAGAAGATGGTGGAAAAGGAGGTCCTTGTCCTCCTACAACCACAGAAACATCAATTTAACAACTCTCCATCGATTAAAACACCTTTCTTTAAAAGAGGCCTATAGTCCAGCTGAGCATTTTCAACACCCCAGTGGAATACAATATCCAAACACAAAAGAGACATTTAAAAGGGTAAGAAGAAGAATTTCTTTTTAAACATATCACCTCTCCTCAAAGTTTCCATGACTCAATGTAAAGCGAGATCCCTGAGGCCTATACTTTCCCATAGGGGGAAGAATCAGCAAAAAATAGCATCGGGCTTCCTCAGACTTTCAAGATGCTACTTAAGAGGCTCCACATCACCTCATCCAGAACACTTATAGAACCAGCATAGCTGGATCACCAGGAAAGAAGCAAAAACTCATAGCTTTCAGACTTAAATTCCATAAGCCTATGCACAGACACCTCCAACTACCTAAGCTGCCCCCAGAGTGAGGACTTCATAAAACAAAATATTAAGAATAATCTTGTTATACACATCTATTGCTTAATGAACACCAAAAAATGTAAAATCATACATCAATAATATAAAGTGTGTGGAAGGTATAAAAAAGCAGGCTTTTGTACATACTGAAAACTAAGATGTTATCAGTCAAAAAGTATATTGTTGAATATTTTTTCAAGTCTAAAAATAACTAAAAATAAAATACTCAAAAAAGATGCATGCAGGAAAAAAAGAAAGAAATCAATACCAAAAAGTCATCAAATTTAAAAAAGGGAGAAAAGAGGAAGAAAGGTATGCAAGAATAACAGAAAGCAATGAACAAAATGGGAAAAATAATGATAACAGATAGAATTAGACCTTCAACAAAAAAACAGACATCAATAGCACCATACACAAAATGGGCCTAACAGACATATTTACACTATTCCATTCAACAGTAACAAAATTTTCAGATTTTCTATATGGCACATTAAACACGTGCAAGGTCACAAAATAAGATCTCACAAATTGAAGCATATTTAAATCATCCCAAGAAGTGGTGGGTATGCAGGGAGATTACACCTGAAGGTGGAGTGCCTTAGACTTCCAAAATACCAACAACAATGTAAACCAATGGTACTACAGCTAAACAACTATTTAAAAAAAGTATATAAAATCATCCCAAGTGTTTTTTCACCACAATTTAATGAAACTAAATGCCAATAACAAAGGAAGACAGTAAATTTCATAAACACATATGGAATAAACAATTAACTACTGAATATGGGAAACTCCCTTGTTGTGCAAGGGGTTAAGCACAGGACTGTGAAGCTATCTACAGCCTCTGCAGCACGAGTTTGATCCCCAGCAGACGAGGGAGCAACCCACATAGCACAGCAGACCTCTCCTGTCTTATCTGCTGCTCCCCTCAGCAGTGTACTTCAGTCAGTATGTCTGCCTGTTCTTTTTTTTTAAGATTTATTTATTTATACAAGAACTGGGGTACAGGCCAGAGGCATGGGAGGGTGAGAATTCACCAGAGACACAGCGGGGAGCAGAACAGACAGATGGACGGACCAAAAACACTGCTGATGGGAGCAGCAGGCAAGACAAGAGAGGTCTGCTCACCATGTGGGTATCTCCCTGGCCAGCCGAGACTCGAACCCACACTGCAGAGGCTGCAGACAGCTTCACAGCCCTGCGCTCAACCAGCTGCGCCACTGGGGAGGCCCCAGTCTGCCTGTTCTGTTCCCCACTCTGTCTCTGGTGAATGGTCTCACCCCCCACACCTCTGGTCTCTATCCCAGTTCCTGTATGCATAAATAAATAAATCTTTTTTAAAAACCCAAGTAACTACTTAATAAACATTGAATCAAAGAAGAAAGCATAAAGGAAAATACCTGGTGATGAAACAGAAACATAATATAACAAAGTTTATGGGATGCAGAAAAGAAATTCTTTAGAGAGAAGCTTAAAAAAAATCTGTATTTTTAAAGAACATTTCAAGTAAACAAATAATATCCTAAGTAATTAGCTAAAAAAAAAAGTAAACTAAGGTCAACACTAGCCAAAAGATGTATGTAATAAAGATTAGAGCAGAAAAATGAAAACTATTAATAATAGGAAAAAAATCTACAAAACTATAAGATGATTTCTTGCAAAAATTAAAATTGACACAATCACCAAAACAAAGAGAAATCTCACTGACTGGGAGAAAATTTTTGCACACAACACTAATAAAGGATTGATCACAAAAATCTACAAAGAGCTGATGAGACTCAACAAAAACAAAGAAAATAATCCAGTCAAAAAATGGGCAGAAGAGCTAAAAAGAAACTTCTCCAAAGAGGAAATGCAAATGGCCAACAGGCATATGAAAAAATGTTCAACATCACTTGTAATCAGGGAAATGCAAATCAAAACTACAATGAGATACTATCTTACACCAGTGAGAATGGCACATATTAAAAAAACTAGCAACAACAAATGCTGGCAAGGATGTGGAGAAAAAGGAACTCTCCTGCACTGTTGGTGGGAGTGCAAACTGGTCCAACCACTATGGAGAGCTGTGTGGAGATTTCTGGACCTACTAAACATAGAGCTTCCATATGATCCAGCAATTCCACTCCTAGGTATTTACCTAAATGACACAGAAACATTAATTCCAAAGGGCACCTCCATCCCTATGTTTATAGCAGCACTATTTACAATAGCTAAGCTTTGGAAACAACCCAAATGCCCAAAAATAAGAAGATGTGGTACATATATACAGTGGAATATGACTCAGCATCAAAAAAGATAAACTCATGCAATTTGCAGCAACATGGATGGAGCTGGAAGGAATCATGCTCAGCGAAATAAGTCAGAAAGAAAAAGAAAAATACCAGATGGTCTCACTCATAGCAGGAATTTAGAAAACCTAAATAAGGGAACAGGAAAAAGACTAATTAATACAAAGTAAAAATCAAAATCAACAAGCAAGTATAAACCAGAGAGACACTACCCCGGGGTGGGGGGGCAGAGGGGGAACAGGAAGGACTAGGGTCAAAATAAGGGGGGGTGCAATTGTATGGGGAATATAACCAAAATGAAAATGCATACATTGTGCAAAAATGAAAAATGATGTAAGAATTATAAAATAAAATATCAAAATAAAATATTAAAATAATTATTAAATATTAAAAATTAAAATTAACAATCCTAGACTTACTAAGGGGAAGAAAAGAAAAAAAATCAATACAATAAAATTAGAAATTAAAGAAGAGTCTATAGTATGTAGCACTCACATAAAAAAGCAAAATTAGGTCTCCCATCAACAACAAAAAATTTAAGGATCTCACAAATTAATTCACCCAAACATTTATGGGTGTCTTCGTGGTATATATGGTATATATGATATGGTAACACACATATGAAGGGTGTGATGCCATATCTCTACATCACATACAGTACTGTAAAGAAAATGGTGCCTTAATAAAACAGAAAGAAACAAAACACACACAAACACAGAGAGAGGAAGAAAGGTAGGAGGAAGTAGGAAGAAAGGAAAATTGCTCCTGCATACAAACAAAGACTGAAAAAAAAAATAATGAAGACCAAATTTCAAATAAAGTTACAAAATAAAGTCTCAGCAATATGAAGCTATCCACAGCCTCTGCAGCACGAGATCGATATGCAGCCCACCAGGGAGCTACTCACATGGCGCAGCAGACCTCTCCTGTCTTGCCCGCTGCTCCCCTCAACAGTGTATTTCAGTCAGTCTACCTGTTCTGTTCTCTACCACTCTGTCTATGGTGAATCCTCTCACTTCTACCCACTACCACCGCTACCGCACCTCTGGCCTGTACCCCAGATCTTGTATACGTAAATAAATAAATCTTAAAAAAAAAGAAATAAAGATCAATAAAACTGAAATATCACATCAAGAATGAAAAGAATAAAGATAGTCAATAAAAATTACTGTTATGAAGCAGGAGTGAGGAGGAAATGAGTATCACTACTAACAACAAAATGACAAGGGGACTAAAAATTTCACATGTATTTGTTAATTAAATAACTGCATCATTCATAAATGTACAGTGAGACAAAAGGGAAAATGAAGGTAATTAAAGGAAATGCAGACTGCTGGTAGAATTAGAGATCTTTAGGTCTCCTGGAGAAAAGAACATATTCTATTAATAAAGGATAAATATTTCATAAAATATCTTATTACCCATCTTTTCTGTCCTGAAGTCTCAAAAGACAACACTCCATGCAGCTCCCCTTGTTGCTTATTGCTCTAAAAAGTTTTCTGTTTCCTGTTCTTAGAAACAGGGATCAAAAGGAAATCTCTATTTACCATGCTCCCTTATGATTAATATGAAGAGATCAGAGACCAGAGAGAAAGGAAAGCCTCACTATAGCCATGTTCTTTTGGGAAACAAAGGAATCTCCCAAATTTAAAATCCCAACATCAAACATAGATGACTCTCATTTCTGCAAACTCAATAGCCTTTCAAAAGAACTTTATTTATGAATGGCATATCTTAGATCCACCAAAGTTTATGTATCCTTATCTATTATAATATTCCAGACATACCTCAGTCAAAAATCTTACAATCTTACCATATCTGATTTTATTGCCAAACATTTTTTTCTACTTAAAACCATACAATCTCTGACAATCAGCTGGAGAATGACAAAATGAACTAGCTTCCCCACTTTTCATGGAAAGGATGAAGGAATAATTCTCCTCTTCCTTGTAGTATTTTTTTTGCATAATGATTTATATAATTAAGTTAATCCCTAATCTATTTTTTAAATTTTTTAAAATGAATGCTCTTTTTAATTTTTTAAATTAATTTACTTATTTCTACAAGCACTGGGTACAGTCAGAAGCGTGGGAGGGTGAGAGAATTCACCAGCACCAGAGCGGGGAACAGAACAGGCAGACCGACGAAATACACTGCTGAGGGGAGCAGTGGGCATGGCAGAAGTCTGTGCGCCATGTGGGACTCTCGCCTGCAGCCGGGGATCGAACTGGCGCTGCAGAGGCTGCAGGCAGCTTCACAGCCCAGCACTCAACTGCTGCGCCACCAGGGGAGGCCCAATCTCTAATCTATAGATCATTTGCATTGCTATTTTAATTTCCTTCTACTATCTGCATTGCATTACACATTCTTTACCAGAATTTGGCATCAATGACTAACATAAATTCTATTTATAAGAACACCATTTTCTTCAATGTCTTATGCAGGGCAACATGGACATCTTTGTTCCTCAAACTGTAGATGAAGGGGTTCAGCATTGGCCCCATAACAGTATAAAAAACTGAGGATACTTTTTCTTGATTCACAGAACTAGTAGTAGAAGGTTTAAGATACATGAATGCTGCTGATCCCAAGAATAGAGAGACTGCAATTATGTGGGAGCTGCAGGTGCCAAAGGCTTTGGATCTGCCCTGTGTAGAATGCATGCGGAGGATGGTGGAGATGATCAAAGTATAAGAAATGAAGATTATAACACTAGGCACTGTTACATTGATTGCCACAACAATGAAAATTACCAGTTCATTGATATAGGTGCTCGTGCAGGAGAGCTGTAACAGAGGAGGTGCGTCACACATGAAATGATCAATGATGTTGCCATCACAGAAGGTGAGTCTCAACATGCATACAGTGTGGGCAATGGCACCCACAGACCCCATCATGTATGCACCCATCATCAGCATGAGACATACCTTATTGGACATGGTGACCCTGTAAAGCAAGGGCTTACAGATGGCCACATATCGATCAATGGCCATTGCTGTCAAAAGATAGCACTCATCAATAATAAAGAAGCAGAATAAATAGAACTGAGTCATGCACTCTCCATAAGAAATAACGTTCTCTTTCACAAAACTAATCAGCATTCTGGGAGTTATGGCAGAAGAGAAGCAGAGATCAACGAAGGAAAGATTGAAGAGGAAGAAATACATGGGAGTCTGCAAGTGGGGGTTCAGACCAATAAGAATGAGCAATCCCAAATTCCCCAGCATGGTGAACACATAAACTCCTAAGAAAATGAAGAAGAGAGGCAGCTGGAGTTCTGGTTGTTCTGTTAAACCCAGTAGGATAAACTCAGTAACTGAAGAGACATTTCCTGATGCCATTCTTCCCTAAGACATATCTGTGAGAACAGGACAAAAGGGTAACATTAAAATGAGTTCCTATTTCTCTCCACCCAATCCCCCTACTATGAGATGAGACCCAGAGTGGGAGGAAAAGCTCAAGCCCACCCTTTTGTGTGCCATTGCTTTCACTACTGAATAAAGGCTGACATAATTTTCAAGGTTACATTTCAGAACACCGAAGTGCAAGTTTAGTAGGGATAAGTTTCAGGAACCCTGTCACCACTCACAACTCTACTGCATCTCTGCTCCACTTCTGCTTTGGCAGTCCACCAGGTCACCTAATGATCAACATTCAGCTCAGCTGAGAAGAGATAAGGCATTTCAAGGAGTCCTTGGCTTCCATAATGAAGTTGAGAAGAATAGGAGGATGTATACCATTCAGCACTCCTGTTTCTGCATGAGGATTTCAGTGTTGGACCTTGCTAAGTCTTCTTTCTATTCTCATAGAGGGACAAATGACTGATAAATTTTAGAATTGAACTGTCCAGACCCTGATTCTTCCTCTTTGTTAGTGTTTTATCAATAGTTTCAGTGATTTTTGGACTGTGGGAGCTAGAACACAGATGTCTGTACCCCAGGTTCTGAGAAGCATTGAGTCAATTATCATGAATTCTGATGATCTCCTCTCCAGGATATAGGGTAGTAAATATCATCTGCTGAAGCCAAAAGAGTCATCTGCCCATATGACCCAAGGGGTTTTATGAGTTGGGAAAGCTTAGGGACCTGATTAAAATGGGAGATCTATGTTTCCTGGGAGGTCAGGCTTTGAAACAAAAACAAATTGCTCTTCATGTATAGCCTTGTTGATTTTAATGACAATAACTCACAAAGTATATCATTTCAAATACATTTTGAGTTTTTACCAGTGGGGCACATCTTCAAATAGAAAAGCAGCTGACCACTCCTAAGTCTATAGCATCTGCCCCTATTCAAAATACTATACATCTATTTGTTGTTGTTGTGTCCTTCCACAACTCATATGCACATATAAGCTTGCACACGCACATGCACATGTGCACATACACACACTTAAATGTAAATTTCAAAAGGGCAGGCATTTTGTCTATTTTCTTCAATTTTATTTCTATAGCACCTTAGATAAATACCTGAAATATATAACAGATATTGACTACCTATCTCTCTTTTTTTTTTTAAGATTTATTTATGTATACAAGACCTGGAGTACAGGCCAGAGATGCGGGGGCGGCAGGGGGTGGGGGTGAAGGTGAGAGGATTCACTAGAGGCAGAGTGGGGAGCAGAATAGGCAGATCCACTGAAATACACTGCTGAAGGGAGCAGCTGGCTCGACAGGAGAGGTCTGCTGCACCATGTGGGTGAGCTCCCTGGCCGGGGATCAAACTGGTGCTGTAGTGGTTGCGGATAGCTTCACAGTGCTGCATCTTAACCCCTTGCTCCACCAGGGAGGCCCTTGACTACATATCTGTTTAATTAAAAAAAAATGTGGGGCCTCCCTGGTGGCACACGGGTTAAAGACACAGCACTATGAAGCTATCTGCAGCCACAGCAGCATGAGTTCGATCCCTGGTCAGGAGCTAACCCACGCAGCGCAGCAGACCTCCCCCAACTCACCCGCTGCTCCCCTCAGCTGTGTATCAGTACACTGCTTCATACACTGTCTGGTAAATCCTCTCACTCTGCACCTCTGGCCTACACACTAGTCCTTGCATGCATAAATAAATAAATCTTTAAAGACTTTTTTTTTTTAAATGAATGAATGAGAATCCCATTTGCCTTCTTTCCAGGGACCTAGTCCAGATAGTACAATGGAATGCTTGCCCCACAGGAAACGTTGATGTAGGGTCAGTGTATTCCCTTGTAGACATCAGTGTAGGGCAAGAAAACATCAGCAAGGTATGTAAAGGTCACTACTGAACTCGCATAGGCCAGATAAGAGCATTCCAGATCAAAGTAACTGAGCTCTGAGAATGTTATTTCCCTCCTCCCTAAATGTCACACAGTGAATGTCAACAGACTCTCAGACAGGTCCTAGTGTTTCTCCCAGGACAACTGCATAACACTCAGATCAATACAGGAAGCTTAAATGTCATAACTGAACTTAACAATGGAAAACCAATATTCTTATTTCTTTTTTAGCACTGGACCAAAATTACAAAATAAGGACACAGAGAGTTTAACAAGAGAGAGGAGGGATAAAAGCAGGATACTCGGGTCAGCTTAGTTTGCTGAGATTTTCTTTTGTTGTAGTTTGCTTTAAGTGTTTTTAATCACTCACCAAGCATTTCTACAATAGCTGTGTAATACCTCTGGCTCTGTTCTTCTTGCTCAAGATTGCTTTACTATTTGGGCACCTTTATGGTTCCACAGGAACTAAATGAATTTTTTTGTTATTGTACCAATTGCCATTGGGATTGTGATAGAGATTTCACTGAAAGGATAAATATCATTTGGTAGTCTGGCTATTTTAACAATATGATGTGTTTCAATTAATGTGCAAGGGATGAATGCCACATTTCTGTGACTCCCTTAATTTCCTATTTCAGTGTTTTGCAATTTTAAGAGTATGAGCTTTCACCAACTTTGCAAAGTTTATTCCTAAGCAATTTATTCTTTTTGTTACTATTATGCATAGGACTGTTCCATTAATTTCCTTATCTAATCTTAAGATTGCAATCTCAATTTCTCATAACTTCATGGTTGTATATAGAAACATGAATCAATTGCATAATTTGATTTTATATCCTATAACTTTATTGAAATAATTCATACCTTCTAATAGGTTTTCGGTTGAAACATTCATTTCTAAAGGATGACTTTTACAAAGATAGTATTCTTGGTGAGCAGGTTTCCTTTTTCCTTTCAGCACATTGAATATAGCAGTACACGCTTCCTCTCTTGAAAGGATTCTGGTTAGAAACCCTCTGGTAGCCTTGTATGTGATGAATCACTTTTTGACTGTTACTTTCACATTTCTCTTTGTACTTGACTTTTATAATTAATTAAAATATGTCTTGGTGTCAACTTCTGTGGGTTGATCGTGTTTGGAGATCTTGAGCTTCATTAACCTGGAGGTATATATCCCTCCCAAGATTTGTATGTTTTCAGTCATTCTTTCTTCATATAAACATTCTATGCCTACCCCCTCATCTATACTTCCTCCCCCCTCTTTTGTCATTCTAGAACTCGCATAACATGTGTATGGTTCCCTTTTGTCTTTTGTCTCCCACAAAGCTCATAGCATTCATTCTATTTTCTGCTCTGAGCAGAGAATTTCAGAATAGTTATCTTAGAGTTCACAGATTCTTTCTTCTGCCTGATCGAGTCTATTATTGAAGGCATAAAAATATGTCTTTTTTTCATTAATTGTATTCTTCAGGTCAAAATTTCTGTTCAGTTCTTTTTTTATGATTTCTTTTTGTGAAATTTCTAATTTTATTCATCGATTGTTTTCCAGGTTTGATCAAGTTGTCTCCCAGTGTTCTCCTGTAGCTCACTGAAGTTGTTTAAAACAATAATTTTGAAATTTTTGACAAGCAACTCATAGATCTTCATTTCTTGAGTTTCTTTTTTTAAGGACTTTATTTATTTATGCATAGAAAAACTGGGGTGTAGGCCAGAGATGTGGGAAGTGAGAGGATTCACCAGAGGCAGAGTGCAGAGTGGGGAGCAGAGCAGGTGGATTTACTGAAATACACTGCTAAGGGGAACAGCAGGCGAGACAGAAGTCTTCTATGCCATATGTTGGTTAGCTCCCTAGCCAGGGATTAAACTCAGGCTGTTGTGGTGATAGTCCTAAGACTTAACCAGGAGGCCCCCTATTTCTTGACTTTCTAATGGTGCTGTCATGTCTACCTGAGTCCCCATGACCCATATACCCTTCTATTGATGTGTGTGAATTTGGAGCATACACCTTGTTCTCTCTGTATAGGCCAGTTTCAGCAGGTAAACATCTTTTGGTGGGGCCACAAGCCAATGGGGCTGCCTCCAGTATCACAGTTTAGCAAAAGTGAAGCCTGGCCATGTGGTTATTGCTGGATCTCCAGTTGGATCAGTGGTTGGAAGCCCATTACCAGGCACATTGGATTCTCAGGCGGATGCAACTATCTAGAAACAGAGTAAAGAAGCGCTAGAGCCAGGTCATGGAATTACTTCCAGGTTAATTCCATAGACAGCTGGCCTTGTACCAAGGGTGCAGACAGGTGTGGATTCCTGAATATGTTCCCACTAGATCCAGAGCGTCAGGAGAGTGGGACTGGATCATGTCATAGACCATGTCCCTGTTTCACAGAAATGATTTCAATATACCTAGCACAGGGCCATCAGACAAGATTGTATCCCACTGGTTCCTTGGGAAGGCAGAAATACACCCAAATTGTGGCACAGTGGGGCTGGCATAGAATCATAAAGCTTCTTTAAGGTTCAAAGTCAGGATTGAAGTCAGTTGGCCTGCTACAAGCTACAAGGATGAGCATCACTAGGTCGTTGACCTGCAATTGCGTGGGGCTAGAACCAGTTCACAAGGATTGTATTATCATTATGAAATGTTCCTCTATTTTTAACAATACTCCTTGCCTTTGACTCTATTTCTTTGTGATCAAAACAACATACCAGTTTCCCCATAATTTCTACATTTAATTCTTTTAAATTTCATTTCACATCTCTAGCTGCAAAATATACCTTATTTATTTATTTTTTTGAAGATTTATTTATTTATACAAGCACTGGGTACAGTCAGAAGCACAGGAGGGTGAGAGAATTCACCAGAGACAGAGCAGGGAGCAGAACAGGCAGACTAACAAAATACACTGCTGAGGGGAGCAGCGGGCGGCAGGAGAGGTCTGTGTGCCATGTGGAACCCTCGCCAGCGGCTGGGATTGAACCGGCGCTGCAGAGACTGCAGGCAGCTTCGCAACCCAGTGCTCAACCGCTGTGCCACCGGGGAGGCCCGAAATATACCTTTTTTAGATAGCGTGCAGTAGTGTCTTGTTGGTTTTTTTTTCCAACATAAAAACCCCTCTGTATATAAATTGGAGTTTTCACAACTTAAGTTCTATCTCAAGAGGCAACTCAGCTTATATTCCTATGTATTTTTAAGTCCATCAAGTTTCAATTATTTTCATTTAACAACAGCATGCTCTAGTTATATTTCTAGTGCCAATGTCTGTTATTAAAGTCAAACAAGCTTAAAGGTGCATCTTAGTTCTACCTAGGAGGTGTTTCAATTTTCTATATTCCAGTTTTTCCCAATATAAAGTGGAAATTAATAATTTTCTAATTGTGTAAATTAAGTTATTGTGTAGCTCGAATGAGATATATGCATGTTTGTATCTCTCATTGCTTGAATTCATTTCATTGATACTCATCTTGACAAGATGTAATTTTAAAGCAATATGCATGAGATCAGGAGACCATTTCCAACAATAAAACTAAGAATTTAAAACTGTTTGAATTTATGCAAGTCTTCTAAGACATTAAGTGGGAAAACCAACAATATTAATTTGAGATTCAAATTAATTTGAATGAAGATTTCCATGGTGGCAAAAAGTGAAAGGGGGGAATTGTTAGGGGGGAAAGGATGTTCTGAGCTAATCCCATATAGACTTTGTGGACCCCACCCCCACTCCAGACCAAAGCCATCAGGACATTGGGAAAGACAAATCCTGTCACCACCAAAGGGAAGTGGCAGGGACCTGAGGGTAGAGTTAAGCAGCCAGGGTTGGCATAAAAAACCAAACACGTGGGCCTTGGGGGGGCTTGCTCTCTCGCAGGCCTCCTGGCTTCATGGCTCCTGGCTTGCGGCCAGCTCTCAGAGTACCATTTGGGATTCCAGATAGGCGGATCGGGTAGGATGCATTTAAAACTTTGTCTCCCACTTATCTCCCTGAGCTGTACATTTCCTCATTTGCCCTTCTCTTGTAAATAAGCCTTTTATTAACCTTTCATGTGTGCCTGCAGTAGAGTATTGATAAGTCCTTTTAAGCACGTGGGTGAGGACCCACAGTCAGGCAACCCGTTTTATATCGGGGCTGCCCTGTAACATCACCAGTATGGCCTGAGTTCAGTCTCTGGCCAGGGAGCTAACTCACATTTGACACAGCAGACCTCTCCTGTCTTGCCTGCTGCTCTCCTTAGCAGTGGATTTCAGTAAAATCCACCTGTTCTGTTACCCACTCTGTCTCTGGTGAATTTTCTCACCCCTCCACATGTCTGGCCTACACCCTAGTTCTTCTACACAAAAATAATTTTTTAAAATGAAATAAACAGAATATGCCTTTAATGACTCTTTCCTTCAGCCTTAGCATTAAGATTCCTTGCCTCTTTGATATGGTGACTTCAGACAGAATTGAGAAATACTTGTGCCCTCAGTTTTATTATTGAAAATCTGGAGCAGTAGATGACCTTGACTTAACCTTCATCAAAGCTCTCAACATTTCATTTCTTATCAGTTAAACAAATGATGGTAATTTGCAATTTTTTTTTTTTTTTGGTCTTAGGTTGTTTTCCAATGTTTCCCCCAGTTGACAAGCAGGATCCACATAATTCTGAGCACTTGGTGCTGGATGTAAGAAAATGATCCTGGAACCAAGATGTTTCTTGAAATCCAACCCTTTGAAGTCTCATGTGAATTTTACAAGATGCCACAAGTTCCGAGGATGAATGCATTTCCAAATTAAGGCCAGAGTTGAATAGACAAGTTGACACATTTGTCCTCTTCGATAACATGCCCTCTCCCTCCCCATTTTATGCCCTAAGAGTGTTGGGAGAGCTGAGGTTGAGAGAAGGCTGCAAATGGTACACTTTAGAAGAGGCATTTCTTATTAACAGAAGGAAGTCTTGGATTAAAAAAAAAAGCACACTTCATAACTTTATGACAAGACTGAGGGCTTTACACAGTCCAATCCATGGGGTTCTCTGGCTGATGATGAAAAAACTACGAAAGGTACGAAAGACCAGATTTTTACTCAGTTAATTTCTGTTAAGGCAGAACACATAAGAACCACAGAGGCCAAAGATGAATTCTTGATACTGGTAAAATTTTTCTCAAGGTACACTTATTCTTTAAGCTCTTTCTCCATTCTCCTGGATTCTGTCTCAGTGAACAGGGGAAACAGTGTATGCATCGGAGCCATAGAGGATAGAATGAAATCCTGCCTCTACCACCACTGATAATAAAACAGCTCCTTAGATATCTTGAGTCATCCTTCCTTGTATATAAGAGGAGAAGAGTGATGCCTAATTTTAAGGGTAGCTGTAACAAGAGATATTGATATAAATTTCTTTATACATAATTGGTGTTCAATAGCATCCATGTTATCACAAGCATATCTTGACTGCTATCAAAATTTAGTTCTCTCTTTTTAAGTCACCTGTAGGCAGAAATGTAGATTAGTATATGCTCAGGATATAAGAAGTCCTAGGTGCTCAATATTATTTTATTGATTGCTTAAATGATTGATAGTAATGCATCTATTACAAAGCTCTGTTTCACTTCCCCTGAAATTGATTATTGAGGAGCCCTGAAACCAGACTCAGTAACACAGCTTGGCCTTCTGGGTTCTCTTCCTAGAGTGGTTGATTGTGCCTACTGTGGTTACCAAGAAGTTTGTCATCATCTCCACAGGGAATCAGACTATCTAATTTGCCAGCTACATCATCCTTCCTCTTGGCTGTCATGTCTTTGGATCGCTACTTGGCAATCTACTGACTACTCCACTATAAGACCCCGATGAGTTGTCAGGTTTGCTCCCAACTGTTGCTAGCCTTCTGGCTAGCTGGATTTCTCTGGGTCTTCTCCATATTCTTGTGGTCAGTCCACCTTTCTGTGACCCCAATGGCATCAACTACTTCTTTTGTGACAGTTGGCTTTCTTGTGTTAAGGCTTTCTTGTGGAGACACCCATCTGCTAGAGCTGGTAGCTTCTGTGCTGTCCATGTCAGTGATATTGGCTCTCTGGCTCTGACTTCTGTTTCCTATGCCTGCTTTCTGGCCACTGTCCTCAGGGCTCCCATGGCTGATAATTGCAATTTGCGACAAATGCTTTTAAAATAAAAGCTGAGTTTGTTAGAGGGACAAATAAGGACAAACTCATTTGAAGTAAAAATCAGCAAACACGGCTTTTGAAGAAATGACCTTCACCTGAAGCTTGCATTGAGCAGGCATTAACATTCTGGAGTGAGTATTATTTTGCAAAGGTTCAGAGTAAGGAAAGAACTTAGACAAATGCATAGCAATGAAGAGTTAAAAAAGAAGAAAGAATGGAGCTGAGAGGTGGACTGAGGTCAGTTCAGAAGAGATCTTATCTATTACATTTACATGGGTCTAACTTTCTTTTTAGAGACTAAGTAAAGTCTTTAAAGAGTTTTAAGCACGTAAGGAAGTGAGTTATCAAATCATAATGTAAGAGATTGATCAGCTGCTGTGGAAACAACTGATTTGCGGGAGGGCAAGTGGATTTTACAGGATAAATTAGGAGACAAACTGTGTTAGTTAAGACTTTAGAATTGCCAGTGAAGGTTGAGTGAAATAAGCAGCAAGCACATAATTTGGGAGCAGAGTTGATAAAGTAAGCACTTTTCCCGCCCATAGATCATACAGTCTACAGTAAAACCAAGCTAATAAAGGGAACCCATAGCAGATATTTAATACTACAGTGTGAGAAGCAAGGTTTCTGTGAGGACACAAGGAAAGGGATAGTGAAAGCTTCCCAAGAGAAGTGATAATCTTACACGAGACCCTAGGAGTAAACCACGTTAAGAAGGGTGCTAAGTGAAGTGTCCTCAACACCAGGTATCAGAGGTATCTGGAATATGTTTAGGAAATTAAAAGAAGCACAATATGATAAACTGTACAATATGATAAACTATGATAAACATAAAGCCATGAAAATGGAAAGATAAACAGAGGACAATCAATGTAGCTCTTTTGTTAACATTTAAAGAAGCACCATTTATTAAAATAGAAGAGAACTAGAACCAGAAAATCTGGGTTCTTGTTCCAACTTGCCTGCCCTGTGACTACAGCAAATGACTTTCTCATTTTTCCATGGCTCCCTCACGTGTAAAATAAAGGGACTGGATGAGTGACTAGATTACAATAATATATTTCTGCAATAATATGAATAATATATTTGGTGAATAATATATTTCTGCAATAAGCTCATACAATCAATAACCTCTTCCTTCCAAATGAATTATAGATACATAAAACTTAGTATATGATATCTACTTATTCATGGAGTAGTTAAACTCACCACTGAAATACTAAATTAGATAATTTCTAAAAGTCTTTTCAGCTCGAGTTATTTTGTATGTTTCTAAAATAATGATAATTATATCTAGGTCTGTTCAATTACACATTTACTAATACATTATGATAGCAAATACCATCACTAACACTCTATTTCAATAGTAATATAGACAGATCAATAGCTATAGATACATTACATTGGATGGATGGATGGATGGATGGATGGATGGAGAGGGTAGATAAGAAAATGCGGGGGAGAGAGAGAGATACCTAACACTATACATAAGGTTAAGTGAGACTAAGTTAGAATGGAAGTGCCACCCTAACAAATAACCATTTTGTCCTAACCAAACAAAGAAAATCAATCCAAGATTTTATCATTAGGAATCAGCAGAAAACAAAGACAGAATTACTCTCATGTCCAGTTCTAAGTCCAGAAATCAGCCCAGGCCAGCCACTCTGGTGGTAGCAGAGACCACCATGTGAACAGAAGACACTGTGTTCAAGTAAACTACACTCTTCCTCCAAACATTCTGACACCACCTCAAGAGGAATAAGTTGGAAAGAAGAAGAGAGCAGAATGCTAAGGTACTGAGGGTTATTTTCTGAAAATAATGACCATATACTTAAAGGGATCATTTGATTTTATGCATAGGTATAAGTATATATATTTATGTAGACATACTTAAATTTGAGCTATTTTTTCCCTACTGTTAAGCAGGATAACACTTTTGAGGAAAATCACATTGGTACTGAAAAACAGAGAAACTGCATTTTATTCGCATTCGACTTATATAAGTAAACCATGACTCTGCTACAAATTGCTAAGCTAAACTGCATGGGAAGAGAACTCTGACATGAGTCTTCAGATTCCAAAATTCTCTTTCCATTAAAATATACTGTCTCTTTTTTTTTAAGATTTATTTTTATTTATACAAGAACTGGAGTACAGGCCAGAGGCAAGGGAGGGTGAGAGAATTCACCAGAGACAGAGCAGGGAACAGAACAGGCAGACTGACTGAAAACACTGCTGAGACGAGCAGTGGGTGAGACAGGAGAGGTCTGCCGTGCCATGTGGGTATCTCCCTGGCTGGCCAGGAAACGAACCCAGGCTTCAGAGGCTGCGGACAGCTTCACAGTGCTGTGCTCAACCCTCTGCACCACCGGGGAGGTCCTATGCTCTCTTTCAGTAGCTCGTGTTTGTTCTATACCTAATCTTCTCATTCAATATTCCAACTCCATTCTATTTTATCCTATACCTTTCCTCTTTGGATTTGACTTATGGTCTAAACATTCCCTCTCAGCAGACTATTATTGTGGAAAGGAACTTTGTTTATACTAATTTATTTATAAAAATATAAATGATAATGACTTCATGCTAAGATTTTGGATGCTTTCACTACATATCATCCTCTTCCAATCCTATATCATTGATTGATTAAATAACAACTAGCAAGTTATATAAACAAAACACTGCTTTATTTTCAATATGACTCTTAGGGATGGAGGTAAGGATAAAATGATGCAGGTCCTCTGGTACAAGTAAGAAGCTAAGTGAGTAAGTCAGTGGTAGGAGATGCAGGAATCCAGAATAAGGAGTTAAGCATTGGGGAGGAGTGAGAAATGATAAAAGAGAAGATTCTCACGATTTTTCCACAGCTTCCTAAATTGAAGTAGAGCTTCTAGAATCACTGATAAATTATGTGATGCTACTCTTTATTTGAGTACTAGAAGATAATCTCCCTTTCCATGTTATATTCCAGTTCCAAGTCATCATGTGTTCAGTAGTCCAAGATCATCTTCTACTCCATTTCCCTATATTCTAATATCTTGTCTGCCTGACTCTCTCAATCATACTTGGCCAAGATCAACTTAAAATGTCATCTCATGATACCAATCTAATAGGCACAAACTCACATTGAGATATTGAGCCTCAGAGGAGTTTTTGATATCATCAACTTGTGCTCCAAAGTTATATAGATATTAGTTGGATTCCAGAAACAAGTTCTGGAGACTAAATAAATTATTTAATGTCTCTAATCCACAATTCATTTATTTTCAAAATTAAGGTGACACCAACCTCATAAGATTACTGAAAGAATTAAAATAAATAAATGTACGTCACTTGGTACAATGACTGGCACATAGTAAGCTCTTAGCAAGTATTATTTAGATGACAATAATGATTATGACCATTATGATGACTTTAAGAAAGAAGAATAAAGTAATTTGTTTAAGGTAATTCCCTTTTTCATCATGGATAATAATTCAAAAATCCACCTGAAATCAAGACTCCACATCCTACCCTTTAACCTCCAGATACCTCCTGTCTTCAGAAAGCTTATATTAAGTAAATTCTATGGGGACTACACCTGAGAGGGTGGGGGAAAGCAAATATTGTTTAAAAATGATGTAAAAAATTAAAAAATTAAAAAATAAATAAAATAGTGACAGGTTAAAAAATAAAGAAATAAAATAAAATTATAATAATTTAACTTCTTAAGGGATAGTTTCCTACCATAAAAGTATTACCCCTGTTTCTCAAAAGGGTATTTTATATTCTTGCCAGTTTCTTTTTTGATATATAATAATTTAATGAAATTTAATAAATTCAATTAATAGTCAAAAAAAAAGAGAAATTTATAATTGTTTTGAGCTCCTCAAATGTATCTTTTGTCCAAGAAACACAATATCATAAAGGAAACTCAAGATGTACCATGTCTGTGCATATGCAGATAGAACTTCCTCAGCTGGGACAGCATCAGGCTCATCTGGGATAGTGTCATCTGATCCAAACATTGTTTCTGCATAGCACTTGAGGTCTTTTTCTCTAGAAGACACTTGAGAAAAGTTCTAGATAGTTAATCCATTTTCTAGTTTGACTGAAAATTTAGGTCACTAGAACTTGACTGAGGCCAGGAACACTAGAGAGAAGCAGTAGACAACTAGCTTTAGTAACTTTGTGAGTCCTGTGAAATAGGTTGTACAGTGAAGCAGCTCCAAGATTCTCATGTGCTGCTTCTGCTAATCTAGGGGTCAGTGCTCCAGGGGAAAAAGAACATCCTTTTGTCTCCTCCACAACTTCTTCATGGCCATAATGACTTCCTTGTTTCTCAGGGTATAGATGGCAGGGTTCAGCATGGGAGTGACCATTGTGTACAGCACAGAGACTGCCTTGTCCATGGGGAAGGTCCGAAATGGCCTTGCATAGATGTAGATGCAAGGCACGAAGATTAAGGTCACCACAGAAAGATGGGAGGCACAGGTAAATAGGGCCTTGCTGCGGCCCTCCCGTGAGTGGCTTCGGAGCATGACTAGCAGTGCTGTGTATGACCCCAGCAGCACCAGGAAACACATTAGTGTCACGAGACCATTGTTCGACACCATCAGAAGCTCTAAAACAAAGGTATCTGTGCAGGCCAATTTAATCAGCTGGGGCACATCGCAGTAAAAGTTGTCCAGCTTGTCAGGTCCACAGAATGGCAGCTGCACAGTCAGTCCAATCTGTACAATGGAGTGGATGAAGCCCCCCACCCAGGAGCCTGCCATGAAAAGCCCACAGACTGTCCGATTCATAATCAGCATGTAGCGCAGGGGCTGGGAAATGGCAACATAGCGGTCATATGCCATGACAGTCAGCAGAAAGATCTTGATCCCTCCAATGAAGTGGAAAAAGAAGAGCTGAGTCAGGCAGCTACCAAAGGAAATTATGGGGTTTCCCGAGAGTAAGTCAGCCAGCATCCTAGGTGCAGTAATGGAAGAATAGCAAAAGTCTAAGAAAGAAAGATTGCCTAAGAGAAAGTACATGGTTGTATGTAAGCGTGGGTCAGAGGTCACTATAGCCACAATGAGTAGATTTCCAGTTACAGACATGAGATACACAACAGAGAAAACAATGAAGAAGAGGAGCCGAAGCTCCCATACCTGAGAGAGCCCTAGTAGTACAAAACCAGTCACGTGGGAATGATTTGCTGGATTCATCTGCTTGGTATGACCTGGTAAGTCAACCTGCTGAGAAAAGAATAGAGCATAGTCATCATAGGATTCACTTAGGATTCATCATAGGATTCTGAAATAATTTCATCTACCCACTCTGAGCAAATTCTCTTCTATCTCATTTACCACGAGAACATTTTAAGTGGTTCTAAATGTTTTTTTTTTTTTTAAGATTTATTTATTTATTTATACAAGAGCCAGGGTACAGGCCAGATGCGCAGAAGGGTGAGAGGATTCACCAGAGACAGAGCAGGAAACAGAACAGGCAGACTGCCAAAATACACTGCTGAGGGGAGCAGTGGGCGAGACAGGAGAGTACTGCCGCACTATGTGGGACCCTCCCTGGCAGGCCAGGATTGAACCGGTGCTGCAGAGACTGTGGACAGCCTCACAGCATGGTGCTCAACCGCCTGCGCCACCAGGGGAGGCCCTTTAGTGGTTCTATAGGACACTAAGAATTTGAACATCCTATGTTGATGTAATCAAACACCAGGAACATACAATTCAGGAGAGCAGTTACTATTTACAGTTAATGAGAATCAAAACTAATCAGCCCTCAAAAACTGAGGAGTAGGTGTGAAAGAAAGGTTGCTAAAAAAAAAGTAGAATATAATATCACTCGTTGGTAGTAGATAAACAAAAAATTGAATGAATTAAATAAAATAAAAATAAACTTTTAGATTATAAGACCAAACTAGAGGTTACAAGAAGAGAAAGGGTAACAGAGGTCAACTGTATGGTGAAGGGTAGAATCAGCCTTTTAGTGGTGAACTTAACATAGTATATATAGATGTTGATTTATAATAATGTGCAGCTGACACATATAAAATTATAATGCAGTCACTTCAATAAAAAAATAAAATACTTAGAATGTATTTTTCATATTTCTCAATAGAAATGTGAAATATCAATCCAAATTTAACTTAATTATATAATTTCAGTGTTCCTTCCCATTTTAACTAGTACTGACATAAGATACAAAATGGATGAACTTTGAAAGATTACATTAATTGAAAGAAACCAGTCACAAAGGAACACAAATTATGTGATTCCATACATATGCTACGTCCAAAATGAGCAAATCTGTACACAGAAAATGGACTACTGGTTGTCTAAAGCTGGGTGGGGGAGTGGTAGTAGGAAATAGGCAATGACTATTTTTTTTAAAGATTTATTTATTTATTTATAGAACTGGGCACAGGCCAGATGTGCAGGAGGGTGAGAGGATCTACTAGGGACACAGAGCGGGGAACAGAACAGGCAGACTGACAAAATACACTGCTGAGGGGAGCAGCGGGCAAGACAGGAAAGGTCTGCTCGCCATGTGGGACCCTCGCCAGGTGGCTGGGATCGAACCCACGCTGCAGAGGCTGCGGACAGCTTCACAGCACGGCGCTTAACCGCCTGCACCACCAGGGGAAGGCCCTGGGTAATGACTATTAATGGATGCAAAGTTTCTTTTAGGGCTGCTGAAATGTTCTAAAACTGATGTGGTGATGGTTGGGAAACTGACTATACAAAGAACCTTTTATTTTACACCTTAAAGAAACTAATTAATTGTATGTATGGTATGTAAATTATACTTCAATAAAACTTTTATTGAAAAATATAAAACCATATGCTAAGAGAGGAAATTAAAGGGAATCTTACAAAATGCTCAATTAAAACCAGAGCTGACAGAGAGAAATATGGTATTAAAAAGTAAGCACCAAAATGGAAAAGAGTTTAAAATATGGTAAACATTAATGCAACTATGTTAATAATCATTTTACATGAATAGCCTAAACATGCATTTCAAAAGAGATGCCATCAAAGTGGACTGAATAAAAACAAGATCCAAATATATTTTGTCTACAAGAAATCCACTTTAAATATGAAGAATAAGGCTAAAAGTAAAGGGATAAAGAAAGATATACCATGTGAATCCTAGTCAAAAGAAAGCTGCAATAGTTACATTATTTTCAGACAAAGTAGACTTCAAGGAGAGTTCCTGGGAAAAAAGGAAATTTATCAAAGATAAAGAGCATTACATAATGACAAAGGGGTCAATTCTCTAAGAAGATATGGCTTGAGTTATAACTGTAAATATTTAGATATCTATGTTGGTCTCCATTTGTGTTCTTGCAATGTGTCCTGTAAATATTAGAGATCGACCTGGTTACAATACTGATCAAGTGAATTGATGGGTTAAATCCTGAACTTACCTTCGAGTGATTTAATAATTCATTAATAAATACAATGGATTTGCATGACTCAGCTCAGAGGTGGAGAAGCAAGATCTGCTGTCTAAATGTCGTGATGTGAGCGGTCATAGGAAAGAACACACCCCAAATGCTTCCATTTTGACTAAGCATCAATGCCAAGCCTTCCTCCCTTCCACCCTCCCTCCCTCCCCTACCATCCTCCCCTTCCTGCCTCCTTCCATAAAAATCAGATTAAATTTCAAATTCTGGGGCCTCCCCGGTGGTGCAGCAGTTGAGCGCTGGGTTGCGAAGCTGCCCGCAGCCTCTGCAGCGCCGGTTCCATTCCCAGCCACTGGGTGAGGGTCCCACAGGGGGCACAGACCTCTCCTGCTGCCTGCTGCTCCCCTCAACAGTGTATTTCCTCAGTCTGCCTGTTCTACTCTCCACTCTGGCTCTGGTGAATTCACTCACCCTCCCCTGTCTCTGACTGTACCCAGTGCTTGTATAAATAAATAAATAAATCTTAAAAAAAAAAATGTGAGGTTAAAAAAAAAAATTTTTTTTCAAAATCTGTTGTTATGTTGCACCAGCTAAGGTTCAGTGCTCTCAATTGCTCCCCATGGCTAGGGGCTACCATACTGGACAATGCAAAAATGGTACATTTCCATTATCACAGAAAGTTCTACTGAAAAACAGTGGGTGAAAAAGAAAGCTCTATTTTGAATTTCAACATGGGCTTCACCAATAATATTGATGAAAACCAAGCAATGACTTCAAGACTTGTTGCATTACAATGATTTGGCATCACTTTCGAGTTCCCTAACAACTCTCCCTTCCACTAAACAGTTGTTTGGAAAATTGTAATGTAGGCAACAGATGAAATAATATTGTTCCTAATATGAAACATTTTGTAATATCAGTCACAAGAATTTGCACAACTGGACAAGCTGTTCTTCGGGGGCCAAAGAATATGCTAGTTTAGATCCAGGATGTTCTGAACAGTCTGACAAAACATATATTCTTCTCTACATTAAAGAACTGGATTCTAGTTCTAATTTTGCACTAACATATACATGACCTTGGGGAAGCTACTAAACCTCTCTAAAACTCTCTCAACTTTAGTTTTCCTGTGAGTAAAATGGAAATAGCAACATTCCCAATTTGTCCTACTAAGATAATGTAAGTACGACATGCAACTATATAGATGAGGTTTGATTTTTTTTCCCCCAACCTCTGCCTGCTTTTAAGTAGATTCACTCTCACAGATGAGACCAAGATAGGAAAGAATGTTGACTCTACCTTGTCTACCTGAAATCTTTCCTTTGATATGTTGAGACCTTCACTGAAAGGTGTCTTATAGCCAGAAATGTAAATGTTAGATTGTTAACTGGCATAGTGGGTCTTTCTTTAGCATACATTTTTGATCTAATTCTATAGATGCATGTGTGATTATTCAGTTCAATTCAGTGATCATTTATTCCCAGAATATTTGGAGTAAGGAAGGGAGTACTATTGTAAAAATTGCAAAACTAGTGGATAAATTGAAGATCTCTACCATCTTGCATATTATTTTAGAAGGAAAGATAAGGAAATTGTCATGTAAATTAAGAATAAATTTTAAATGTAATAAATGTTTCTAAAGCAATATATATATCATGCCTTTGAGAGAGAAAAAAAAATCCTTTGTTTAGAGGGTTGAGGAACTGTGAAATCTCAAGGACAGGCATATGTTCATTCACTTTGGCATCTCTATTGCTAGGCACTTAGCAGGTGCTCAATAACCTTAATTTTTGCTAATACTACAAAAATAAGCTTTGATAGGGTAGTGTGTGCAGGGTAGGGTACAGCATTATCCATAAGAACTCTGGTTTTGGCACCCAGTAACTGAACACTTGGGCAAAGTCTCTTCATTGCTTTGAATCTAATCTGTATAATATAAGCAATGATGGCTACTTTTCAGTTTTCCTTATCATAAAGTGAGGATAATAACACCTATTCTGTATGGTTCATCTAAGCATGAAATTAGACAATGTATAGAAAAATTTTAGCTTAATGCCTAGAAGAGAACTAGATAGAAATATTTTGAATATAAATAAATGTTTGCTCTATCTTGAAAGTTATAAAGTATTTTTAACTGTCATAAATAAGGACAGAAATTATGTATTTCAGAAGGAAGGGACAGATTAAGAAAATGTGTGGAGGTATAACAGTGAGGGAATGTCAGGGTAAAGACAAAATGTCTTGCTTGACATAGATGTAGTGGTAAGAGAAATTACTGGCAAAGTAGAGAAAGGACATTTGTTTTTTGTTTTCAAAAAACAAATCAATGAAAAGACCTACAGAGAGTTACCAGAAGGGAAGGGGATGGAGAGTGGGTACAATGGAACAAATAGGAGAATGATATGGTGAAGGACTGTATTGGATTTTTAGTGGTGAAGTTATTGTAGTATCTATTGATTCTCAATGATGCACACCTAGTGTACATTGATGCATACCTAGTACACATTTACCATGACTTTTGGTAAATGTCAGCTTAAGGAGTTCCTATTTTACACAGAATTTGTGAGCAGGGGAGTAAGAGAATCAAACTCAGTCATTCGTGCTGTTTAGCTATGGCATCTGAATATTCGGTTTAAATAACGATTTAAAATTTATAAAATTTGGGCTCCCAAACCCCTTGGTACAAAGGGTTAAGTAAGTCTCAGCACTACCTACTTGCCCACTGCTCCCCTCAGCAGTGTATTTCAGTAGATCTGCCTGTTTTGCTCCCCACTCTGTCTCTGGTGAATCCTCTCACCCCTCTGCACCTCTGACCTACACTCCAGCTCTTGTATGCATAAATAAATAAAAAAATCTTAAAAAAATAAATACAATTTATAAATTTTCCTCGGCTAGTAGTATTAAAGATGCTTAACCCTGATTACTCTAGTTAGGTAAACACATACAACTATTTAAAAAGAATACACTTAGTCTAACTTCAAATCTTATTCCTCATCCTACAAGTGGAGAGACCATCTCAGGAAGAATGGTCTTAGACTCTAGTACAAAGTAACCTGGTTAGAGTTGAGACCCAAGGAAGTGGAATAGCATGATAGAGTCTCAAGTTTAGTTGATACTCCAGAATTTGATGTAGCACAATCAACTCTAAATTCAGCATGATGCTCTTCCAATGGATAACTTTAGTATTAGAAAGCCTCCACAAATGAGTAAAAGCCTAAGAAATACATGAAATAAATGATTCACTTACCAGGTTGCTTCTCACTTAAGATATCCCAATAGTGATCATTGATATATAAAGTCAGGTCAAAATATTGACACCTGCAAAGTTTCCATTAGACCCTTTAAAGGGCTTTGGGGAATGGAAGTTAGCCAGTTTTAGTGCAAAGGGATTATTGACAGAGCAACAGGTAAATGCCAGGCATGGGACAGGCAAACTTGCCTGGTGCTCTCCAAAGCCACTGTCACTGGGGACCACACCCAGAACCAAAGAATGGAAGGGCATTGATTCAAGTAAACTATCCCCATAGGATAAATTAACTATTTCTCCTTTAGCTTGGAGATTTTCCTGTATCACCACATCACAACCCTGTAATTCAAAGATTACATCTGTAATTATTTGACTCCAAATTCTTTTTGCCTGTCATTCTCTTCTATACTGTTATGTAAACATGCCAAATCACAACATAGATCAAAGACTTAAATGCAAAAAACAAATCAATGAAAAGGCCTACAGAGGGTAACCAGAAGGGAAGGGGATGGAGAGTGGGTACACTGGAACAAATACGAGAACGATATGGAAGGATTGCATTAGATTTTTAGTGGTGAAGTTACTGTAGTATCTATTGATTCTCAATGATGCACACCTAGTATACATTCTCAATGATGCACACATGAAACTTACATAATGATACAAAGCAATATTACTTCAAGGAAAAAAATAATGTAAAAAGCAAAAGCCCACTGAGGAAACGAGTTCAAGCTACCTACCTCAAACTTGCACCTCAATCTGACTTTATTGTCCTCTATCATTGCTTTTTTTTTTTTAAATAAATTTTATTGTTATATTCCCCATACAATTGCAGCCCCCCCATTCTGACCCCAATCCCTCCCCTCCCGCCCCCCTAAAAGTGTCTCTGGTTCATAGTTTTTTGTTGATTTTGATTTTCACTATCTTATAGTTATTCATTTTCCTGGTCCCTTATTTAAGTTTTCTAGATTCCTGCTATGAGTGAGACCATCCGGTATTTTTCTTTTTCTTTTTGGCTTATTTCGCTGAGCATGATCCCTTCCAGTGCCATCCATGTTGCTGCAAATTGCATGTGTTTATCTTTTTTGAATGCTGAGTAATATTCCATGGTATATATGTACCACATCTTCTTGATCCAGTCATCTATTTTTGGGCATTTGGGTTGTTTCCAAAGCTTAGCTATTGTAAACAGTGCTGCTATAAACATAGGGGTGCAGGTGTTCTTTGGAATTGATGTTTCTGTGTCCTTTGGGTAAATACCTAGGAGTGGAATTGCTGGATCATATGGAAGCTCTATGTTTAGTAGGTCCAGAAATCTCCACACAGCTTTCCACAGTGGTTGGACCAGTTTGCACTCCCACCAACAGTGCAGAAGAGTTCCTTTTTCTCCACACCCTCGCCAACATTTGTTGTTGCTAGTTTTTTTAATATGTGCCCTTCTCACTGGTGTAAGATGGTATCTCATGGTAGTTTTGATTTGCATTTCCCTGATGACAAGTGATGTTGAACATTTTTTCATATGCCTGTTGGCCATTTGCATTTCCTCTTCAGAGAAGTTTCTTTTAAGCTCTTCTGCCCATTTTTTGACTGGATTATTTTCTTTGTTGTTGTTGAGTCTCATCAGCTCTTTGCAGATTTTTGTGATCAGTCCTTTATCATTAGTGTTGGGTGCAAAAATGTTCTCCCAGTTGGTGGGGTTTCTCTTTGTTTTTGTTATTGTCTCTTTTGCTGTGCAAAAGCTCTTTAATTTGATGTAGTCCCAGCTGTTTATCTTTGCCTTCACTATCACTGCTTTGGGTGATGTGTCTGTAAAGATGTCTTTGATGTGCAAATCACGTAGTGTTTCGCCTATATTTCCTTCTATATATTTTATGGTTTCAGGTCTTATGTCTAGTTCTTTAATCCATTTTGAGTTGATTTTTGTGTATGGTGTGAGGTGGTGGTCAAGCTTCATTCTTTTGCATGTAGCGACCCAGTTTTTCCAGCACCATTTATTGAACAAACTTTCTTTGCTCCAATGCATATTCTTTGCTCCTTTGTCAAAGATTAGTTGACCATAAATCTGTGGGTTTATTTCTGGATTTTCTATTCGATTCCATTGGTCTGTATGTCTGTTCTTGTTCCAATACCATGCAGTTTTGATGATTATGGCTTTGTAGTATAGTTTGAAGTCTGGGAGTCTGATGCCTCCATTCCCTTCTTTTTTTTTCAGGAGAGCTTTGGCTATTCGGGGTTTTTTGTGATTCCATATGAATTTCATCAATAATTGTTCTATTTCTTTGAAGAATGACATTGAAATTTTGATTGGAATAGCATTGAATCTGTATATTGCTTTTGGAAGGATGGCCATTTTAATAATGTTTATTCTTCCAATCCATGAGCAGGGGATGTCTCTCCATTTCTTTGTGTCTTCTTCTATTTCTTTTAACAGTGTTTTATAGTTTTCTTTGTATAGGTCCTTTACCTCTTTTGTTAGATTTATTCCCAAATATTTGATTTTTTTTGTTTCAATAACAAAAGGGATGGTCTTTTTGATTTCTTCTTCTTCAGATTTATTGTTTGTGTATAGGAAGGCTACTGACTTTTGCGTGTTGATTTTGTATCCTGCCACTTTACTGAACTGATTGATGAGTTGAATTAGCTTTTCTGTGGAGTTTTTGGGGTTCTCTATATATAATATCATATCGTCTGCAAATAGTGATAGTTTGACTTCTTCTTTTCCTATTTGGATTCCTTGGATGTCTTTCTCTTGTCTTATTGCCCTGGCTAGGACTTCCAGTATTATATTGAAAAGCAATGGTGAGAGTGGACATCCTTGTCTTGTTCCAGATCTTAATGGAATTGCTTTCAGCTTTTCACCATTGAGAATGATACTGGCTGTTGGCTTGTCATAGATGGCCTTTATGATGTTGAGGTATGTTCCTTGTATCCCAAGAATTTCAAGGGCTTTTATCATGAATGGGTGTTGCACTTTGTCGAAAGCTTTCTCAGCATCTATTGATATTATCATATGGTTTTTATATTTCTTTTTGTTGATGTGTTGGATAACGTTGATTGATTTTCGGATGTTAAACCATCCTTGTGCCAGTGGAATGAATCCAACTTGGTCGTGGTGAATTATCTTATGGATACATTGTTGGATTCTGCTAGCTAAAATTTTATTGAGGATTTTTGCATCAGTGTTCATTAGGGAGATTGGCCTGTAGTTTTCCTTTTTTGTGTTGTCCTTGTTCGGTTTTGGTATTAGTGTAATGTTGGCTTCATAAAACGTGTTTGGTATTGTCCCTTCCTTCTCAATTTTTTGGAAGAGTTTGTGAAGGATAGGCACTAATTCGTCTCTGAATGTTTGGTAGAATTCATTTGTAAATCCATCAGGTCCTGGGCTTTTGTTTTTGGGGAGGTTTTTGATTACCATTTCAATTTCGCTGCTTGTAATTGGTCTGTTTAGGTGTTCTATTTCTTCTTTATCTAGCTTTGGGTGATTGTAGAGTTGTAGGAATTTGTCCATCTCCTCTAGATTGTTAAACTTGTTTCCATATAACTGTTCATAGTAGTTACTGATTATTCTTTTGATTTCTGCTGTGTCCGTTGTGATTTCTCCTCTTTCATTGATGATCCTGTTTATTTGTGCTTTCTCCCTTTTTTCCTTTGTGAGCCTGGCTAGGGGTTTGTCTATTTTATTGATTTTTTCAAAGAACCAGCTCTTGGTTTCATTGATCTTTTGGATTGTTTTTTTAGTTTCAATTTCATTTATTTCTGCTTTGGTTTTTATTATTTCTTTTCTTCTACTGGTTTTGGGGTTTTTTTGTTGTTCTTTTTCTAGATCTTTGAGCTTCGAGATTAGGTTGTTTCTTTGCGTTCTTTCTTGTTTCTTGATGTGAGCTTCTATTGCTATATATTTTCCTCTTATTACTGCTTTTGCTACATCCCATACATTTAGGATATTGGTGTCCTCCTTGTCGTTCAATTCAAAAAATTTTTTAATTTCTTCTTTGATCTCCTCATTAGTCCAATGGTCTTCCAGTAGTGTGGTTTTTAATCTCCATGAGGTAGGAAAGTTCCTTGCCTTCTTTTTATGGTTTATTTCTAGTTTGATGCCTTCATGGTCAGAAAAGATGGTTGATATGATTTCAATCTTGGTGTATCTGTTGATGTTTGTCTTGTGCCCCAGTATGTGATCGATCCTGGAGAATGATCCGTGTGCGCTTGAGAAAAATGTGTACTCCGTTTTTTTGGGGTTTAGTGTTCTATAGATGTCTGTTAAGCCCAATTGCTCTAGGTCCTTATTTAGAGCTTTAGTTTCTTTACTTATTTTTTGTCTTGTTGATCTATCCATTGTTGATAGTGGTGTGTTGAAGTCTCCCACTACGTATGTGTTTTCTCTGATGTCTGTTTTCAGAGAGGACAACAGTTGTCTGATATATTTTGGTGCTCCTTCGTTTGGTGAGTATATGTTAATGAGTGTTATTTCTTCTTGAAGTATTGTCCCCTTGATCATAATGTAGTGACCATTGGGGTCTCTTTTTATCTTTTTGAGTTTGAAATCTGTTTTATCTGATATAAGTATAGCTGTTCCTGCTTTCTTTTTTGGTCCATTTGCTTGTAGGATTGTTTTCCATCCTTTAACGTTGAGCCTATTTTTATCTTTTGTAGCTAAATGTGTTTCCTGGAGACAGCAAAAGGTTGCGTTTTGTTTCTTAATCCAGGCTGCAACTCTGTGTCTTTTTATTGAAGAGTTTAGTCCATTTACATTTAGAGTTATTATTGATATGCTAACATCTGTATTTGCCATTGTGTTTGTCTTTCCTTTGATTTTATTTATTTATTCTTTTAATAACTTTTTTTTTTTTGGCCTTCTTTCATTGTTATTCGTCCCTCTGAGGTTCTGGCTTTAGGACTCCTTGTAGTATTTTTTGGAGTGGGGGTTTAGTTGCAATGAAATTCCGGAGTTTCTGTTTGTCTGGGAAGGTCCATATTCTTTCTTCAAAGAGGAAGGAGAGCTTTGCGGGATAGAGTATTCTTGGTTGGCATCTGTTTTCTTGGAGTCTGTTGACTATGTCCCTCCACTCTCTCCTTGCCCGTAGTGTTTCTTCGGAGAAGTCTGATGTCAGCCTGATTGGTTTTCCTTTGAATGTTATCTGTTTCTTCCCTCTTGCCAGCTTCATTATTTTTTCCTTGTCCTGGATTCTTGGGAGCTTTACTATTATGTGTCTTGCTGTATTTTTCCTTTCGTCGTGGAAGTTTGGTGTTCTTCTTGCTTCTTGTATATCAATTTTCAGCTCCTTCTTCACATTTGGGAAGTTCTCTTCAATTATCTCTTTGAATATTTTCTCTGTTCCTACATCTCTCTCCTCTCCTTCTGGTATTCCTATAACTCTTATATTTCCTTTCCTCATGGAGTCAGATAGTTCCCGAAGTCTTTCTTCGTTCTTTTTCCTTCGTACTTCTCTTTCCTTTTCTGTTTTGGTTCTTTTTATTTCTGTGTCTTCAAGATTACTTATTCGTTCTTCCATTTCATCTATTCTGCTTTCATTGCTTTTCCCAGAATTCTTTAGTTCTTCCATTAATTCTTTGATCTCCTGCATTTCTTTTACTTCCCTCTTTAGGGACTCAATTTCTTTCTTCTGACCATTGTTTTCCCTCTCTAGGGACTCAATTGCGTTCTTCTGATCGTTGATTATTTTTCCCTTATCATTGTTTTCCTTTATGACTTCTGTTAGTTTTTTAATCACGGCAATTTTAAATTCTCTTTCTGGAAGGCTCAGAAATTCTTCCAAGTTATTGTCTTTGCAATCTGGGGGCTGGCTTTCTTTTTGTGGTGTGCTTTTTCTCTGGAGAGTTGCTAGGTTGCGTGTGGTTCTTCTCCTCCCTACTGTCTGTTTTCTAATTTGCCGTATGCGTTGGGACACTGTGTTGTTGGGACTGGCCGGCATCTTGGGTGGGCTTCTCTGTTCCCCTCTGGTTCTTCCAGGAGTCATCTGTCAGTTTCAAGCAGTCTTTACTGGAGAAAGGTCCCTGTTCTAAAATGCCGATGTAGGGACACACTCCCCTGTGCGCCTGGTCTGCCCCGGCGGTGGGTTCCTGCTCCCCTCTGGGCTTGGACTGCAGGCCAGAGGGGGTCTGGCGTGGGCGAACTTCCCCCGCTCACCTCTGGCTCCTGAGGAAGCCTTCTGCAGGTAGTCTTTACTGAAGAAATGTCCCTGTTCTAAAATGGTGATGTGGGACACACTCCCTGCGTGTCTGGTCTCAGGCACACTCTTCTGCGCACCTGGTCTGCCCTGGCTGTGGGTGCTCACTCTCCCTGTGGGCTCAGACTACTTGTTCGGAAGGGGCCCGGTGTGGGCTAACTCCCCAGCTGGCCACTAGCTCCTTCAGGAGCCTCTGCTGGCTTCAAGTCGCTAGGTGGCGCCAGAGATCTCTCCTAGAGCCCTTGGGGAGCTGATTTTCCACCCCGTGGGACAGGGAGCAGAGCGGGGATGGTAGGGTACACCTCAACGGCTTTGGGGTGCTGTGTCTGCCTTGTGCCCCACCGTCGTGGGGAACCCACGCCCCTAATTTCGTGCCCCGGGTCTCAGTTCCAAAGCCCTCAGTTCCAGGATGCAGGCTGTAGCCCAGATCAGTGGCGCGGGAATGGCGCCTTTTGAATCCCGCTCCCCTGCCTGGGCGCCTTGTTCCTGCTCACTCAGGGAGGGCCTCCGCGGTCTCCCCGCAAGCCTAGGTCGCAGGCGTGGGGACCTGGGCAGCTGCGATCCGGTCCGGATCCGCGCCACTTTCCGCGCGCAAGCTTACCGGGCGGCCAGGGCTGTGTGCTGGTGCTGGTCTCCTCCTGGGGGGCGGGGCTCTCTTTAATGGCGCCTGGAGCTCACCTCCGTGGCGGATCCTGCAGGGTTCGCCTCAGCTCCCGTTCACGGGGTGTGGTGGCTGAAATAGTTCCTTTCCACTCACAGTCCCACTTGCTGTGTCCGTTTTTCTTGTTGGCCGTTTTGGTTTGTTGTTTCTCTCCTCTCTGCCGGTCGGAGAGTGCCGCCTCTGTGGGCGGGGGAGGGGAGCAGGGTTCTGCGCTTCCCTCCCTTCTGGTCCTCTTTTATGGCAACTTTCTTCTTCGGGCAGTTTGCTGGAGTCGTCCGTTTATCTTCCGTGTCCCAGTTCTCACTGGGACCTGCCGCTTTTCCTCCCTATTAACTTTTTTTAATGGGAGATCTTACTCGCAGCGTCTCCTCGCCGCCATGTTGCTCCGCCCCTCTCTATCATTGCTTTTCATATAATTATTCCTGGTGAAGATTTTAAAGGCAATTAATATACGTGACAATATTTTATGGCATATCAATGAGATAAATTTTATGCAACACAAAATCCTCAAATTTGTTGAGGACTTAAAGCATATTCCTAAGAGATATGCAAATTTACGAATACCTATGCTTAGTATATATTAATTTTCAGAATATTTATACCAATTGAGGTATGTGAAATATTCAGTCTATCTTCTTGCCATCAATCAATAGATGTTACCGATTCTTCCATAATTTTCAGTTGACTGTTCCAAAAATCTAATTTTAATATACATTTTAACTACTATTAAGAATAAACACTTATTTTGTCTTTTAATATTTCTTCCATGGCTTTCATGTTATTTTGGTGTATTTGTGTTCTTTGCCCAAATTTCTCATGCAGTTTTTGTAGTGTTTGTTCATCTTATTTTTTTTAAGATTTATTTATTTATGCATATAAAAACTGGGGTACAGTCCAGATGTGCAGAGGGTGAGAGGATTCACCACAGACAGAGTGGGGAACAGAACAGGAATACTGAAATACACTGCTGAGGGGAGCAGCGGGTGAGACAGGAGAGGTCTACTGCGCCATGTGGGTAGCTTCCTGGTGGGCTGGGGATCGAACTCGTGCTGCAGAGACTGTGGACAGCTTCACAGTGCTGTGCTTAACCCCCTGAGCCACCAGGGAGGCCCTTATTTGTGAGTTTTTTATTAAGAATAAAAGTGTATTTATAAGTTTATATTTATATGTACACATTTATGAGTGTGTATATGTAAATAAGCATACATACATTTAAATTTGTGTTGATAGGTGTGTTTATAATTTATAAAACTTGCTATGCTCTTTTCTGTTTGGTGGTCAAAATCATTTTTTTTCTTTTAAATATTCTGTAGGTCTTTTTTTCTGTTTTTAGAAAGGTTTGTCTCATGTCAATATACAATCTTTATTATCTAGATTATTGTTCCAGTTTTGTTCCTTTATTTTCTGTTTAAATTGATCAAGTGTTTGGAAATTTCTTAAATTCAGAGCTAACATAATTTTTCTAAGAAGTTAAATTTCCAACCTCTATTTATTGTATAACTTAGCCTTTTGCAATAGGTTTGGAATATTCCTTTTATTGAACACTATATACATATATATGCATATACACACACACACATATATGTGTGTGTTTATGAGCTAAGAAAAATTATGATACTAAAGCAAATAAGAAAGTGTAGAGTAATATAAAGCCTGAAATAAATTCACTAGAAAACAGAAAATCAAATAATGGATAACTATGTCAGAGTCATTTTTAAAAATGAATAGACCAGAGAAACTTATAAATAAGAACAAGGAACACAATAAATACACAAAATAGAATGACAGAATAGAATATAGTAAGGAGGAGATTTAAAGAAATACTATAAAGCACCTTGTACCTATCTCTGTACAACAACTTGAAACTCTTAGTAAAATGGGCCAACTTTAATAAAAGTTCATATTAACTCAGAGGAGTTACAATAATATTCATGGATTTCATTGTAGTGTCTGTCAATTCTTTCATGAGTATGACCTACCTTTACTTCTTTTAAAAAAATATTTATGTATATTTCACCTATTTGAAATTAGTCATAAATCAAGAAAAAATTAGATAATGGTGACAGCAAACATCTTTGTCTACTTTCATTTTAATTCTATATGTAGCTCAAATTTGGAATTGTTCTGGCAATATTTTACTATTTTTTGCCACCCTTCCTTCTGGGACTTCAGTTGAATATTTGTTTGAACATTTGATATTATACCATGAGAAAGGAAATCTTTTAATCTTTATGTCTCTGTTTTGGAAAATGTCTATGGTTACAGGATGTGTTGCTGTGGAAGGATGATGAGCACTCACCAAGGCTGCAGTGATGGGTGCCTTCTTCCTCACCCCCAGTTCCATGCTACCTACATCTCAGAAGCCTTGGTGTTAAGACTCCCTCCTTGCCATGAACTGGACTTCTTGAGTGGGGAACCTGCTAGAAAGCTGGGGTGTTGCTGAGAAGCTAGGTGGACCTTTAAAACACTGAAGACAGGCAGAGCACACTCTCTTACTTGCTCAGCTCCAACTTGCACTTTGGTGCTGCCAATAGGACAGAAAGCATCTAGCCACACACAGGTCAATTATCTCTCTCTGTTCTCCCTTTTCTAACTTCTCTTATACATAAACCCTTTTTTGAAAATTCTCCCTACATATCTGCTTTTGTGTCTTGTCCCCAGTACTTAAACACATGGTTGAGGCCTCACAAACTGGGTCACCCTCCAACTTTATTTCTAGGATTGCTCACTAACACTATTCCTATGTCCTCAAGTTCAATTATCTACTTCTATGTGTCTGATATGCAATTAATGTCATCTGGCAAACTTTTTCATTTCAGACTTTATATATTTTTGTCTCAAGAAGTTTGGTTTCTTTATTATTGTGAAAAAATAATGATTTTAAAGTGAAGTTTTGGCATTTAGTATATTCACAATATTGTGCAAACACCACCTCTATCTAGTTCCAAACCATTTGCATCACTTCAAAAGAAAACTTCATAAACATTAGGCAATTATTCCTATCCCTTCTTTCTGAAGCATGGGAAATCATCAATATAATTTGTCTGTATATATTTACCTTCTCTGGAAATTTCATATATACAAAAATCATACAATATATGATCTTGTTCATCTAATGTCTTCCATTTATCATGTTTTCAAGTTTATCCATGTTGTAGCATGTACTTCAATCCTTTTTATTGATCGAATAGTATCCCATTGTGTGTATAGTCATGCATCGCCCAGTGAGGAGATAATAGGTTCTAAGAAAAGTGTCAATGGCTGATTTGACTGTTCTGCAAACATCATAGAGTGTATTTACACTGGAAGTGTGGGCTTAATGATATGCTTGAAAACCTTGGAGCTCTCTCTGTGCCACATCACAAAGGGTTTTAACGAGTAGCCTACAATTGTAGCCAAGCAAGACTTAAAATCCTTGAGACATGTCATTATTAGGCTCCTTATGGATGAGTCCTTTCAGAAACCCACTTCCATAATATGGAGATTTTTATTCATAATGAAGATTTTCTCCTGCAAGTAACTGTTTTTCACAATTAGCTTATCTAGACTTTCCAAATTTTTTCGGTTTCCTTTATGTCAACATTCCCAGACTCACCACTCACTTTCACACTATGTAATGAATAATGATCCTTGAACTGCTTAAACCACCCAGAAATAGCAGTAAAGTCAGCATGACAGTTGGGTCCAAACATTTCATTCAACATTGTAAACACACTGTTTGCTTTGGTCATGAGTGTCAAGGTACTGGGAGGGTTACCTCACCAAACTCTGATATATCAACATAGTAAAATTGTTGTGCTCTTCTTGGGATGCCTTCTCTGAATTAAGGTCTAAAAGGTGCCCTCAGGTCTGGAAAGTGCTAGTGGTTATAAGACTCACCTCATTTGTATGCCTTCTAGCAGGACTCATTCTCTTGGGATACCTACTGTCCAAAGTCTCAAAAGAATTCTTTAATATATCATGTATTTTTCTAGTTTTTTATGACAGGAACTTAATTCTGATTTTACTTATTCTATTACAGTCAATGTGGAAATTCTCAGTTATCAGTGCTTTATGTTTTTGACTCAGAAGGTATTCAGGATCTTGTTTTCTTTTTTAATTTAAGTGTGTAAAATATAAGACAACTTGTGCTTAACTACACATATTAATTTCAAATATTATCATTTTGTGTTTAATGACGTTTTGACCTTTTCACTATATTGACTTTTCCTTCAGACAGAATATCATGGATATAAACCAAGAGGTATTTTCAGGAAAATAGAAATTTTAAGTTATATATTAATTTTATGAAAGTGAAATTAAAATTTTATTACTCATACTTTTAAAAAATGGTTATATCTGAAACCCCAATTTCCTTTGCAGTTGTCCTTCAATGTCTAAAAACTTAATCTAGGAATTATGCCAAGAAAATATGCAAGATTGAGCTGGACCATTGTACCAAAATCACTACTAGTCACTCAGCCTGGTGAATCATGCTGTTTTATATATCAGACACAAATAAAACTGGTAAAGATTAATAAAACTGCAAGATAATTAAATTCCTCTCTATTCAGCATTCTGCTACAATGATAGTGACAGCCTGAACCACTGGATTAAAATAATTTTGAGGATATATTGGATTTATTGTAGTTTCATAATATAAGAGTGATGCTTGACTATGTGTCATCCCTGGGTCAATCTGTTCCTTGCTTTCTTTGTCTTAATCGTCTGAATTGATCTTCTAAACATGGGTAAGAAATTTCTTCCTGGGCCTCCCTGGTGGTGCAGGGGGTTGAGCACAGCACTGTGAAGCTGTCCACAGCCTCTGCAGCGCAGGTTCAATCCCTGGCCAGCCTGGGAGCTACCCACATGGTGCAGCAGACCTCTCCTGTCTTGCCCGCTAATCTCCTCATCAGTGGTTTCAGTCAGTCTGCCTGTTCTGCTCCCCACTCTGTCTCTGGTGAATCCTCTCACCCTCCCGCACCTTTGGCCTGTACCCCAGTTCTTGTATGCATAAATAAATAAATCTTAAAAAAAGAAAGAAATTTCTTCTTTTAAGTAGAAAGAGACTCCAAACCCACTTAACTCTGCAGAGTCATGTGTGAGTCATTCCATGAGAAAGATGTAACCAAAGAGGTATAACTGCTTTATTAAAAAAAAAAAAATGCAACATCCTTCTTTCAAAAGTTCTACCTACTAGCATCTTCTAGTAACCTCTACACAAATTCTCTGCAACTTAATTTTTTTGTTTCTTTGAGAGAAGGATAAGAAATTAAAGGGAATTTTTTACAACTTTACAAGAAAACTTTCTTTACCATGAATAATTGGAGTGATTTCTTTTTTTTTTTCCTAATGATGAGAATTGTACAGCTAACTCTACTACCATATTTACCTTAATTTTAGCTGATTAAAAATTCAAATAGATATGCTAGACATTGCAACAATTTAGACTTTAGGATCTATTTCTGTTTTCCTTTTGACTATACTTGACTATATTTCCTAATTTCTACTACTTCATTATATCAAAATTTAACATGTTTAGGTATCACATTTTAATTTAATAGTACATTATTAACTCAACATCAGAAATGTGTCTTGAATCCACTTTTTTTTTTACCACTAATAACATTACTCTAATTAAAGTTGCATTGCTCCTTACCAAGATAATTTCAACAGAACAAAAGTGTTCTGTTTTCACTCTGACCAAAAGCCTCTTCTTCCTCTTTCAATATATAGGTGAGTATATATTTTCTATATCTATATATTTTCTTATCAATAACTAGGAGTCATTTTGCAAATGCAAAACAGATTACATCACTGTACTCAAAACATCCTACAGTGGCATCTCTTTGTACTGAGAATAAAATTCAAACTCCTGCGGCCTCCCTGGTGGTACAAGGGGTTAAGTGACAGCACTATGAGTCAATCCACAGCTACTGCAGCACAAATTTGATCCCTGGCCAGGGAGTTGACCCCCATGGCACAACAGACTTCTGTCTCACCTCGCTGCTCCCCTCAGCAGTGTATTTCACTCAATCTGCCTGTTCTGCTCCCTAATTTGTCTCTGGTGAATCCTCTCACCCACTGCACCTCTGGCCTACACCCCAGCTCTTGCATGCATAAATGGGTAGATCTTTTTTAAAAAAAATTCAATCTCCTGACATGATCTGGCATTTGCCTTCCTATTCTATGCCCTGGGCACCTTTTACTCCTCGTTCACTGTTCTTCAGCCATACTGCCATTTCTGCTTCTTAGCACAGCCAAGGTTTTACATCCTTGTGCTTTGTACCTACTACTGCTCTTCTGTTTTTGCATAACTGTGCTCTTCTCTTCAGTTAAGGCTTTATTCGAATAGTTCTTCCTCATGGAGCTCTATGGAGAGTTTTCTTTAATCCACTGACAATTATATGCTTCACATTTTTTAAAGCACATTTGTCTACATCTGTAATTAATATACTTTCTTAATTTCTTATTTAATTACTTCTGAATATTTTCATTCCCTCACCACCAAAAAATGAGTAAAAACCTTGTCTAACATATTCACATAATATTCCAGCACTCAAAAACAGTGGTTGGCACATAGTGTCCAAGATAAGTATATGCTGAGTAAATTAGCTAATTAACACATTTAGTTTTTCATGAAGTAGATTATTGTGACTTATTGTGTAGAAGTTTATTCTTGAAAATCATAAGCTATTTCACTGTATCAAATTCAAACATTTTATAAGAAGGAAATTAAAGACACCTAGAACATCAAAAAAAAGTACTAACTGAAAAGAAAGTTGAAAACACTGCACATATATACTGAAGAACTTAATAAAAGCTAAGTTATTAAAATAAATTAAATAAGGGCCTCCCCAGTGGCGCAGCAGTTGAGCACTGGGTTGCGAAGCTGCCCGCAGCCTCTGCAGCGCCGGTTCGATCCCCGGCTGCTCCCCGGCCACCAGAGGAGGGTCCCACATGGCGCGCAGACCTCTCCTGCCGCCCGCTGCTCCCCTCAAGTGTACTTCGGTCCTTCTGCCTGCTCTGCTCCCGGCTCTGGCTCTGGTGAATTCTCTCACCCTCCCGTGCTTCTGACTGTACCCAGTGCTTGTATAAATAAATAAATAAATCTTAAAAAAAATAAAGAAAAAATAGGAAAAAGAAAAGAAAAACCAGAATTAAAAAAAACTTAAATAAAACTGTAAAAATATTATCTTTTCACCTAGAAGTTCTAGATCAGACCAATGGATCAGCAGATACTAACTGCAGGGCTGTATTAGCTTAGCCCTTTGCTGGATCTTTGTCATTAAATTCATTTTTGATATAACATTAGCCTTTAAAAAGCTTTTTAAAAGAAACAACAGAAAAATTCTTCCACATTTATTGTAAAGTTGTTATCATAATTTCCAATACATTTTGATTAATCCTATGAAATTTCCATGAAAGAAATCTGGTTGTGAATGAGACAAATAGGAGGAAAGATGGTCTCATTAAAAAAAAAAAAAATGGTGCCATTTTCTCTGATATTTCTATACAGTACATCATTATTTTGTTTTCCCTTTTGGTCTATATTAAGGAAAATAAAAATTAATATTCAGTCCCAACATGATACTAAACTTTATAAAATATTTGCTATTTCTCATTTCATACTTGTTTTACATTTTATTAATCGTATCACATGCAAATAAATTAAATAATCTCATTATATTTAATTTCATATATATGTTCAGAAATATATATAAAATCTCATCGCATTTCACATTATTTTTAAAGAATCATTATATAAATACATATGGAGATATGATTATGATACATAAATAATCTTGAAAGAGCACATTACTTTGAAGATATTTTTCTTTCTAAAAGTTTCATCAAGGCACTTTTCACTTCCTTGTTCCTGAGGCTATAAATTAGGGGATTCAACATGGGAATCACGGTGGTGTAAAATACGGAGGTGACTTTCTCCTGGATGGCCGAACTGCTGGAAGTAGGTTTGAGATACATGGACATAAGAGATCCATAAAAAATAAGAACAGCTGTCAAGTGAGAGCTGCAGGTGCTGAAAGCTTTGGACCTGCCCTCTTTAGATTGGATGCGAAGGATGCTGGAGAGGATGAAAGCATATGAAATGATGATTGTCACACTGGTTGTTACCATGTTAAATCCACCAATGACAAAAATCAAAAGTTCATCTATATATGTGCTAGAACAGGAGAGTTTAATAAGAGGAACGATGTCACAGAAATAATGTTTAATGACATTGAAGCTACAGAAGTCCAATCGTAATATACAACCCCCATGAATCATGGCATCAGTGAAGCCTACTGAGAAGACAGCAGCCACCAGCAGAGAACAGACCCGCGGGGACATGATGACATTGTAGAGCAGGGGGCTGCAGATGGCGACATAGCGATCATAGGCCATTGCTGCCAACATGTAGCACTCAGAAATGACAAAAATACAAAATAAGAACAACTGAGTCATACATTCAGAATAGGAGATTGCTTTATCTCTGCTTAAAAACCCTACCAGCATTTTGGGGACAATGACAGTAGAATAGCAGAAATCTAAAAAAGACAAACTACTGAGGAAATAGTACATGGGAATGTGAAGTTGAGAACTCAACCCAATTATGGAGATCATGCCAAGATTCCCCACTACTGTAACTATATAAATCCCTAAGAAGAGGAAGAAAAGGGGCAGCTGAAGCTCTGGTTGGTCAGTTAATCCTGAAAGAAAAAACTCAGTCACTGTGGACTGATTTCTTATCCCCATTCTCCTGTGAAAATCTGTGGAGATCAAAGAGGAAAGAGTCCAATTAGACAGGCATAAATCCAGCTCAGCCCCCGTTTCCAAATCCAGGTTCTCCGTCATCTTGGAGCCTGTTCTGTGCCTCTATTTAGGACAGGTTCTTACCCAACAGAAAGTCACCACTCAGACAAAAAGGTTGGTTAGCATCTGTCTACCTGTAGATTTTAGGAACCATGCATGAACTTTCACATTCTGCCAGTGTCTCAAATTCTTTTAGCAAAGTAGAAAACCTTTAACTCCAACATTAGAAGACAACTGCTAAAGACCATGGGGGAGGCTTTCTAAAGTGAATTAAAGAGGTGCATAAAGAAAGGGCTGTGCATGTATACAACAATGAGCAATGATGTAATATATATATATATAAAGAAATTAATTAAGTTTTAAAAAGGGCTGTGAGCTGAGAAAATGTTTTTGGTAATGACACATTTGCCTATGTTCACGTGATCCTGCTTCCAGGATTTCAACAGAGAAGGTGTCTCTTGTTCAGGTCTATAATGATTTCTGGGTAATGTTTCCATGTGTGTACAGCAGAGCAATGGCTCTAGATTTTTCAATGATGTTACATGAAATAAGTAGCCCAGGGATATATAATTTCAGATATTCAGAGTTATAGAATCTTAAATGGGTTTCTTAACTGAAGGATAGCTCAGAATCTACTAAACGGCCTATAAAACAACAGCATATCAAATATATCTGATGACAGACTCTACACACACACACTTCAATAAAAAAAAAATTGTTGCAGCACCGATTGTTTAGGGAAGTGATTTTGTTTTGCTCTAATTTATTCTAATCATGAGATGGCTTCCTGGACAGAAATCTATTCTTCTAATACTTCAATAAATCTGATGGTAAAACAGCAGCCCTCCACACATCATTTCTTATCTCTGAATCTCTGATCATTTTCTGGGCTTGGCTGACCTCCCTTGTGAGGCCAGTGAGCAGGACTTAATGCACTTCTCCCAGTGCTCCCAATTTGGCAAAGCAAACAACCAGGTATTTGTGTTTCGATCAGAGGCTCTTTTGGGGTACTACCTCTTCTCACCTAGAAAGTTCTCCTGGGAGGGGACAGAGGTGACACATATGGGGGCTGCCTGTTCTGGGTTCAATCAAAGAATTATCTCTGAAAAGTTTGACTTTTTTTTTCTTTTTTGCCATTGTTGGACTACTCACAACCTCCTCTCTAGTTTCTCTCTCTCTCTCTTGTTCTGTTTATATAGAGATTATGAAGAGTTCCACTCAGAAAACTGCTGTAGCAAATTCTAAACCTGACCAGCCCAGGATCTACCTGTCTCCACCCTTTTCGAGAAGCTGTTCATGACTTCCCATTTCCAGTCTGTTACTGCTCTATTAGGACACACTTCCTTTGAACCCTTAGGAGTTCTCTATAATGTCAGTGCCTCTTCCTGATTCCTGAAGTCAGTTTAAAACAAGGAAGCTTCATAACACTGAACAATTGTTCTCTGTGCAAGTTCAAATTCTACAGAACACTTGACTCTTGTATGTGCTCATTTTTCCTATCCTGAGGGATGAGGACAGAGGAATTGTTTGCAAAAGAGAGGTTTCCATTCTGCCTTGCATGTTAGTGACATACTCTGGAGACTTTTTTTCCCCTCGTCCTTTGCCAATGAGTAAGCACAGATGTCGTCCAGTCACAGAGACCACACAGAGAAATTGCAAAGCAATCTTCTAGAAGACCATGGACTTAGTTTTAATCTCTTCCTGTGTATGTTTTCAATGTGTCCTGAGTGTCACAAACACAACAACTATCCTCATCAGGTGCAATTCCCCCACATTTCCCCTAATTCCTTCTGGACTGCTATCAAAGTAACATGTCATCCTTTCTCCTTCCTGCCCATGTTCCCTTTTTTTGTTCTATGCCCTGCATCTGCCTGCTCTCTAGTCAAAACAGCTGGTTTCTTTTTCCTATTTATCCTACTTCTTAAACATGCTTGTGTCATAATCCTCGCAACTTAATATGCAGTCCACAGACCAGTGACACTGCATCAGTGGAAAATGTGCTAAATGCACGATCTCATGCCTGAACCCCACCAAGTGAATCAGGATCTACAATTTAGCATGATCCCCACATGAAATGTGTACATATTTAAGACTGAGATGAACTGTTTAGGTTATTCTCGCCTAGAGCTGAAATCATCTTTTCTTGATTCTTACTTCCTCCTCCCAACTTCATCTGCCTCTTCTTTGTGCCAGAAAGCTCTCTGCACTCATGTAAAGCTCATCTCTGAAAACACCTTCTCAAGAAGAGTCTCCTTGGATGAAGGATAGAAATATACTTTGTCACTGTAAGTAGATAGTGATTCCATGGCAGTGTGACAGGAGTGCCTTATTGCCAATTACAACACATTGGATTTTACTTCTGTTTTATGTGAAGAGATGTTACATAAATTACATTTTAATCCACAGAAAAATGAACAATGCTACCCAGTATCTACTTTATTTCACAATCTGCTAAACATAAAGCTCCCTCAAGGGTTAAAATTTTGTTGTGTTTTATGTCTGACCATCTCCAAAATGATTATTCTACTGACTCACCTGATAGGTCATTTAATTTTAAGTATTCAAAAGCACTCAATCAATAAAAAAGGTATTTTTTGAAAAAATATTTCAATGCTCTATTATACAACATTATTAAAATCATGACAATTTAAAATATTTCAAAAAGATATCATCTAGATCAGCCTTGCCCAGGAGAAATATATACAAATACATGGGTAACTTAAAATGTTCTAGAACCCCATTTTTTCAAAAGTAAAAGCAAGCATAGGAAGTCAATTTTAATATACATATTATTAACACAGTATATTAAAAATATTATCATTTCAACATGTAATTACATCAAAAATCTATGAAGTATTTTGTTATTTATTTTACTAATCTTTGAAGTTCATGTTTTTTATATGTGCAGCACTTCTCAAATCAAATAAGCCACATTTCAAATGCTCAGTAGCCACATTTGGTGACTGGCTATGTATTGGACAGCACAAATCTAGAATATATTTTCTTGTAAATCTCTCTTAATTGCTAAATCTTAATTGTCCCAATTAGTGAAGCAAGCCATTAGCACAAAGTGGAAGAAATAAAATTGAATTGTGAGCCATAACATTTAGTTTCAATGCCAATTCTAAGTCTTATAGCGTAACATTTGACTCACCATGGTCTCTCTGAACTTCATGTTTTAATCTTCAAAAAATAAAAAACTTCCAAGGGAATAATGCACAAATAAGTAAGAAAATAAGAGTTAACACAATTTGTGCACTGCAAGGCTTGTATAAATATAATTGTTTTATAATTCATATTTTAGAGGATGGTGATTTCACAGATTAATTCACAGATTAACATCTAGGGCCCTTAGACAAGGTAAGCGGACAACACTCAGTCCAGATGGACGTCAATGACTTCTTCCCCATTGGCCAAGACTTAGTGGCCTGTAAACATGCAGAGACTCCTGAGCTCAATTAGAAAATCAGGTGTTGGGCCTCCCTGGTAGCACAGAGGGTTGAGGGCAGCATGGTTGTTCACAGCCTCTGCAGCGTGGGTTCAATCCTGGCCAGCCAGGGAGAGTCCCACATGGCGGGGCAGACCTCTCCTGTTGCGCCCGCTGCTCCCCTCAGCAGTGTATTTCTGTCAGTCTGTCTGTTCTGCTCCCCACTCTGTCTCTGGTGAATCCTCCTACTCTCCTGCACCTCTGGCCTATATCCCAGTTCTTGTATACATAAATAAATAATTAAAAAAAGAAGAAAATCAGGTGTTGATTTTAGAGCTTTTTAACACCTGCGTAATAAGAGCTTCATACCTCTGAAACTCACCTTCCCCTTCTGTAGACTTAGCTGAGTGTTTCTTCTCCTATCCTCATCACTTGAAGAATAAAGATTTATTAATTATACCTTTTCATCCTTTAGTGTCTAAACAACCACAACAGACAAGACTCAGGTTTAAGTGAAACTGTGACTTCTATTCTCAAATCAACTATTTTATGTCTGGAAATATAAAGACAGTATTTCCCAAGGGCTTCTTACCTCCTGAGGTTCAGCATCATGTATAGTTGTAAAAACTGTCATTAGCTGGCCTATCAAAACTCTTTTTACATAAGGAAACCTAACCACGTAATATGGTCACATTTCCAAAATAATGCAATTGTTATAACTCAACAAGCAGAACAGATTTAGAGCACAATGTTAAAGAAACTGAACAGAATGATTCATTCAGATGTGGAAGATAAAGCAATAAAGCAATAAAATAATGAACAAACAAAACAAAAATAAAAACAAGATCTTAGACTATAATAACAAAATGATGGTTACCAGAAGAGAAGGGGGAAGAAGGGTGGATAAATCAAGTAGAAGGGGTCAATTTTATGGTGAAGAATAAAAACTAGACTTTTGATAGCAATTATAATGTAGTATGTACAGATGTCAAATTATAATGTTGTTCACCTATATGTCATTAACCAATGTTACTTCAATACAATTTTAAATTATGAAAAACAGAAAAGGGACAACTCAGGAATACTCCTTTAGGATGATAAGAAGTAAATAAATTATATTTCCACATATGCAGATAAGTTTACATTGTCCTTTTATAGCCAATGCCAATAAAAAATATCAAAAGCAAAATGCAAAAGGATCAAAATGTTTTCTATCAAATTTGCAATTTAGACAGTAACTAAGTGTTACTGGAACGAAAGTCTTGTGAAATTTTTATTTTTCAAGTATGGACAGTTGAAAAATCCAGAACACAATAGCCATCAATTATCACTATTTTTTTTATAAGGGACAATTTTAAATCCAAAAGATATAAACTCATAATAAAGGTCAACTCCTTGCAATGAATACATTTAGCTTTGCAAACTCTTTTTTAAAAAGAAATCTAAAGCAGATGAACAAAAGAATATCACTTTATTGCAAAAGTATTTTAAACTATGGAGGAAATTTCCCAGTTATATATACATACATATATACATATATAAACTTCTCCAATGGACGGAATTTTTATTTATTTATTGAGTATATTTTGGGCATTTACCAATGATTAGGACACTGAAAAAGGATTCAACATTAGTGTCTCAGAACCATACAACGGAGGGCAGACTATTGCCCAACACACACTTTGTAGAATGAATATTAAGTACCATATGCTCTACGGAATAAGCAGTAGAAACTTGTGTGAGCTCAGAGGTGAAGCAGATCACTGTTTTCTGAATGGGTAGATTTTAAACCATGCCTTTAGAATTGGAGAGAATTAACTACAGCTGAGAGCTATTCAAGATATAGATTAAATCATAAGCAAAAAAGAAAGAACTAAGAAGCAAAAATAAGGAAAGGCGAAAAAATTGGGGAATGAGCCTTCCCTGGTGGAGTCAATGTTTCTAGTTTCTGATTAAGGAAGCAAATTGCCTCTGGTGACAACTCTCAGGGCATCTGGCAGGATGCACTTGGTGATTTGGAAGAGTCAAGAGTGGCACCCTTGAGATGTGAGTGCCTTCACATCTCAAAATTCAGGGGCAAATTAACTGGGTTCAGCTTGGTTGGGGGTGTCTGTGTCATTATTTCACATTATTTCATAATCAATTATTAAGTGCCTACTATGTTCAAGGCAATGCTAAATTTATGAAGATGGAAGAAGGTGAATAAATCATAACATTTACAATTTGGGGGGGTGAAAGTATTTTAGTATGACTCATACTGCTGTTTTCTTCCCTTTGAACTGGGCATTACATTACCTACCTCCTCCTCCTCCACTCATATACATACATGTGCTGTCCTCGCTGCTATTTGGGAGCTTATTGAAAGAAAGCACAATTTTTCATTCATCACTGTGTCCCTTAAGACCTACTCTGGTGCCTGTCATATATTAGTTGAACTTACTCTTTTCACCACACTCTCATCCCCACCAGGCACCTAATTCAATCAGAATATTTCTCCTCTACAAAACCATGATATAGAAAAAAAAGGTTTGAAAAGACTAACTTGCCTGGGAGTATTTTTTTTAATCACAAAATGAGATTACCTTTCTCCCCCAGCATTATTGAAAAATCACAATTATATATATTTAAGATGTATAATGTGATGATTATATATTTATATATG